>NW_012101630.1:25947-39172 GCF_000951045.1 Mandrillus leucophaeus | reverse complement strand
AAAGACAACTAATAAACCCGCATAATCCCTATGAAGTAGAGCAAACTTGACCAAGGCCATTTGTTTCATTAGTGGCAGAGTTGGGACTAAAATCCAAGTTATCACAGATATAGAAAGATCATTGAAGGTAATCATCTGGTTTTAGCCTTTCCTGCGTCTGACACTGTAAATGAATTCAGTCATCTAAACGGTCTCCATTCTCATGTCAGCCGATAAGTGAAAGGGTGGCACCCCAGGTCTGTTTGACCAATTGCTTTGAAAAAAATTCTGGAACACTTGAGGGTATGAATAAGGAATAAAATCTGGTGTTGTCCCAAATAAAGAGTAAAATATTTTTTTGAATCCATCATTTTATTAATTTGGTTTGTGTATAAAATACATCCTATTTGAACATCAGGAGGTTTTTGCTACTTTTTTTTTCCTCCCAAATAACAACATTTTGGAACAAGGTCTTTGTGTGCTGTTTCTCATGTTTCTCTCTAAAGCTCCCTGGCAAGGCATGTGCTAACAGCCTGGCTCCGCTGAGCATCTGGCTGGCACTAAGGCAATCCAGAGAGAGACAGAAGGACCTGCTCTTCATCATCTTTTCAGAAGGATTTAAACTTCGTGGAGCTTGGCAGGAAGTCATATCTTCGCTTCATCATTTTCTAACATTGGCATTGCTTTTGAAAACCTATTTATTGAGGTTTCTGAAATGCCTTCTCTCACACTAAGTATGGCCATCTGACCGTAAGATAATCAAAAGAACCTGTGAAACATTTGGAGTCAAATGTATGACATGCCTTAAAATTGAGGCGAAGAGGGAAAGTGAGATGAGGCAGATGTAAGAGCTACAGCTTATGCACTGCATTTCTAGATGTCAGCAATGTTGAAATATGAAGCTTAAAGCAAATGCAGATCAGCAAAGGCTTGGAATAGAAATAACACTCTATTTCCTGGGATGATTCATTCAAAGAGGCTATTTATTGCATACATAGTTTCAAGATCACGTGCCCATTTCCTTCTATGATTGTTCATACATAAATATATTTTACTGGTCCTAAAATTAGCTTGACATTCCCATAGAATGGGGGGCAAGTTCACTCAAAAGCGTGCAATGTCAAGATTTAAACATGCTAATAATATCCTGGTAACAGTTGATGTCTTAACATGAGGTCACCAACATATGATATGTGGTCCTGGATTCTTGATTTGAGTCAGTTTAAGTGTCACACAGCTCTCCAGGGAAAAGCTTCACTGAAACGGATGAATGTGTTGATAATGTCTTTCAACAATATTGAGAGGTAAGCACAGCATAATTAGCTCAACCACTGGAAGTCTTCCATTTTGTTTCTGTGGCAGAAATCTGCCCAGGAATTATATGGGTTCTGTCTGTTATGGTATGTGTGGGATTTACCCAGGACTCAACTTCAGTTTCATGACCTTGGGTAAGAATTTAAGTTGATTCAGAGCTCATTGACCTGGAGGCGAAGCTACTCAGAGAGGGTAAGTAAAAATCATGCCATGGGGTATAGGTGTTTCTAGGCTGGTGTCTAAAAGATTTCCTGTATTATCAAGCCCTCACTACAGAATCCAATTACCTCTTCTTGGTGACACTGAAAAGAACTCTTCATTTGCTTAGCTAGTTCTGCTTTTCTCCTTTTCTGTGGTCTCCTTACATTCAGCAATCTACTAAAGATATTTGTATTGGAAGGCTGTGCAACAAATGTAACCTATCCTCTCGACTCCCCCCACAACCTATTTTAAGGCAGTTTCTCTCCCTCTTCATGTTCCAATAGTTTATCATTGCAAACAACAGCACACCCAAATGGCTCCTTGCTGCCCTTTAATTCATAAATAAGCAATGGGTATAACAGATTTTGCATTCCATCTGCAAGCTCTTCTCTGAGAACCCATAGCATTTTAAAACTTCATTCTGAACACAGGAAATAAATGTAATGAGAAAGACACAAAAATAAGAATTTCCCAGGTAAAAATAAATTGTAAATAAAGTTCATTTATATTAGCTATGATCTCTGGAGAGCTGTTTACAGAGTATGAAACAAAAGAACTCCATCATTGCACTGCTTCTCTGAGATTACAAAAAAAGCATATTCTATATAAGATTTACTAAGAACTCCTGAGGTTGGCAGTAGTTTATCATCATCATCATCATCATCATCATCATGTTTTTCTAATTTAAATCATTTAAGGTAGTCTAAGTTACCATTTAAGATTTAAGTGTAGAATAGCTAACATTTCTAAAGAACGTAGGAGCTTCCAAACGTACGTTTGTGCACCATCAAATGTGTTTTTTGAAATAACTTTGTGAGTTAGCATTATTATATTTCACTTTTCAGATGAGGAATCTGAGGTACAGGAAGTGATGTGGCTTGCCTAGGATCAGACAATCGGTGACACAACTGCCCTAAATCAAATGCTTATTTCACTACAACAGCAGTTCCAAATCCTGCCTCCAAAGCTTCTGATTATAAGTCCTGGGGAGTTTTAGAGAAAAATAATGTATAGGCCCCCACCCAGAAAACTTAAATCAGAATCTCTGGGGATGTGGCACAAAAAACAGCATATTCTAGAAACTCTCTGGAAGATACTTATGAGCAGCCAAGGGTTTTCAAACCTATAGCACTAATCTGAATGGCTTCCTTTATCATAGGTCATATTGGAACATAGATTATCTAATTAACTCTACATCTTGTGTCATAGGCAAGCAAGCTAAAAGCAAAACAACTGGCACACCATTCTTTACTTCCTATTTTCCTTCAGAAAGTGTATTAGTGTATTTTTTTAGGAGAGAGGATATGATGAAAATATGGAGATGTATAATGCTAATAACTAAAATAACCCTTGATACAATGGGAACGCCATACAAAGCAAACCAAGAGAAGATTTTAACTAGTGGACTCCATCGAGTATCCTACTTTCACAATTCCCATCACCTGTACACCATTCTACTTTCTTTTCATGGAAACAGTCATTGACATTGGCACTTTGGGTATGTACTCAAGGGAGAAAATGCAGACTGCATGAAGTGACTAGTGGGAAGACATCTCTCACCAAATGTACACCATTCACTTTTTTCTCTAAGTCATGTTCTAAAGAACTGTGAACTTCTCTTTCAAAATGGCCCTGACCTTTATTTTATTGGTCATTTTAAATGTTCCTACAGTTCCTAATATAATCAGCTTTCCTCCCCTGAAACTGAGTCTTGAGGCTTATTTTCTAAAATAGAAGATAGACTGATCTGATATTGACTTGTTCGGCATGACACTGGATTATAAAACAAGATGTGGGAAAAGAGGGAATTCAGTAAATTCCATTATTCCCTCTTTAGCTGATGGGGGGCTATCCTTGGTAGGTAGAGTAGCAAAAAGTTTTATGTAAGGTGATCAGGCAGGAAGAGGAAGTTTGAGAAAGGCTCCTCTCATGGCATTAGAGAGAAGAAGGCAGACAAAAAGTGGCAAAAGAAGAGAGACCTAAAATTATTTTCCTTTATTCCTGGTAATATCCAGGACTTCGATAGATTGTGATACAGTGAAAGGAACCACAATTGTGCCTCTACTGGTTGGAGTCTTTGAAGGAGAATCCTGTATATTCATTCATTCATTGATGCAACAAATATTTATTGAGTCACTACTCTGTGACAATTGATGCTCTAGATGACAGCGATTAAAGCAGCAAACAAAATAAACAGAAATCTTTGCAACATGGCAGCTCAGCAGAGGTTGGTGAGGCATTCTTCACCCTCTCTCAGTTTCTATGTAGGATGTCAAAGAGAGGAGCTTTGTTAGGGGGTTGACTTAAATCTGAAAGACACATCTGTTGGATTACCCAAGCAGAGACTGAGTTATTCAGAGACTAAAATATTAGATTGGTCTGAGATTACTGACCTAAATTAATAGAAAACTTTGAATGCCCTTCCCCCAAAGGCAGACAATGTTCTAAAGTATATCATATCAGTTACTTATAAAACAAACAAGCAAACAAAACTATGTTTCTCTGCACACGTACTAGTAATTTTGCAACTCTTTACATTCAGGAACCAGATGATATAGTGAAACAACACAATACCTGGGAAAAGGAATTGTCTCAGATAGAGAGTTGTTGTAGCCCATTGTCAGCACTGGTAAATTTAGGAGGACTCAGTGAAGAGCATCAAGAAATGGGTGGTTTGGAGAAACAAAACATTGCTGATGTTTATCTATATTGGTATATTTCCCAATAACTCTTTAGATTGAGAACCAGATCTCTGTCCCTAGTTACAAAGATTAACTCCTAGGAAAAAAAGCAGAATAGATATGCTACTTTTGGCCACTGAAATTAGGCCATTGAAAATGGCCATTATGCTATTGGCCATTGAAATTAGGAACTGCCATGCTCCAAGGAGTTTGTGTGTATCTATGTATATTACAATTCTTTGAAATAGCTGTTTCAGTGCTACAGATTTTGAAAAACTCTCATGATTAAGTGAAACACTATTATAAAGTATGGAAAACAAATATTTAGGTCCTCTGCCTAAGCATCATTAGCCACATCCCAGATTTCAATCTTGATTAGATATTCACTTAGTATTTGACACTAACTTTTTTTTTCTTTCACTGAAATAACCATCTTATTTTTCTGTACTCTCTAAATATATCATCTATAATTGTGTGATTAAAGGTTACATAGATGATCTCAAATCTAAAAGCTTTGGCAGAGTATAATCACTTCTGAGAAGATTCTGACATGGCAGGAAGACCATTTTTAGACTTTGTTTTTGCCCATTTAGTGTCAGTTACATATCTCCAGTGCTTGGCATGTTTCCTAAGTATAGATACATGCAATGAGATACTCAGTGGCATCCAATCACAGCTACTTCTCTACTTATATATTCAGGAAAGAGCCTGAAGTGTGAGGCAATGGGTACAAGGCATGCAGTTCAGTAGTAATGATGATTAAAGTAAGCAATTTTCCTCCAAGGAAAGATCATCATTCCTCAGTTCATTAATTGGTTAAAGACCTTGGATCAGCATAAAATGTTTTCAGCTGGCAATTAGCATGCAAATAAGCACTGGCCCACAGTCCCAGCATTTAAAAGAAATGAGACTAGGCTTAAAAGGAATGCTAGAGGCAAGGACATTTTAATAAAAATAAAAAATAATTCCCTAAGCATTGGTAATATTTGCTTTATGATGTTTTCCTTTTTAATCCTGTGGACCCCACCTTGTGAATTGACTCTGTTATTAAGATTCAGCATTTAAGGCATTGCAGTGAAGTATTTAAGAAATAACAGAAGAGAACAAGTTGCTTCTGGGAAAGACCTGTGGGCTTTCTATTAGGAAATTTTTGAAACAGATGTGGTGCACAAAGCTACGACTTTACACAACAGTATGTTTTACAAAGGCTGTAAAGTCATTGGAGGGATTAATAAATCTAAAACCTGAATATCAACTCCACATCTCAAAATGAGTTACCACCACTGTATGTTTCAGGACAGTCCAGACTATCAGACTGTAACAAATTAACTCCAGAATTTCAGCGACAACATAACTATAGTGGATTTTTTACCCAAGCTATATTTCTAATGCAGGTGGGCAGGGGCCACTTCACATTGTGCCACAGGGACCCAAGCTGATGGAGGCTCTGTCAACTTGTAGCTGCACCATCTGGAACATATGCCTTTCCTGTGGCAGAGAAAGAGAAAAGCTGGAGCATTGCCACCAGCTCTTGAACGCTTTGCAGTAAAAGTTAAGACTCGTTACCTCTGCTCTGAGCCTACTGGCCTCGGCCCTAGTCATCTGGCCCTACCTACCCGGAAAGAGGCTGAGAAGTATGGTGAAGCATACAATGAACACTAAGGGTGTGCTGGGGAAGATTTTACCCAAACCTTCATGTCCCGCTTTGCTACAGCAAATTTAGTCAAGCTTACGTTCCCCAAAATGCTTTTATAGAACAAGAATCAGAAGAAACTATGGACACTTTCACAAGAGAGATGTAACAAAAATTGTTGGAGATGGGTTAATTCACTAACCATTTTCATATGGTATTTACAATGTAGTCTCCATTGAAGCCTACCAAAGTGGTCCTAGTTTTAAATTTTAAAAATTGTTTATCTAGATTAATACTTCTTAATATTTTTTCTCCTAAGAATTCTTTTTAAGCATTTGTTTTCCTAAATGGCCTTCTCATGAAATATTAATACCACAGATATACTAGTTATCTATTGATGTACTGTATGTATACTTGAGCTTTATACATTCAAAAGAGTAAGGTTCTTCTGTCTCCCACAAGAACCAATTTGATTCCCTTAGAGGTGATATCCCTCCACTCCTATCACCCATGGCTTCTACCTTGAAATGCATGACATAAATTTAGCAGACTAAAAAAATAGAAAGCTGACCTATAGTCTAGAATTTATGTAGCTGATTTTATGTGCTTTGCATAGTCATATTTTTACAGCAATTATTTTTTCTCTTAAGTTGTTAGGAGTCATGTGCCCCAAACTTCATTTTTCATATTCCTCCCCCAGTACCGCGAAGGCAGTGTAACTTAGTGATTCAGAGCACAGGTTCTGAAGTCAAATAGCATGTTTTCAAATACTATCACTCTCATTGAGGAAGATTTTTTATCTTAGACAAGTTATTTACACCCTCTAGGTCTCAGGGGATTTTTTTCTCTTTTTTAATATATAAATGAGACCTTACAGAACCAATGTTAGAGAATTTTTTGAGGACATAGATGTCAATGTTTTTGTATATTGCCTAGAATGTAGTTTGTCGCAAATATTCTTATCATTGTTGATGCTTATGGTTATGTGAGCCTATTTCATAGTCACCAAATCCCAGAATTTCTTAGTGGGAGGGCAAGAAACTGAAGAAAAAACTTTTCCATTATGAGCTTTACTCCTGTGTCACCATAGGCCTTAATCTTAATTTTCCAGCAGTAGCATTGTCTTCCTGACTTCCAGATCCCAAGCCACCAAGGCCTGCCAGTATTAAGATTCTGAACAAGAAACCACAATAATCCCATTGATTTGGAAAGGGCCTAAATCTGTATGGAAGATCAAGTGTGTGTGTGTGTGTGTGTACATAATGTTTTATTTTATATATATAATGTTTTTATATATGTGTACCTATATGTGTATACATACATACATTCATACAAACATATATATGGGTGTGTGTGTGTGTGTATACATATATAGACACAAATACCCTAAAAGTATTAAGCCTAAAGGTTCAGACACTGACACAGATTTTAATGAGACAGCTTCCCAGCAGAAGCAACAGGTGAGGGAGAGATGAGTTACAGCCTTTGCTGTGATTTCTCTAAATCTGTTTACAAGACCCATCTGTGAGGGAGAGTGGAAGGAACACTAACTGGGCTTGGAGTACAAAATTCTGAAGCCAAATTTTAGGAGCATAATTTAGTAGCCAGGTAAACTTGCTTTAAATCACTTAATCTCATTGAGCTTTGGTTTGGAGATTATAATGACTATCTTGTTGAAGGATTCTGTTGGGCTCAAATGACAATATTGATGTACTAATAAGGATACTTGGTAGAAACTAAGGCTTTATGTGAATTAAAAGATGATTATTATATTTACTTCTATCCATATTTTAAACTGTGAATTTTTGTAACTACTGTGGGATGGGGGGGATAATTTTCTGATTTCTGATTTTTTTCCTATCAATTTATCTCATTATGACCCTGTTCGATTAGACCTTGTTATTGAATTATAAAATAAATATTTACCCAAAAGGCTGATATTAATTTTAAAGCTGTCTGAGATTGCAAAAAAAAAAAAAAAGACCCACTAAATCTGCCTTTTGCCCCGCTAATAATCTTTCAAATATCTTCAAGGCTAGATGACTTTGAATGGCCAGAAACCTACATCTGCACTTACTTTTCCTTTCCTTCTTAGCTAATGGAGTAAAAATCTCTTTAAAAAACAAACAGACCAAAACTTATCTCCATACCTTAGATGCATTTCCAGTTGTCTCTGTAAGTCAGTCTACAGAAAGGGATATAAACTGAGGATTGTTAAAATCGTCAGGGACATCTGCACAACTACTTTGGACAGACATTAAAGATCATAAAATGTCAGGAATTCATTTGCACGAGGTAGCATTAGAAATGTCCCAGGACAAGGGGCAAAAGTGGCACATGGTTAGGAATGCACCTGAGAAGTTTCTTTCTGTACCTTCTTGTGCCATCCTCCTCACTTCAACATGCAGGTAAATGGGAGGACATGGATTAAAGAGACCTGAGAAATTATTGTAATTTGGGATCTTAGAAAAATCTCTCAGAATTGGATATAACAAGACATATTGGTCACTCCCATGATGTGGGAAAAATAATAAGCCCCTAAGTTTGTGCCACATAGTTACCTTAGGGTTCAGGTGATGGGCCTCTGTTTAGCTGACAGAAGGACACTAGATTTCCTCTCCTCTACTACATAACACGTTCTTTTCTGTGTTAGCAGAGAAATCTGAGCTACTTTGCATGAATGTTGAAAAATGAAAGCAACTCAGCGTATCACCAGTGTTTTTTAAAACATGCAATGTCAAGCTTTATAAATTAGCATCTTATTTTATTTTATTCATGGCCTGTAAGCTGACTGTGGTAACTGCTCTTGCTCTGGCATCTCTTTCTCCTGCCAGTCTCTTACCTTTTCCATACCAGTCTATTTATTGGAGCAGATGCCAGGGTATGGGTTAATTATGATTCCACATAGTGTTTATTTCACGCAGTAAGAACTCTGTGAAAGATCTAGAGTAGCAATGGTGCAGAATGGCAAAAAATTGGTGCATTGGACATTGAGCACAGATGCATTTAATAATTTACACAGAATTAATAAGACACCGGGTTATTTTTAAGACTGACAATCAAGTGACTATAACAGACACACTTTACAAAATTGATACTTTGCTGGGAGACAAACCCAGTTTAGTAATGTAATTAAATAGAAATTAAATTAGGGAAAATGCATAATCATATTCTTATTAATATGTTAACTTTGTAAAGATTATTTGAATATTGCAGGAATTGAGCAAGATAACTGAGGCAAGTTAATTAGATTTCAAGTGAATTGCCACCATGTTAATTCATATTTTGTAAGAATAGTAATTAAAATCCAACATGTTATAGCTACAGTATGGTATTTTATTATATCCTATACTAACATTTCAGTATAAGTCATTTTAGAACATCAGCTTAATGGATTAGTAAAAGTATAATAGTGTAACTGGGCATGTATTGTTAATAGAATCCAGCTTATGAAGTGAATTTTTATTATTCTTAAAGTCATTCACAGCACAATTTTAATGATACAACACTTACATTCTATCTGGCACTCTTGTATGCACTTTGTTCTGCAAGTGACTCTGTAGTATATTTACATCCATTAATTTAACCTTATTTTATTTATTTAAAATATAATTTCCATGGTCTCTGGATTTGAATATCAAGAAGCAGTGGGCAGGTTAATATACCACAAGATATATGGGCTGGGATTTCATTTGGTCAGACCACCATACCAGTTTATCAAACATTTCTAAGTTTAAACAAGGGTAAGGATGTAATGGGCAATTCTGCTTCCTTCACAGAAGAATAATTACAAAAAGGATGATGAGATAAAGGCCTATTAAAATGTGTTGAATCTAATCTTCCCACGAGCAGGTTAAATGCCCTTTTGGTCATCTGCCTTTTAGAGAAGAGAAACCTTATTGCTTTGGTGACTTGGAGTCTAGCAAGGTTCCAGTAGTTGGTGTAGCCAGTGTTTTCATTGAAAAATGTGGCATAGAAGCTAGTGAAAAATAATATCAATAGGTTGTTAATCAGCTCAACTTGAGATAGCATCTGCCTTGCCGGGAGGCCTCTGCGGAAAGTTCCTATTTTGTTGGTTGAGAAGAACTTTCTCTCGTTTTTCCTCAGTGCTTGAGATTATTGAAGAGATGTTTAATTGGCCAAAGGAAGGGTTTCAATCATGTTTCCAGTAACACTGATTGTGAGGAATGTATTAACATTTCAACTTTCCAAGTGAAAAAACAGAAGTGCAGATATGTAATGTACATTTTCTAGTATTTCTAGAGTTTCCCGGGAAGAGGTAATGACTGCATTTCCCTGATGATTGCTTCACATCAACCACTCTCCACTACTGCTCTTAACACAAACTACAACTACTTATTTGCATCTTACTTCTGTGGCTTTTAAGCGCTCAGGAACACTCTACCCAAGTATAGTAAGAGGCCTGTAGGTGGGCACGGTGGCTCACATCTGTAATCCCAGCACTTTGGGAGGCTAAGGCAAGCAGATTGCTTGAGCTCAGGAGTTTGAGACAAGCCTGGGCAACATGGCAAAACCCCATCTCTACAAAAAATAAAAAAATATAGCAGGGCGTGGTGGTGCATACCTATAGTCCCAGCTACTATGGAGGCTGAGGTGGGTGGATTGCTTGAGCCTGGGAGGTTGAGGCTGCACTAAGCCATAATCTGCTCCTGCACTCCAGCTTGAGTGACAAAACAAGACCTTGTCTCAAAAAACAAACAAACAACACAACAAAACAAAACAGAAAAAAACACTCTGATAGATGTTGTGATTTGGTACCAACATTATCCTTCAGTAATAAAGGATTTAATCTCCCAGCTACTGGAGCCTCAGCTTTTACCCCTTTCAGGTACTGCCTTAGATACAGAGACCCGACATATTCAAAGTCATGTCACCTTTCTGGGATAGCCCATAAGCAATGACTAATCAAAGGTCCCAAAGCCCAGCTGTCTAACCCCCAAGTTGGAAAACTTTGAAGGTGTATCCCAGCTTCACGACTTCCTGCAGGATCTTATGAATATCAGTGGGACTGTGTTGCAGGTCAGGTTCTCATTTTGCCCAATCCTGCCTTATTCTTTTTCCTTCCATAGGTTGTATCTCAAGAACAGTCCCTAACAAACTTCCTGCACACTAAACTCCATCTCAGAGTCTACTTCCCAGTAAAAAGCAATTGTCCTGATTCTAGATCTTTGATTGGTCATTATTTTGTGGAGAACATAGAGTTAATTCTGCACTAATGTATTTTGTATCCCCATTTTGAATACACACTTCTTCAATGGCTTAAATAAATGAAAATGACAGTTGAATTTAGATGACAGGTTTAATCAAAGAGATTGAGTTTACAGGATTTAAGAGGGCCCTAGTCTTAGACAACATGAGATAAAATGAGGGAATTTTACTCATAATAATGATAATTAGATTCAGATCTTGAATACATTAATTAGAAATCAAGGATGTGAATTTAAGTGAATGTCTGAAAAAAAAAAGGAAGGAACATTTTTCTCTATAATCTTCAGTGCTTGATAATTAAATAAAGGTCCCAGAGGAAAGTCTATTTTTTGCCTTTGAAGCTTCAATTGTTGGATAACTACTGGAGCAAAGGCATTAAATTTTCTACAGGAAAAGAGTTTTGAGCAAGGAAAGAAATTTTTCTTGCAAATGCTCCTAGTGAAGAACACTTACGTTCATTACCCAATATACATAATAAAGCCACTCACTGAACCTCCTGAGAGCCCCTTGGCTAAACACAATTATGGACAGTGAGCATGGAGCCAAGAGGAAAACAATTTTTTTTTCATATTAATAACATTTTTGGAACCATTTCAGAAAGGCTTTCCAAATATTTAAAAGAACCTTAAATAGATTTCTATAGGGAGTTTTATTTCGATATTCAGGTACTTTCTAGATAGCTCCGTAACTATGAGCTCTCTGTGAGCTCTTAGCTCTCCCCAGTGAATTTGCGTAACCTCATTTAACACACTATCTTTGTTTTACAAACTGTAGCCATAAAATTTTCCTGCTTTCCTGGAGTTATTTCAGTCTGAGATTTAGGACATTTCTAAGTTTTAACTTGTCATGTCTTCCTGGTACCATTAAATCATAGCATTCTCTTAATTTTCCCCTAGATAATATTTACTGAGGCTGAGAATTTGAAAGTTAGCTAGGGATGAATGTAAATGAGGAGTCTCTCTAACAACCTACATTAAGAAAATCATTGCCCTCCCTAATCATAGAGAAGTCTCTGACTGTGATGTGGACTTATTTGCTTATTGGCTATTTTACTTAAATAATGGTATTAGTTATGACTTCAAACCAAAATACTACTAAACATGACCCTTGAAATAGAGATGCTATGTTGAACAACCCAGCATGTTTCCCTCCCCTCCCTTCCTTCGTTTTCATCCTACCTTTTGCTCTCTTCTTTCCACATACATTGTTTGAATCTATTGTCATCACTGATAGGTGCCAGTAATTCAAAATTTGTATATTCATTTATTTCACAAATATTTAATAAACATGTATTATATACTAAGACATATGTTAGACATTTTGAATACATGTGTTAGCCAAATGGGCATTTCTTTGCTCTAAAGGAACTCAATAGCATAAGTGATCCCTGATCTTAAGGAAGCCACTATGGAGTAGGAGACTCAGACATGCAACAGCTAAGTATCAAATGTGTTATACATATTAGTTACTACACAAAAAATGAGTTTGAGAACTCCCCAGTTTGAGAGCTGCCTTTGGGATTCAGAAAACTGTCGATAACAGAGAAATGCAGGCAAGGAAACAGCTTTGTGGGCTTAACACTGAAATCCTGGAACTGCACCTTTAGAGGGTGCTAAACTGTATGGTCTGCAAAGAAGAAGCATTGAGCATTGAGACTGGAATATTAGCAAAGGGGTACATCAGGACCTTGCATTCCTTACTGAGAAATTTAGAGATGGGAATTATGTCAAAGAAAACAAATTGACCACCAAAGATTTGGGGCCCCACCAAAGATTTCTTCCCAGCCAGGGATTACATACTCCAGTCTCTAGCAAATCTAGATGATAACTGGTGTTCACTTATTGAATGTAAGCAGCTGAATTATGTGTCATTCCCAGATCAAGGTGGTAAAAAACAATTAGTCTTCTCCATTGCTTCTTATCTCCTGTTTGAATAATGACATCCAGGGCAACCTTAGAAGACATATGTAGATGTCAGAGTCTCCAGCAACCTGAGTTATTGAATTACTGGGAATCAGAACCTCCAGCCTGGAAACCAAGAACACCTACATTAGATGAATACACAAGTGAGAAATCAACTTTTAGATGTGTAGTATTATTTCTGAGGACTCTGTTCTGTTCCATTGGTCTATATCTCTGTTTTGGTACCAGTACCATGCTGTTTTGGTTACTGTAGCCTTGTAGTATAG
>NW_012101630.1:4075-23702 GCF_000951045.1 Mandrillus leucophaeus | reverse complement strand
GAGTTGATGGGTGCTGATGAGTTGATGGGTGCAGCAGAGCAACATGGCACAAGTATACATATGTAACAAACCTGCACATTATGCACATGTACCCTAGAACTTAAAGTATAATAATAATAATAAATAAATAAATAAAAGAGAAATCAACTTTTATTCTGTGATACTATTGACATTTTTAAAATTTTCTTTGTTACTGCAGTTAGTGGACTTCCTTCTGATCAACATAGCAACTATTAAACGACTTTTTTCATATGAATATGATGTAATCAATTGTATATTTTTGAAAAATGCTGCTATTTGTGTGGGCAGGAAGATCATGTGGTTGGGAGGCTTCAATAAACCACTAGAAAGACAGGATCTATATCAGAACTTCTATAGCAGGAAGAGAAAGGATAGCTTTGGGTGCCATTTGGATGCTCCATCCTTCAGTAACTGCTCCAAGCTTAATTAGGGATAAGTCTAGATAGCCCCCAGGTTTTGAAATATGAAAGGTAAATTTTTAAAAATTAATATGAAAGTATCCAGTGAATAATGAAATTTATGGTAAACACATATTAGTTTTGGAGCACCTGAAATGTAATTATCAGTGATGACTGTATTCAGGACCACCATATTAAAATATTTGAAATGAAAGATTATCTTTTAATGGGAAATCTACATCTCATTGTAAAAAAGAATACCTTTGGCTTAACTCTTCTTCATAGAAAATGATTTTTTTTTTAAATATGGAAGCTACCCACCTCACAAAGGCAGGACTGCCATGATATATTTCAGGCAAGAGTGCCTAGAGACATATAAATGCATGAAGAGTGGAGTTTGAAGAGAGAAATTCCCTCTGCCAGGGTGCAGAATGCCAGATAATGAATCCTTATGGAGGTGACATTACAAATTGGAATCTGGAAGGAGAAAAGAACTCAGGGAAATAAGAGCCGTTATAGGATGAATGATTGTAGTAATTAAGGTTATGGGTAAAGATGGGTTTAGTTATTGCAATGCAAATAAATCAGGAGTGTGTTTCAAGCAATGGAACAGTGTGCCTCTTGGAATTTGTCAAGTTCTTGCCTTTTTTGTTTCCATATAACCTAATGCTCTAGTCAGGAAGTATCTTACAATTGTAAGATATATTGGAAAAGGGTAATTGCTAAAATATGAAAAAAGGCTCATATTATACACTTAGCTTCCTTGAACTAATTTTGGATTACAACAACAAAAAGACATCAATCATATTTCTCAATCAGTATTTAGCGTATCATTACCAACCTTGGCAGGGATAAATGACGTTCGTAGGTGATGTTAATGAAGATGACATTTTAAATTCAGATTGGCAAAACTCAAAGCTTCTATTTGTAAAATAATGCCCTAATATAACACTAGATCTCTGAGGTAATGTTTCAATCATTAGGTCAGAATATCGTTTGGTTAAATGTTTTATGTATAAATTGATTATAATTCTATTTCTTAAAAATCACTTTTATATAATGAAGATTTCTGTTTAGTTTTTGGATTTTATGTTGTTTATTAGTTGTCTGCTTTCTGTTTGCTTTTGGGGGATTGTTTTGTGTTTTTAAAAATGTTAAGCTGATACACTATAATTGTACATATTTATGGGATACATACGATATTGAGATACATGTGTATGATATATAATAATCAAATTAGGCCAATTACATCCATCACCTCAAACATTTATCATTTCTTTGTGTTGGGAACATACAAAACCCTCTCTTCTAGCTACTTTGAAATATACAATAAATTATTGTAAACTGTGGTTACCCACCTGTGCTGTAGAACACTATTATTTATTACTCCTATCTAACTGTAATTTTGTACCCAATATCCCTACTTCCTCCTTCCCTTCCCAACATCTGGTAACTACTATTCTAATCTCCACTTTTATGAGATCTACTTTTATAGTTCACACATATGGGTGAGAATGTGTGATATCTGCCTTTCTGTACCTGGCTTATATTACATAACATAATGTCTTCCAGGCTAATCCATGTTGTTGCAAAAGACAGGATTTTATTATTTTTATGGCTGAATAATATTCCATTGTTTATATATACCACATTTTCTTAATCCATTCTTCTGACAATGGACACTTAGGTTCACTCCATTTCATGGATATTGTGAATACTGTTGTGATAAACATGGCAATACAGATAACTATTTGATATACTGATTTCCTTTCCTTTGGATATGTACCCAGTAGTGAGATTGCTGGATCATATAGTAGTTCTGTGTTTAGTTTTTTGAGAAAACTTCATACTGTTTTCCATAATGGTTGTACTAATTTACATTTCCATTAATAGCATATAAGGGTTCTGCTTTCTCACACTCTCACCAACATTTTTGTCCTTTTGATAATAATTATTTTAACTGTGGTGAGATAATATCTCATTGTGGTTTTGAATTACATTTCTTTAATGATTAGTGATGTTGAGCATTTTTTCATATACTTGGCCATTTGTATGTCTTATTTTGAGAAATGTCTGTTCAGATCATGTGGCTATTTTTATATGAGATTATTTATTGTTTTGCTGTTGAGTTGTTTGAGTTCTTTATATATACTGGCTGTTTATCCTTGTCAGATGGATAGCTTGCAAATATTTTCTCCCATTCTTCCAGTTGATTCTTCACTCTTTTGATTGTTTCCTTTGCTGTGCAGAAGTTTTTTAGTTTGATGTAATCCCATTTGTCTATTTTAGCTTTTCTTGTCTGTTTCCTACCCAAGAATCCTTTGCCCAGACTAATGTCCTGAAACATTTTCCATATGATTTTTTTTCTAGTAGTTTCATTGTTTGGAGTTTTATATTTAAGTCTTAAATAAATTTTGCTTTGATTTTTGAAATCATGAAAGCTAGGGGTCTCATTCAATTCTTCTGCATACGGATATCCAGTTTTTCCAGCACCATTTATTGGAAGGACTGTTCTTTTCCTAATGTGTGACCTTGGCACATTTAGTGAAAATCAGTTGGCAGTAAATATGTGGATTTATTTCTGGGTTCTCTATTCTGTTTTCATGCCAATATGATACTGGTTTTTTTACTATAGCTTTGTAGTATATTTTGAAGCCAGATAATGTGATGCCTTCAGCTTTGTTCTCTTTGCTCAGAATTGCTTTGATTATTTGAAGTCTTTTGTGGTTTCATGCACATATTAATTATCTTTTGTTTCTGTGAATAACGTCATTCCTGGGATTAAATTTTACTTAATCACAGTGACTAATCTTTCTTATGTACTGTTGGATTCAGTTTGCTAGTATTTTGTTGAACATTTTTGCATCTTTTTTATTAGAGATATTGACCCATAGTTTTTTTTTTTTTTTTTTCATTGTTGTTGTTGTTTTCTTGTGTCCTTGTCTGGCTTTTGTATCAGAATAATGCTGGCCTCATAGAATGCATTTGGAAGAATTACATTTCCTTCAATTTTTTGCAGTAGTTTGAAAAGAATTGGTGTCAATTCTTTAAAAGTTTGGCAGAATTCAGTTACAAAGGCATCTGTTCATAGGCTTTTCTTTTGGGGAGTTTTTAAAATTACCGATTTAATCTTATTTCTTGTTATTTGTCTGTTTAGATTTTCTGTCTCTTCACGGTTCACTCTTGGTAGGTTGTGTGTGTCCAGGATTTTATCAATTTCTTCTAGGTTTTCCAATTTTTTAGTGTAAGGTTCCTCTAATTATCCTTTGTAGTTCTGTAGCATTAGTTTTAAAGTTTCCTTTTTTTGTCTCCAATTTTATTTACTTGGCTCTTCTATTTTTCTTAGTTACTCTAGCTAAAGGTTTCTGGATTTTGTTTGTTTGTTTGTTTTAACTTTTTATTTTATTGATATTTTGTATTTATGTCTCAATTTTATTTATTTCTGGTCTTTGTCTTTCCTTCTATGACTTTTTGTTTTTTCTTCCTTTTCTAGTTCCTTGGGGTGCCATATTCAGTTGTTCGTTTGAAATCTTTTTACCTTTTCGATGTAGGCATTTATTGCTATAAACTTCCTCCTTAGTACTGTTCTTAGTACTTCCTTTAGATTTTGGTATGTTACGTTTCCATTTTCATTTGCTTCAATTTTTAAAAAATTTCCTTCTTAATTTCTTCATTGACACATTGGTCATTCAGAAGCATGTTGTTTAATTTCCAAATATTTTTATAGTTTCCAAAGCTTATTTTATTGACTTCTAGTTTTATTCCACTGTGATCTGGAAAGATGCTTGACATGTTTCCAATTTTTAAAGTTTGTTGAGATTTTCTTGTGACCTATCATGTGACATTTTGTCTTGAATCCTGAAGAATGTTCCACATGCTATTTAGAACCTACAAAGAACTCAAACAAATTTACAAGAAAAAAACAAACAGCCCCATCAAAAAGTGGGCAAAGGATATGAACAGACATTTCTCAAAAGAAGACATTCATACAGCCAACAGACACATGAAAAATGCTCATCATCACTGGCCATCAGAGAAATGCAAATCAAAACCACAATGAGATACCATCTCACACCAGTTAGAATGGCAATCATTAAAAAGTCAGGAAACAACAGGTGCTGGAGAGGATGTGGAGAAATAGGAACACTTTTACACTGTTGGTGGGATTGTAAACTAGTTCAACCATTATGGAAAACAGTATGGCGATTCCTCAAGGATCTAGAACTAGATGTACCATATGACCCAGCCATCCCATTACTGGGGATATACCCAAAGGATTATAAATCATGCTGCTATAAAGACACATGCACACGTATGTTTATTGCGGCACTATTCACAATAGCAAAGACTTGGAATCAACCCAAATGTCCATCAGTGACAGACTGGATTCAGAAAATGTGGCACATATACACCATGGAATACTCTGCAGCCATAAAAAAGGATGAGTCTGTGTCCTTTGTAGGGACATGGATGCAGCTGGAAACCATCATTCTTAGCAAACTATCACAAGAACAGAAAACCAAACACCGCATGTTCTCACTCATAGGTGGGAACTGAACAATGAGATCACTTGGACTCGGGAAGGGGAACATCACACACCGGGGCCTATCATGGGGAGGGGGGAGGGGGGAGGGATTGCATTGGGAGTTATACCTGATGTAAATGGTGAGTTGATGGGTGCTGACGAGTTGATGGGTGCAGCAGAGCAACATGGCGCAAGTATACATATGTAACAAACCTGCACGTTATGCACATGTACCCTAGATGTATATATAATAATTAAAGTATAATAATAATAAAAAAATGTGTGTTTTGCATCTATCAGATAAAATGTTGTGTACATATTGCTCGGGTCCATTCAGTCTAGATTATAGTTTAATTCCAATGTTTCTTTGTTGATTTTCTGTCTGGTTGATCTGTCCATTGCTGAAAGTGGGATGTTGAAGTTCAAAACTATGATTGTATTGCAGTCTGTCTCTCCTTTTAGATATATTAATATTTGCTATACATATTTGGTTATTCCAGAGTTGGGTGCATATATATTTACAATTATATAGTCTTGCTGAATTGACTCTTTAATTATTTTATAATGACCTGCTTTCTCTCTTTTTATAGTTTTTGACTCAAAGTCTATTTTATCTGATACAGGCATAGCTACTCCTACTCTCTTTTGGATTTGATTTGCGTGGAATATCTTTTGCTATCTCTTCATTTTCAGTCTGTGTTTTTCTTACAGGTTAGATGAGTCTCCTGTGGGCAGCTTATACATGGCTCACAGCTTTTTATTCACGCAGCCACTCTCTTTTAATTGGATAATTTAATTCATTTTTATTCAAGGTTTTTATTGATGGGAATTGGCTTACTTCTGACACTTTAAAAATTTTTTACTGGTTGTTTTGTATATCTGTCCTGCTTTCTTCTTCTCTTGCCTTCTTCCTTTGTGGTTTGATATCTTCCCTAGTGGTGTGCTTTGGTTCTTTTACTTTTTACTCTTTTGTGTATATTACAAAGTTATGTTTTGTGGTTACATTGAGGCTTACATAAAACATCGTATACCTACAATGTGTTATAAAGGTACTAAAAGCTTAATTTTGATTGCATACATAAACTATCCACTTTTGCCCCCTTTTCCAAAGTTTTATGTTTGTAATGTCATATTTTACATCTTTTAACAAATATGAATCTCTTAAGAGATTATTGTACCATTATTTTAATAGTTTTACCCTTTGACCTTTGTACTAGAGATATAATTGTTTTTACTACTGCTCTTACAGTATTAGTGTTTAGGATTTGGCAATGTATAAATTTTTATGAGTGAGTTTGATATTTTCATATGATTTTATGTAATTAATTAGTGCTTTCTTCCTATAGCCTGAAGAACTTAATTTAACATTTTTATAATGTAGGTCAACTGGTGATAATCTCTCTCAGCTTTTGTTCTTCTGACATAAGTCCCTTCAGTTTTGAAAGACAGAATTGCTGGGTATATTATTCTTGGTTGGAAGTTTCTTTTTTTCAGGATTTTGAATATATTATCCCACTTTCTTGTGTTTTACAAGGTTTCTTCTGAGAAGTCTACTGATAATCTTATAGGGGGTTTCCCTATACATGACGATTCACTTTTCCCTTGATTCTTTCAACACTCTTTGTCTTTAATTTTTGACAATTTGACTAAGATATGTCATGGTAAGAATCTCTTTTTTTTTTTTTTTTTTTTTTAAATACTGAGTCTCACTCTGTCGCCCAGACTGGACTATTGTGACGCAATCTCAGTTCACTGCAACCTCCGCCTGCCTGGCTTAAGCGATTCTCCTACCTCATCCTCCCCAGTGTAGGTGGCTCTTGCCACCACACCTAGCTAATTTTTAAATTTTTAGTACAGACAGGGTTGCACCATGTTGGCCAGGCTGGTCTAACACTTCTGACCTCAAATGATCCAACTGCCTCAGCCTCCCAAAGCGTTGGGATTAAACACGTGAACCACCACTCCTGGCCAAGGATCTCTTTTAGTTCATTTTATTTGGTGTCCCATGGGCTTGTTGAATTGAGCATTGTAATTCTTTCCTCTGAGTTGGAAAGTTGTCTACCATTACTTCTTTGAATTTGTTTTCTGTCCCTTTTTCTATTTCTGGCATGCCAATTTTTCATAAATTGTTCTGCTTGATAGTGTCCCATAAGTCTCATAAGCCATTTTCACTCCTTTTTATTCTTTTTTTTAAACTCCTCAAATTCTATGATTTCCAGGGGTCTTTCCTCACATTAAATGATCCTTTTATTCTGCTTGATCTAGCCTGTTTTTGAACTCCTCTATTAAATTTTTCAGTTTGTTTACAGCATTATGGAGATGCATGGTTTCTATTTGGTATTTTAAAATATTTATTATCTCCCATTTGAGGTCTCAACTTGTTCTTGCAATGCTGTCTTGACCTCTGTGAGCATCTTTATGACAACTATTTTGAATTCCTTTTGAGTAAATGACAAAATTCTGTTTTCCAGATCACTTTCAGAGAGTCATCTTTTTCTTTTGTTTGAAATACATTCCCTTTTTTAAATTTTACTCACTTCTTTGTGTTGGTTTCTATATATTAGATAAGAAAACAATTTATCTCAACCTTGTTAAACTAGCATTATTTAGAAAGCTTTTTCTTTCTTTCTTTCTTTCTTTTTTTTTTTTTTTACCAATCTTTCCTTCCAGAGATTTTAAGGTGCCCCTCTAATCTTTTTTCTTTTCCATTTCTTTTCTTTTTTCTTTTTTCTTTTTTTTTTTTTTGCCTGGACCATTATCTTTGTTTTTGGTGCCTACCTGGGGCTTAGAATATGTCCTATCTTGTTCATACCCTAAAAAATGATATAAGAGGAGCCATATATTTTAGAGGTACCTGGAAAGATTGGGATGCTGGAAGTGAGTTCCAGTAACTTCTATTTTCATAGTGAGGCTGAATGAGGGCATTTTCCCCCTCTTTATCTAGACTAAGCCAGAGAAGAGGACCTGTGGCTAATACCTATATTCATGTTCAGGCTACATCTTCTGCTTCTGAAAGGATAGATGCTGGAAGTGAGCTTGTTATATGTTCATGTGTTTGTTTTCTGTGGTCTTGGGTCACTCATGATTACAATGTTCCCTTGAAGTCCAGAAATACTTCATTAAGGACACTGTCCCTTAGGTGAAAGCGATGGAAGTTGTGGTGCTTGGTGCATGGCCAAACTCCTTTTGGAAAGACTGGATGTGCCTGGATTTATCTCTTGGGTGAACTGGGAAAGGTGGGTTTTATGAAGTGTCAAACTCTGGCTCTGGCTACTGTAGTTTGATGATTTGTTTGATTGTATTCCCTGTTAGCTCCTTGATGCAGTTCATTAGAGTGTAGGCCATCAATTAGCCACTGAGAATGTGTGTCATGAGCCACTTCCAGAAAGAATGTGAGAACTTCATGTTCCTGCCTCCTTTTCTGCATACTTCAAGTGGGTATAGGGCCTGGAAGTGTTTGGATGTCCATTTAAGACCACCTCTTTGTTCTGGGATCAAGGGAGATTCACATATGCCTAGGCCAGAGCTACTAGGTTTAGAATGGAGTGTTTTAGGAGGCAGCTTTAACGACTGGGGCTTCTCCTGTATGTTCTGGATCTCTTCTAGGGAGAAACAGGGAGTTATTTGTTGTTGCTGTTTTTTAGGCCTCTTCTTTTCCCTAATCCTAAGGGATATAATACCCTACAAGCCTACATGCTTGTACAAAAGCCATGGTCACATGGTCACTGCCTTTTATTTTTTTTTCTAACCTGGGTTTAGAGAGACACATGCATATGCCAGCCCTTTCTGTTTCCAGAGTTAGGAGGTATCCATTTAAGACCACCTCTTTTTTTGGGATCGAGGGAGATTCACATATGCCTAGTCCCTCTGCGCCCAGAGCAACTAAGTTTAGAATGGGAGGTTTTTAGGAGGCAACTTTAACAACTGAACCTTCTCAGAGTATGTTCTGGATTTCTTCTAGGGAGAAACAGGGAGTTGTTTATTTGTTGTTGTTTTTAGGCTCTTCTTTGCACCAATCCTAGGGGATGTAGTACCTTAAAGAGCCCATACACTTGTACAAAGCCAAGGTCACTACATTTTTTTTTTCACCTGTGGTTTAGAGAGACACAGGAGTATGCCAGTCCTTTCTGCTCCCAGAGCTAGGAGATTTATGATTCAGTCAGGTAGGCAGATGTTATAAGAGTTGGGGTGTTTGGTGTGGTTGTAAACTTTACTCTGGCTGCCCCCAGGTTGATAATTGACTACCTCTTTTAACTACCTGATGCAAGTTGGTTAGAAGTCAGGCTACCTGCAGCCACTGCAGGGGTATTTCACAAACCCCTTCCGGGGGAAACAAAGGGTTGTGTCTTTTATACATAACTTCTCTGCACTACTCCTTGGAGAATAAAGTCCCTGGAAGTCTTGGCATGTCCTTAAAAAAAACACCACTTTGTTTCCTACAGTCTTGAGAGACATGAATGTGTCCACTCCCCTCTGCTCACACAGTTGGTGAATTAGAAGTCAAACCATGGGCCCGGAGCGGTGGCTCAAGCCTGAAATCCCAGCACTTTGGGAGGCCAAGATGGGCGGATCATGAGGTCAGGAGATCAAGACCATCCTGGCTAACACGGTGAAACCCCGTCTCTACTAAAAAAAAATACAAAAAAAAACTAGCTGGGCGAGGTGACGGGCGCCTGTAGTCCCAGCTACTCAGGAGGCTGAGGCAGGAGAATGGCGTAAACCCGGGAGGCGGAGCTTGCAGTGAGCTGAGATCCGGCCACTGCACTCCAGCCTGGGCAACAGAGCGAGACTCCATCTCAAAAAAAAAAAAAGAAGTCAAACCATGGAGAAACTTGGGCGTTAGGCCCTATATATAAGACCCAGACCCCCTTCACCACAGAGGGAAACTAGGTGTTGGAGAATTGTTTCCCAATTTTATGTTGCAGTGCCCAACGTGTGGTCCATGCAAGTGTGCCTTGGTTTCTCCTACGTACTCAATGTGCATGTTTGCTCAGTGGTTCAATGGGTAGGATTCCCTCAATTGCTCTCTGATTTTCTCGCAGAGGGTGCTGATTTATGGATAGATGTTTATTTGGTACATCTGTGTGTGGAGGGAGAGTCAGAAGCTTCCAATTTCCCAATGTTGGTGACATGACTATATTTTCTATGACTAGTGACAGAAAATATAATATACCATCCAGGAAATTGATTCAAAATTTAAGTTTTCAAATTCCTTTCTATGACAACACACAATTTTTTATTTATTCTAAATTTTTTTTTGTTTTCTGATAATAAAGTTTTTATGTGCTCAGTCTATAGAGCTTAGAAATTATAGAAAAGTAAAAGAACATTAAAATATTTAAAAATAATGTGTCTTTCATTTTTCTTTATGCATGAATAAACTTGGTGTGCTTTTTCTTGCAATGTTTCATCATATATTCTAATATCAACAATATTCATTTACATAATTTTAGTAGCTGCATAATGATGTATCTCATAGATGAATCACATACTTTTACATAATTATTTTCTTCCTGAAATATGGGATATTTCCAATATTTTGCTATTCTAAAACCACACACACACAAAGGAAGAAAAACTTCCACTTGGATAAATTTCCATATGATGTTTCTATATCTGAACATATTATTTTCATAGCAGATTCCTTGAAGTAAAATTACTACATCAAAGTGCATAAACCTTTTTGAAAGCTCTTGATAAATATTGCTAAAATGCCCTCTAGGTCGCCTCTAGCAATTTACACTCTCATCATTGGCTATTCTTAAGTGGGCCTAGTGAGCTTTGATTATCATTACTGTTTCTAACCTGTGTCAATTTGATAGCTGAAAAATGAGATCTCATTATATTTCCTATGTTTTTTCATTTATCTGTCTATAAGTGGAAATAAGTTTTTTGTTAGTCATTTATATTCTTTTCTCTTTTAATTGACTTTCTAAACCTTTGCATGTTATTGTTTTCATGATACTGATTTAACACAGTATGTTTTTAGCAGTGTATATTCTGAAAACTTTTCTTCTAAACTCCATTTTTTACTTTTGTACATATCTTTAAATTATTCTACAGATAAATTATTTATTCATTTCATCTTTAAAATTTACCCATGACATAATCATTTACAAGTTACTTGCATTTTTAAGCTATTTTTAATATATTTTATAGTTTTTTTTAATTTATAGATTTACTTTCGTATGTTTTTCTAGATCAGAATTTCAGTTGTAATTCAATAAAGCTGCAGGATATAAACTGAGCACACAAAATCAGTTTTGTTCCTATACACTAACAACAAACTATCTAAAAAAGAAATTAATAAAACAATCCTATTTACAATAACATCCAAAAGAATATACTACTTGCAAATACATTTGACTTTGTAGGTGAAAACTCTATACACTTAAAACTATAAAACATCTGTAAAAGAAATTGAAAGTTATCTTGTGTTCGTGGATTGGAAGAATAAATATTGTCAAAATGTCCATACTACACAAAGTGATCTACAATTTCAGTGATATCATTATCAAAATTCCAATATCATTTTTCACAGAAATAGAAAAAAATTCCTAAATGTATGTGGATCCACAAAAGAACCCAAATAGCCGAGGTAATTTTGAACAAAAAGAACAAAGCTGAAACCATCACACTATCTGACTTCAAAATATACTTTAGGCCGGGCGCGGTGGCTCAAGCCTGTAATCCCAGCACTTTGGGAGGCCGAGACGGGCAGATCACGTAAGGCTGGTTTGAGACCAGCCTGGCCAAAATGGCGAAACCCTATCTCAACTAAAAATACAAAAATTAGCCGGGCCAGGTCGCGGGCGCCTGTAGTCCCAGCTACTTGGGAGGCTGAGGCAGGAGAATGGCATAAACCCCGGAGGCGGAGCTTGCAGTGAGCCCAGATCGCGCCACTGCACTCCAGCCTGGGCAACAGAGTGAGACTCTGTCTCAAAAAAAAAAAAAAAAAAACTTTAAATCTATGATAACCAAACAGAATGGTATTGGCCTTAAATGCAGACACATAGATTAATGGAACAGAATAGAAAATCCAAAAATAAACCTACACATGTATGATCAACTAATCTTCAACAGAAGCATGAAGAATACACAATAAAGAAAGGACAGTCTCCTTAATAAATGGTATTGAAGAAACTGCCTATCCACATGCAAAACAACAAAATTGGATTCCTATCTTCTACCATACACAAAAAATCAACACAAAATAGATTAAATATTTAAATGTGAGACCTAAAACCACAAAACTCCTAGAAGAAAACACAAGGAAAATCTTCCTTGACATTAGTCCTGGAAATGATTTTTTGTACTTAGCTCCAAAACCATAGGAAGTGAAATTAAATACATAAGGGCATCCCCATTGAATTAAAAAATTTCTGCACAACAAAGGAAACAATCTACAAAATGAAAAGGCAATCTATGGAAAAGGAGAGAGTACTTGCATTGCAAATCAAATATCAGATTTCTTATGATGGCTATAATGAAAAATAAAAAGTAAATATTGGCAAGGATGTGGAGAAAATGGAAACCCTGTGCATTGTTGGTAGAAACATCAATTGGCACAACCATTATGGAAAATAGCATAGAGGTTTATCAAAATATTTTAAAAAGAACTACCATATTATTCAACAATCCCACCTCTGGGTTATATTCCAAGGAAATGAAATCAGTATGTCAAAGAGATATCTATGCTTCCATGTTCATTGAAGCATTATTGACAATTGTCAAGATGTGGAATCAACCTACATGTTAATCCACAAATGAATGGATAAAGGAAATATAAAATGAAAAAATAAAATATAAAATTATTTACTTTCAAATATATAAATCATGCCATTTGGGACAACAAGGATGAACCTGGAAGAAATTATGTTAAGTGAAATAAATGAGACACAGAAAGACAAATACTGTATGATATCACTTATATGTGGGATCTATAAAAGTGGAAAATAGGAGTGGTTACCAGAGGTTGTGGGGGTGGGGGAAATAAGGAGATGCTGGTTGAAGGACACTAACTTTCAGTTATAAGACAGATAAGTTCTGGTCGGGTGCGGTGGCTCATGCCTGTAATCCTAGCACTTTGGGAGGCCGAGGCAGGTGGATCACCTGAGGTCAGGAGTTCGAGACCAGCCTGGCCAAAATGGCGAAACCCTATCTCTACTAAAAATACAAAAATTAGCTGGGCACAGTGGCAGGCGCCTGTAATCCGAGCTACTTGGGAGGCTAAGGCAGGAGAATCGCTTGAACCTGGGACGCAGAGGTTGCAGTGAGCCAAGATGACGCCATTGTACCCCAGCCTGAGCAACAGAGAGAGACTCCAAAAAAAAAGATAAGTTCTGAGATCTTATGTATAGCATTATGCATAGCATAATGGCTATAGTTAATAATAATGTATACTTGAAATTTGCTTAGAGACCAGATCGTAAGTATTCTTGCAACAGCAACAAAAAGGTAACTATGAGAGGTAATGGATCTGTTAATTAGCTTGATTTTGTAAGTATTTCACAATATGTGCATATATAAAAACATCACATTGTATACCTTAAATGTATACATTTTTAATTTATCAGTTCTACCTCAATAAAGCTATGGGGGGGAAAAGACCTAAGTTGTTTGTGTCACACGTGTCTGTATAGAAGACCACCTAAGCAGGCTTTGTGTAAGCAACAAGGCTGTCTATTCACTTGGGTGCAAGTGGGCTGAGTCCGAAAAGACAGTCAGTGAAGGGAGATAGGAGAGGGGCAGCTTTATAGGACTTGGGTAGGCAGTGGAAAGTTACAGTTGAAGGTGGTTATGTGTTGTCAGCAGGGGAGGGGGTCACAAGGTGCAGGCTGGGGAGATCGTGAGATCCATTGTCCAGGAGAAGAATGTCATAAGGTTAATCGATCAGTTAGGGTAGGGCTGGAACAAGTCATAATGGTGGAATGTCGTAAGGGTGGTTACTCAGTTAAGGCAGAAACTGGCTGTTTCACTTCTTTTGTGGTTTTTCGGCTGCTCCAGACTTCTTGGCTCCTGCAGGCCATCTGGATGTATACGTGCAGGTCACAGGGGTTACAATGGCTTAGCTCCGGTTCAGAGGCCTCGCTATTTGTTTGTGTGTGTTGTATCTTCCAAAGGTTTTGGAAAGAGAGGATATGTAAAAGGATATATAGATTTATATATATATATATATTTACAGATTTATATATCAATCTATAAACTGATAGCTATATTTTATATTTATATAAATTTATATAAATTTAGAGATTTATATATAAATCTATAAACCAATAGCTATATTTTATATGCTTTAATCAATTAGCACTTTCCTTTACCACTGTCTCAAGATATTTGCAACAATCTGAGCATAGCCTCTCTCATATATATAAAACTATACTATATGCAAGTACATAAAAATTACTATATAAGTATATACATATCTGTCTGATGATCAGAATTTACAGGACAACGTGTGTTCTAGCCTTTATTAAAATATCTCTATTCCTTCACTGTGTTGTTTTGTAATCCTTTTTGTATCATATCACATGTATATTATGTATTATATTATTATATAGTCTCTGGTCCATATCAGAACTACTTATGTTAGCTCACTGATCTGTTATAACCATAAATCACTCATTTATTTGCTATATTTTTTAAAATGATTCATTGTAGAATAATCGACTGTGCAAGTGTTTTATTTCCCCTTTTCAAAATGGTTTATCTGATTTTTTTCCAAGTAACTTGGAATTATTTTGTCAAAATCCAAATAACTTTCTGTTGGTGTCTTTAATATGATGGCAGCCAATGCAAAATAATTTTAAGCATAAGTAAAATCTTTTTAAAAAGTCAATATTTCCATCTAGCAAAATGCTGTTTCTTTATTTAAATTTTCATAGCTCATAGAAATGTTGTGGCTTTGTTTATGTAAATTCCAGTCATTCCCCATTAAAATCGGTTATTTCTATAATATATATATAAAATACTTTGTTTTTATTTTAGGAAATTTCAATACATTGTAAATTCTAATGAGACTTTAGTGATATATAGGAAGGCTGGTACCTTTTTAATTAGGTATTTTACTAGGCTTTGTTGTTAATTCTATTATAGTTAATCATCTGGAAGCTTTAAAAAACAAATGTGATGACATCATTGCAATAATTTTGTATTATTCTTTTCACTAGGTTTAACTCATTACTTGTTCTCTTTTCTTTTCTTTTTACTTTGACTATAGCTTTCAAAAAATGTTAAATATTAATGCCACTACCAAACTTTATAAAATTATTTATGAACTGGAGAAAATTTCATTACAGCTGTGTTTTCCAAAGTGTTATCCTTGAAGTATTAGTCTCTCCAGATGCTCTGCAAGAAAAAATTTGTGTTTAAAAAAAAAGTCTGTGAAAGTTTTCATTAAGGTGTTATAATGTATTTTTGCATGGTAAAGATCTAAGAAATTCTACAGTAGTAAAAAAAATATTTAATTGTGTTTTACTTCATTTCCTTCTAACAGTTTTTTCATAGTATTTTAATTAAAAAGTTATTAGGGGCCAGGTTTGGTGGCTCATGCCTGTAATCCCAGCACTTTGGGAGGCCAAGGTGGGTGGATCACCTGAGATCGGGAGTTCGAGACCAGCCTGATCAACATGGAGAAACCCCATATCTACTAAAAAAAGATACAAAATTAGCTGGGCATGGTGGTGCATGCCTGTAATCTCAGCTACTTGGGAGGCTGAGACACAAGAATTGCTTGAACCCAGGAGGCGGAGGTTGTGGTGAGCTGAGATCATGCCATTGCACTCCAGCCTGGGCAACAAGAGTGAAACACCATCTTAAAAAAAAAAAAAAGAAAAAGAAAAAAGTCATTAGGATTCATTTTTCCTTGAACACAATTATCTATCAGTTAATACCAAGAATAGGAGTGGAGATGGGAAAAAATGTTCTTCTCTGGGGGCAGACAATAAGGAATGCATTGTCTGAAAAAAATTAAAAGTGTTAATAAAGCCGAACTAAAGAACAGTTTTATTATTGCTCTGTATCTATAATTCTTACCCCCAAAATCTTTGGTTGATCTGAGCTCTACATTTAGATAATTGTTTTTGTTTCTGTTGAGTCTGTATGATATGTATATAAGCTTCCATTTTGACCATTTTTAAAAATTATCCTTTAGTGAGTATTATATTCTACATGGCAGTTAGTTTGAAATATTCCCATTTAGATAGTGACTCCCAAGACATACAGAATCAACTACATGTGTTAATTTGGAGAGTTCGTTGGTAAAGGATAGAATTGTCATACTTAATTGGGACCAAGTTTCTATCACTGTGGGTCTATGTAGTCCTTCACTGAAACTGCATATTTGAAGTAAACAATCATAACATAATGGTAGCAAAGACAAAGAAACAGAAGGTGTGTTATTTTGATTCTATAATTCAATATGTACCCTCTGAGAGTTTATTTGTGTTGAGGAGTATAATATTTGTGTTGGCTAGATGCAGATTTTGGTTCCTACATAAAAAAATTTTGCTAAAATAGAATGATATATTTAAGCTGGCATTTTTAGTTATTCCTATTTGGGCAGCAGAGCTGGCCTTTGTTCTCCTGAATCAGTCATTGGCTCAGACTGGGAGTGAGGCATCTCCCATTAGGGGAAGATAATTTTTCACAGGAGGAACTGCTGTGAGCAGTTAGCACCCAACCCTCACAGCAGCTGGGGGTGGTTCACTGGCCTGATAAGGACTCTGAGTGTGGAACCAACAGAATGCAGTGCAGCGTCAAACTTGTATTCTGTTAAAGAGTTCTTCAGTTTCTTTTTCAAAAAGACACCTGAGGTAGGCATAAAAAAATTTCCTTTCTGCTTAAAAAAATTCATTGCCTGGAATCTGGGAATTTTATCTAATATGATTAAGAAAACAGTCTTTGCAGATGTGATTAAGAATATTGAGATATGGAGATTAGCCTGGATTTTGCAAGTGAATCCACAGTGCAATCTCATGTATCCTTATAAAAAGGAGGTTGAAGGAGATTTTGCACAAAAGACACAGAAGAGGTGATATGATTACAGAGGCAGAGATTAGAAGGGTGCCGTGGCAAATCAAAAATGGTGGCAGCCTCCAGGAGCTAGGAGGAGCAAGGAATGAATTCTCCCCTAAAACCTCCAGGGGAGTGGCCCTACTAACAACCTTGATCCATATTATGAAATAATATATTTGTCTTATCTTAAGCCACCACATTTGTGTTAATTTGTTGCAGTAGCCATAAGAAACTAATGCAACACTGTATTCAAATTCACAGGTAAATAACTCTGAATTAGGCAGACTTCCTCATTCATACCACATTTGTGCCAGGTCTGTAAATAAACTTTTTCCCAATATTCATAGATTTTTCTCTTAGCAAGTTTTTTTGTCTATATTGTTGGTGCTACACAAATGAATCTTATTTTGTACTACCTTTCATTCATTGTTTCATGTGTATTTTTTCTCTTTTATTCATTAGCCTATAATGTCCTATTGAACAGAACCTATTTTGACAAAGGTAGAAAGAAAATAATTTTTAAAGTCAACTTTTCTTGGTTCTGAATTTCAGACCCTAAGCAAGATACTTAAAGTATTACACCCTCAGGTTTTTTATATATAACACAGTGATAATAGTACCTATGGTGTAAAGGATTATTGCATAGACTAAACAAGGAACAAATCCAGAGCACCTGGCTCAGAGTAGCAATCAGATAAAATTCCCTTTCTTCTTCTTACCCTGAGTAACAAATACATCCTTTGGCACTACCACACTTTTGGGTAAATACTGTACTTGCTTAGGACACACATACAATTAAAACTTTAAATTGAAATACTCTTAACATTTAATATTTACAGGGGGTACATATATTATTTGTATATCAATGTTATACATTGGAGTGGAAGGGGACTTGGGAACACTTTAGGGGTATGAGGGCTGAATATATATATATATATATATTTTGCCCTATTATAAATCATTCTGCATGAGGAAGCAGTCAAAAACAAGTGTTACTAACACTTTTAAATCTGATACTTTTTTTGCAATCTGAACATAAGAAAGCAATCACTGGTATGCTGGCTCCTTCAAATGTACCTAGATATGTGACATCTTTTTGGTGTGGTCTGGATGTTGCCATATGTCTTTGCATATGTTAGTCAGTCTAACTAATTGTCAAGAATAGACACTAGAAATATTAGGTTGGTGTAGAAGTAATTGCAGTTTATGCCATACTTTTATAGGAAAAACCGCGATTACTTTTGCACCAACCTAATACAAATGGCATTCCCAGGAACGAATGCTATTTCTGGGCCTTGTATTGAGCCATTTTCATAAGAAAGAGATCATGAAAAAAATGAAAGTTAATTAGCTCAAAAGAAAGGTGGATTTAAAAGAAACTAAAATAATTAGGGGAAATAGAGTAATATCCAATAGATATTTTGGTGACCCAGTGAGTCCAGGACATGCTGGATAGGTAGAAAAGCCAAATAATCTCAAAAGATAATATAAATACATTTTTTTTTCTTGTAATCTCAATAGCAAGTGGCTCAGGGTATGTCCTGAGCTGCTGGATCAAACTAGTTCTTAGAGTTCGTTAATTAATCTAATTTGCTGCTAGATCCACTGTGAGTTTGTCTTTCAGCCTTGCCAGTGACACTCTTGTGTTGTCCTTGTTTGCCTGCAGATTCTGACCAGCAGCAAATGTGTGTCTATGTGTGTAAATAAACCCTGGCCTATACCAGGAGTATCAGGAATAATATAACTCATTTATTGAGAAGATTGTTAAGGGAAAGTGTTTGCTTTTTAAAATGTTTTTCTCTCTCTTTATATGTGTGTGTGTATGTGTCTGTGTGTGTGTGTGTGTGTGTATATATATAAATATATTTACAGATTAAAAAGGTTACTAACAAGGAACAGAAAACCAAACACCGCATGTTCTCACTCATAAGTGGGGGTTGAACAATGAAAACACATGGACACAGGGAAGGGAACATCATACACTGGGGCCTGTCAGGAGGTTGGGGGTTAGGGGAGGGATAGCAAAGCATTATTTTCTTATAGTCCTCATCTGAGTTAATCCAACCCCAGCTACCCAGTAACCCAAACTAGAAATCTGGAACGTGGTTTAGTATAGCAAAGGCTTGGATAGCCTACGTTTGACTTCACTTTTCATGACTTTGAATAACTTTGCCTCTCAGTGCCTCAGTTTCTCATAAAATGAGAATATAATAGTGTATTATAATGCATTCCAGGATTCTTGTGAGGATTAAATGAGAGTTTATATATTTAGTGTTTAAAATTCAATAAATGTATAACTTTATTCCTTTTTTTATGCACTACATTCAATCTGTAAGTTTATTATTTTATTTTCTCTTATCAAAAATTTCCTTCGCATCATTATCACTTCCTTGCTTCAAGTCCTTCCAGTCTGGCTTTCCTGGATAACCTGTATCCAGTGTTTGCAAAGTACTTCAACCATCTCTCTCCACTCTTCCCCTTAGTCGTATTTCTTCTCTGGTGGTGTGTACTGCTGATGGAGTGTGTTTTCTTGATATAAAATATTTTACATATTTATGGAGTACATGTTAGTATTTGTTACATGTATAGAAAGTGTAAGCTGGGCACCATGGCTCACGCCTGTAATCCCAGCACTTTGATAGGCCGAGGCAGACAGATCACCTGAGGT
>NW_012101630.1:0-3860 GCF_000951045.1 Mandrillus leucophaeus | reverse complement strand
AAAAAAAAAAAAAAAAAAAGAAAATGTATTGATCACGTGAGGGGGTGTTTGGTATATCCATAACCTTGAGTATTTACCATTTCTATGTGTTGGTAACATTTCAAGTCCTTTCTTCTAGCTACTTTGAAATATACTATACAATGTTGCTGACTATAATCACCCTACTCTACTATCAAATAATGGGGTTATCTTTTCTATCTGACTATATGTTTATATTCACAAATCAATCTTTCTTTATCCCCCCTTTCACTCTTGCACCTTTCCCAACCTGTGGTATATATCATTATATAACATTCTATTTTCTAATTACAGAAAATCAGTTTTTTTGTTTGTTTGTTTGTTGTTTTGTTTTGAGACGGAGTCTCGCTCTGTTGCCCAGGCTGGAGGGCAGTGGCACGATCTCGGCTCACTGCAAGCTCCGCCTCCCGGGTTCACGCCGTTCTCCTGCCTCAGCCTCCCAAGTAACTGGGACTACAGGTGCCCACCACCACGCCCCGCTAATTATTTTGTGTTTTTAGTAGAGATGGGGTTTCACCGTGTTAGCCAGGATGGTCTCAATCTCCTGACCTCGTGATCCGCCCGCAAAGTGCTGGGATTACAGGCATTAGCCACGGCACCCAGCCCAGAAAATCAGTATTTTAGCTCTCACATATGAGTAAGAAAATGTGGTATCTGTCTTTTTGTGTCTGACTTATTTAAATTAACATAATAGCCTTCAAGCTCCACCCATATTTCTGCAAGTAACATGATTTTTTTCATTTTGATAGCCCAATAGTATTTTGTTGTGTATATATACCACATTTTTAAATTTATTAATCCACCAATGACACTTGGGTTGATTCCAAATCTTTGCTATTGTAGAGTGTTGCAATATTCTTTTGATATACAGATTTCTTTCCCTTTGGATAAATACCCAATAGTGGAATTGCTGGATAAGAACATATTATTAATTTTTTTTTGAGAAAACTCCATACTGTTTCCCACAGTGGTTGTACTAAATTACATTCCCACCAACAGTGTACAAAAGTTCCCTTTTCTGCTCGTCCTTGACAGTATCTGTGCTTTTTTGTTGTTTGATTTTTAAGTAATAGCCATTCTAACTTGGATAAAATGGTATTGCATTGTGGTTTTGATTTGCGTTTCCCTAATGATTAGTGATGTTGATTTTTTTATATACCTGATAGCCATTTGTATGTCTTATTAAAAATTGCATTCATGTCCTTAATACATTTTTTAATGGGATTATTTGATATTGGTTGTTGAGTTGCTTTAGTTCCTTGTATATTCTGGATATTAATTAGTCCCTTGTCAGATAAATAGTTCGTAGAAGTTTCTCCCATTCAACAGATTGTTTCTTTACTCTGTGCATTTCTTCCTTTGCTGTGAAGGCTTTTAGTTTAATTTAGTCCTACTTGTCTATTTTTGTTATAGTCATCTGTGCTTTTGCAGTATTAGCCATGAAATGTTTCCCAAGACCAATGTCTTAAAGCATTTTCCCTATGTTTTTCTCTAGTAGTTTCATAGTTTTGGGTATTATATTTAAGTCATTCTTCTGTATATGGATATCCAATTTTCCTGGCACCACTTTTTGAAAAGGATGTCCTTTCCCCATTGTGTGTTCTTGGCAACTTTATATTAAAACAACAACAACAAAAAAAAACACAGTTGCTTGTAAATGCATGGATTTATTTCTGGACTATCTATTCTGTTCCATTTGTCTATGTGTCTATTTTTATATCAATACCATGCTGTTTGGGGTGCAATAGACTTGTAATATATTTTGAAGTCAGGCAGGGTGATGCCTCCAGCTTTGTTCTTCTTTGTTCAGGTTTCCTTTGGCTATTTGAGCCCTTTTTTGTTTTCATACAAATTTTAGCATTTTTCTTAATCTCTGTCAAAATAGAAAATACTTAGGGATTGCACTGAATCTATATATTGCTTTGTGCACTATGGTCATTTTAACAATAATGATTCTTTTGATCCATAAGCATGGGATGTATTTCCATTTGTTTGTGTACTCTTCAAGTTTTTTCATTTGTGTTTTGCAGTTTTCCTTGCAGATATTTTTCACCTCCTTAAATTTATTCCTAAGTATTTTATTTTTGGGAGCTGTTATAAATGGGATTACTTTCCTGATTTCTTTGTCATCTAGCTCATTATTAGTGTATAGCGTATTGATTTTTTATGTTGATTTTATATTATGCAACTTTACTGAATTTATTAATTAAATCTACAAGGCTTTTGGTGCAGTGGTTCGTTTTTTCTAGATATCTAATTATATCATTAGGAAAGAGGAACAATATGACTTCCTATTTTACACTTTGGATGCCTTTTATTTCTTTCTCTTGACTGATTGCTCTTATCAGGACTTCCAGGACTATATTGAATAGCAGTGGTGAAAGTGGGCATCTTTAACTTGTTCCAGTTCTTAGAGGAAACACTTTCAGCTTTTCCCCATTTAGTATGATTTTAGCTGTGAGTTTGTCATATATGGCCTTTATTATTTTGAGGCATATTCCTTCTATTCCTCGTTTGTTGAGAATGTTTATCATATTTAAGTGATGTTGAATTTTATCAAATGCTTTTTCTGCATCTTTTGAGATGATCATATTATTTTGTTGAAGTGATGTATCATGTTTACTAATTTGTATATGTTGAATAATCCTTGCATCCCTAGTATAAATCCAAGTTGGTCGTGGTGTATTATCTTTTTGGTGTGCTGTTGAATTCTGTTTGTTAGTATTTTGTTAAGGACTTTCTCCATCTATGTTCATCGGGGATATTGGCCTATAGTTTCTTTTTGTTGTGTTCTTGCCTGGTTTTTGGTATCAGGGTAAAGTTGGCCTCATAGAATGAGTTATGGAGAGTTCCTTCTTCAATTTTTTGAAGTAGTTTTAGGGGCACTGGTATTTTTTTAACATGTTTGGTAGAATTCGGCCATTAATCCATCCAATTCTAGGCTACTTTTTGTTGGAAGACTTTTAGTATATGATTCAATCTCACTACTTGTTATTGGTCTGCTCAGGTTTTCTGTTTCTTCCTGATTCAGTCTTGGTAGGTTTTATGTTTCCAGGAATATATTAATTCCTCTGTGTTCTCCTGTTTATTGGCATATAGTTGCTCACAATAGTCTCTCATTCTCTTTTTAAATATTTCTCTGATATCAATTGTAATATCTCCTTTTTCATTTCTGATTTTGTTTATTTGGGTCTTCTCCCTTCTTTGTTAGTTTGGCTAGAGGTTTATAAATTTTGCTTCTTTCCAGAGACCCAAATTTTATTTGGTTTATCCTTTGTATTTTTTAGGTCTCTCTTATTGAGTTCTGCTGAGATCTTAATTATTTCTTTACTTCTAGTAAATTTGTTTTTTTTTTTCCCTAGCTTTTCTAGTTCCTGGAAGTACATTATTAGGTTGTTAATTTGAAATATTTCTACTTTTTTGATGTATGCATTTATTGCTATACACTTTTCTTTTTCGCTGTATTTGCTGGTTTCTACAGGTATTGGCATATTGTATTTTCATTTTTATTTCTTTTGAGAATTTTTTTTTTTTATGATTGTCTAGATTTTTTTTTTTTATTTATTATACTTTAAGTTCTAGGGTACATGTGCATAACGTGCAAGTTTGTTACATATATATACTTGTGCCATGTTGCTCTGCTGCACCCATCAACTCGTCAGCACCCATTAACTCGTCATTTACATCAGGTATAACTCCCAATGCAATCCCTCCCCGCTCCCCCCTCCCCATAAAAGGCCCCGGTGTGTGAAGTCCCCCTTCCCGAGTCCAAGTGATCTCATTGTTCAGTTCCCACCTATGAGTGAGAACATGCGGTGTTTGGTTTTCTGTTCTTGTGATAG
>NW_012101629.1:157395-158993 GCF_000951045.1 Mandrillus leucophaeus | reverse complement strand
AAACTGTTGTTGAGCTGATTATTGTTCTGCTTGATCCTTTCTGCTCTTGAGAGTACCTCATACATTTTGCAGTTTGGAAATGTATTTCTCAGTTTCAGAATTTTTTTTTTAATTTTATAACTTTAAAATAAAATGTTAAGAATTTAAAAATTCTTTTTAAAAATTATTTCGATCTCTTATACATTTTTTGATAAGCTTCTGTATTTATTTCTGTGTTATCTTGAACTTCAGTGAGTTTCCTCAGAACTGTTGTTTGCTATATTTTTCGAGTTTAAACATCTTCATCTCATTAGGGCCAGTCATTGGCTCCTTGCTTTGTCTGTTTGAGATTATGTTTCCCTGATTGCTGTTGTTTCTGGTGAGCATACATGTATGGTTTTGCATTTAAAGATTATTCCAGTCTTTGCTGATTGTCTTTGGTCTTTCCAGGGTATGTTTGCTTGGAGGTTCTTTGTAATGTGCCTGTTGAGTACACTTTATTCTAGATTGCTGCCTTCTTTCTGGTGTATTAAGATGGGATTTGTCTCAGCTTTTGCATAGGTTTAGAGCACTGCTTTTATTTGATGTTATGGTCCTAAAGAGGATACCCAAACTGTGTGGCAATCATGTCTAAAAGTTTGTGTTCAAACGATTGATGGAGTATGCCTTCTACAATGTGGTGCTAATAAATAGCTACTCAGATTTGGTATCTTCTTTGGCTGAGAAAAAGAGCAGAACTTTGCAGGCTGGGATTGCTAGCTCACCTGCTCTGTCTCTCACTCTGCCTCCTAGTAGTTTTTTCTCCTACAGGCAGTTGTGATGCTTCCCATTGGTTGAGGCAGGAATGATTTTCTGGCAAGAAAACACAACATGGTGGGAAAGCTGATTGTCTGGCTTTATGTTATTTTTTCCAGTGTGGACACCATGAGTCTGATGGAAGTTTTCCACATGTAGTGCCTGGTATATTGTTGGAGGAACTTTATGCATTAAAAAATCTTACTTTCTTACTGTCTGCTCAGAGTTGTTTTTTTTTTTTTTTTTTTTTTTTTTTTTTCCTTGGGGATTGTCTCAGCCTCAAATTTAACTTCTAGGATATTGCTGGTGTGTTAGCCAGGGTTTTCTAGAGGGACAGACCTAATTGAACATACACACACACACACACACACACACACACATATATATGAAAAGAAGTTTATTAAATATTAACTCACATGATCACAAGGTCCCACAATAAGCCATCTGCAGGCTGAGGAGTAAGGAGAGCCAGTCTCAGTTACAAAACTGAAGAACTTAGAGTCCAATGTTTGAAGGCAGGAAGCATCTGCATGGGAGGAGGATGTAGGCTGGGAGACTAGAACAGTCTGTCTTTTTACATTTTTCCTCCTGTTTATATTCAAGCCGTGCTGGTAGCTGATTAGATTATTCCCACCCAGATTAAGGGTGGGTCTGCCTTTCCCAGCCCACTGATTCATATGTTAATCTCCTTTGGCAACACCCTCACAGACACACCCAGGAACAATACTTTGTATCCTTCAATCTAATCAGTTTGACTCATTATTAATCATCACAGCTGATGATAATCTCAGTGCTGGATATTTGTTTCTGGTTTTCTATGGAGA
>NW_012101629.1:150414-152555 GCF_000951045.1 Mandrillus leucophaeus | reverse complement strand
AGTATCTGTGATTTTATTTTCTTTGTATTTCTGGGGTATCAGTTGCTATGTCTCTTTTTATCTTACTGATTTTATTAATTTGTGTCTTCTCTTTTATTCTTAGGTTTTTATTAATTTGTGTCTTCTAATTTTGTGTCTTTTATTAAGTCTGATAATTTATTTTGATAATTAACTTGTGCTTTTACCTTTCTGATTTTATTAACTTGTGTCTTCTCTTTTATTCAAAGGTTTCTTCATTTTGTTTATCTTTCAAGCAATAAACTTTGTTTTAATGATCTTTTAATTTTTTAGTCTTGATATTATATATGTTTACTCTGATCTTTATTATTTCTTTCCTTCAATTAATTTTAGCATTATTTTGTTCTTGCTTTTATAGTTCCTTGAGGTGCACCATTAAGTTGTTTATTTGAAAGTTTTCTACTTTTATGATGGAGGCATTTATTGCTATAAATTTCCCTATTAGTACTCCTTTTGTGGTGTCCCATACTTTTTTGGTATGTTGTATTTCCATTTTCATTTTTTTAAGACATTTTTAAGTTTCTCTCTTAATTTCTTAATTGACCCATTCATTATTCAGGTGCATGTTGTTTAATTTGCATGTGTTTGTGTAGTTTCTAAAGTTTCTCTTACTATTGATTGTTGATTTCATCCCATTGTTGTCAGATAAATTACTTCATATTACTTTGAGCTCTTTGAATTAATTGAAATTTGTTGTGTGATCTTACAGTCTATCCTGAAGAGTGTTCCATGTGCTTATGAAAAGTATTTTTGTATTCTGTAGCAGTTTAATTAAATGTTCTATAAATCTTAGTTACATCCATTTGGTGTAGAGTGTGGCTTAACTACAATATTTGTTGCTGAATTTCTATCTAGATGAGCTTTCTATTACTGAAAGTGGGGTGTTGAAATTCCCTACTTTTATTTTACTGCAGTATATCTTTCCCTTTAGATCTATTAATGTTTGTTTTGAATATTTGGGTGTATTTGCATGTAATATCATTTTTTACCTCTTAAGTTTTAGTCTATATGTATCTGTATAAGTGAAGTAAATTCATTACAGGCAAAATACAACTGTGTCATTTTTTTTTTTTAATGTCTTTCTTCTAATTGGAGAATTTAGGCCATTTCCATTTAATGTTATTATTGATATGTAAAAACTTACTACTCTCATTTTGTTGCTTGTTTTCTGGTTGTTTTGTAACTCATCTCTTTTATTTTTTTTCTTATATTCCTTTGTGGTTAAGTGATTTTCTCTGTGGTATGTTTTAAGTTATTGCTTTTATTTTTTGTGTGTATCTGTTATAATTTTTACCTTTGTTTCAACTATGAGTCTTACTAAAAGCACACATTTTGATGTTTTGTTGTCTTTTTTTTTTTTAGATTTTTATATTGCCTATCTCTTAACAAGTTGATATATTTATTATTGTTTTTATTTGTCTTTTAGTCTTCATACTAGGTATGTTAGTGGATTGTATACCACATGTAATGTTATAGATTATTCTGAAGTTTTCTATGTCTTAACTTTTACTAGTACATTTTTTGTTTTTTGCATATTAGTTTTTGTTGTTGTTGTTTTTCAGATTGAAGAAATCCCTTTAGCATTTCTTGTAAGATGAGTCGAGTCTACTGGTGATAAATTTCCTCAGAATTTTATTTTTTTCCGGGGTCTGGGAAAATTTTTGTTTATCATGTTTAAAGGATAGCTTTTTTTTGTACTGTATTCTCATTTGGAAGTCACTTTTCTTTATCACTTTGAATATATTTAATTCATCCTGGCCTGTATTGTTTCTACTGAGAAGTCTGTTGCCAGAAGCATCAGCAGTCCTTTAACGTTGTTTTCCTCTTTTCTCTTGTTGATTTTAGGATCCTATTTTTGTCCTTGATCTTTGAGAGCTTGATTATTATACAACTGGGAGTAACAGTCTTATGTGGATTGTATCTGCTTAGTGATCTCTGACCTTCCTTTTCTTGGATATTTCTATCTTTCTGTATTTTCAAAAAGCTTTTTGTTAGTATTTCTTTTAATAAACTTTGTACTTCTTACTCTTTTTCAACTCTCTCTTAAATGCCAATGACTCTTAGATTGACTTTTGTGAAGTTATTTTCTAGATTTCATAGGTGTTCCTCAACACTTTTTATTT
>NW_012101629.1:145375-148634 GCF_000951045.1 Mandrillus leucophaeus | reverse complement strand
CACCTAAGTGCCTAAGATTTCAAATGTCAAAAACAAAACCTCTGTTTTATTGTTTTGCAGCAAATTTAGCAGTGATTTCTCATCTCTTTTAGAAAATGACCTTTAATCAATTACTAAACAACAAATAATTGGCCTTTGAATATTATAACCATAGAAAATTGGGGGCTCAGTATTATTTTGAAAACATTGATCATATATTTGAGATAACGAGAATGTTCTTACAAAAAATAAGAAATACTTTTACTTAAGAAAATTTTTACTGTTAGCCATTTTATTTATAACCTATACAAAAAAATGAATTATTAATATTACTAGAAAAAGGTTATAATCAGATGATATAATGTATGACCCAACTGTCAAAGAAGTTCCAGTGACTCATTCAGAAATGCATCCTAGATTCCAAGAATTTTTTCAATCAAAAATAAAAAATAAAGAACAACATGCCATGTGTGGTGGCTGATGCCTGTAATCCTAGCACCTTGAGAGAACAAAGTCAGGGGGATCAATTGAGCTCAGGAGTTCGAGATGAGCCTGAGAAACATGATGAGTCCTCATCTCTACCAAAAATTTAAAAAACATTTAGCCTGGTGTGGTGATGTATGCCTGTTGTCTCAGCTACTTGGAAGGCTGAGGTAGGGGGATCACTTGAGCCTGGGAGGCTGAAGGATGCAATGAACCATATTCACACCACTGGAACACAGCCTGAGTGACAGAGACACTATCAAAAAAAAAAAAAAAAAAGCTAAAGTATTGTTTCTGAGAATTAAAATTAAATCACTAATATCTAGTGGTGAAATACTAATATCTAGTGGTGAAGTAGAAATTCATAAAAGTCATCTTTTACTCTGCAGATATATTCTAATTCCTTTACTTCCTACTTATTGAATGACAAGAAAGTTTAGTTTGATGGTTTGATGGTTGATTTGTCCCCAATGCATTTTTTATGTAGGTCACTTTTTAATTGGCTGAATGAAGTACTGTGTAGAGATCTTAATTGCAGAATATTTGGGGAGGTCTAGAGAGTTTTGCAAAGCAAAACCTATGTTAAAATTACTTTATTCTCTGTCACCATTCTCACACCAGTGAGAGACACAGTTAAGAATTTATTGTAGGAAGAGACAAAAAGTAATGTTACTTTCTTTCTTTTTTTGTGTGTGTGAGCAAATAGTGTCTAATGCCCACACCTCCTTTCATAGTACTAGAAGCACATGCAAAATAAGTTAATACTGCTTTCACAATGCTGTGAAGAAATATGCAACTAGATTTTAACTAAAGATTGTACGTGTAACATAGAATATGCCTTTTAGCTGGAAAGAGTTATGTAAAATATATTATTTTACTAGAACATATTTTTTCTTTCATTTTTGAAAATATGAGCTTTTGAATATGAATCAAGTAGCATGCATACTGTGGATACATTTGAAATGCTCAATAGAACAGCACTGTCTTATTTTTTTTAACCAGCGAAGAATTTGAAGAATGGAACATTTCTATAGAAGTTATTAGTAGGGCAGAGCACAGTTGCTTACACCTGTAATCCAAGCACTTTGGGAAGCTGAGGTGGACAGATCACCTGAGGTTGGGAGTTCGAGACCAGCCTGACCAACATGGAGAAACCCTATCTTTACTAAAAAATACAAAATTAGCCACGTGTGGTGGCACAGGCCTATAATTTCGCCTACTCGGGAGACTGAGGCAGGAGAATCACTTGAACTTGGGAGGCAGAGGTTGCCATGAGCAAAGATTATGCCATTGTACTCCATCCTGGGCAATAGGAGTGAAGCAAAACTCCATCTCAAAAAACAAAAGTTATTAGAAAGACACATATAGCAGAATAATTGAACATGAATGAATACCTAAGAAAAAAATATGGAATGAGATGGAATTGAATTTGTGATCCATTTCATAAATGTAAAGCTGACAGATTGAATCAAAGAAATATTGATAGTTCTGTGCAATATCTCCGATGTAAGTTAAAATACTAGTGGAGAAAATACCACAGCCAAATCTAAGTATATAGTTTAATACAAGTAGATGAGTCCATTCAAAAATATTTTAAAACATAGTTAGCGGTTCAAGAAGAGATCATATTCTCCTGATACCATTTTCATATAGAGGAAATAAATTGCCTTTGATTTAGAAGAAGAAACATAGAGGTAGCCATTAATTCTTTCTGCTACAACACAAACAAGTTTTTCTGTAGTATTCCTAAAGTTTCATATAGTTATATCATATTTCTGATATGTCACTAGTAAGATATTTTCTCATCATAATAGAAATAAAAATAAATCTGTTTCAGAAATGTTAAGATAGCTTAATGTTTGAATGTAAACTACAATTAGTATAAATCAGCATTTTTCATTTCTCCTATGAATCTTAGCTTCTCTTCTGAAAAAATTCTAGATCAAACAAATTTTTATCTGGGGTTGGTATCTTTGATATTCTTTGGATAGAGTGCATTTGCATAGACAAACCTATGGTTCAAATCTCTTTAACTTTCACCAGAACTATTATAATTAATCTCATAGTATGCCTTTTTACCTTTTGTATTTCTTTATTTTGATTAACCTTCAAGAGTATTAACAGATTTTCTGAAAATAGCTCTATGTAAAATCCTTCATCAACTTAGAAAAAAGTTTTCACTATAAATCTTTTACAGTGTTACACAAGTTTTTGAAATTCATCTTTACAGACACTGTATCCCACTCAATATAGACTATAATAATTTCTAAATATTACTGTGTATTTATTGTTCACTTTGTACCTTAAATGCCAACATCCTTTTCCTACCTCCAGCATTACATTTATTTGATTATTCTAGATGCACTTCTATTAAATGCTTTCCAATTCTTTCTCTCTTTGAAACTACATAACATAAACCTGTGTAATTTTTATGTATGTATTGATTAATTTAAAATGGTAGGTTTTGATATGTGCTAATGCATCTACTTTTTTATTTTAATTACATGGGATCAATACAAACAGTAGGTTCAATGATCAATAATTGAGATAAATATGTATTTTATTTCTTCCTAAAATTGTATTTCTTACAAACCTTGCTTTCTGGTTTTAAATACATATGTCTGGGTCATATAACAACTAGTATTTTTATTTTGTTTTAAGTATTTATATACTTTACACATAATTTAATGCATGCACATCGTCTTCTAAATCTCAGTACATTATTTTCTAAGCTGTAATTTAATAGTTACATATGTACTAGACACTTATATAACATATTGGGCTTTAACATTTTCCA
>NW_012101629.1:136878-145325 GCF_000951045.1 Mandrillus leucophaeus | reverse complement strand
TTGGTATCTTTGATATTCTTTGGATAGAGTGCATTTGCATAGACAAACCTATGGTTCAAATCTCTTTAACTTTCACCAGAACTATTATAATTAATCTCATAGTATGCCTTTTTACCTTTTGTATTTCTTTATTTTGATTAACCTTCAAGAGTATTAACAGATTTTCTGAAAATAGCTCTATGTAAAATCCTTCATCAACTTAGAAAAAAGTTTTCACTATAAATCTTTTACAGTGTTACACAAGTTTTTGAAATTCATCTTTACAGACACTGTATCCCACTCAATATAGACTATAATAATTTCTAAATATTACTGTGTATTTATTGTTCACTTTGTACCTTAAATGCCAACATCCTTTTCCTACCTCCAGCATTACATTTATTTGATTATTCTAGATGCACTTCTATTAAATGCTTTCCAATTCTTTCTCTCTTTGAAACTACATAACATAAACCTGTGTAATTTTTATGTATGTATTGATTAATTTAAAATGGTAGGTTTTGATATGTGCTAATGCATCTACTTTTTTATTTTAATTACATGGGATCAATACAAACAGTAGGTTCAATGATCAATAATTGAGATAAATATGTATTTTATTTCTTCCTAAAATTGTATTTCTTACAAACCTTGCTTTCTGGTTTTAAATACATATGTCTGGGTCATATAACAACTAGTATTTTTATTTTGTTTTAAGTATTTATATACTTTACACATAATTTAATGCATGCACATCGTCTTCTAAATCTCAGTACATTATTTTCTAAGCTGTAATTTAATAGTTACATATGTACTAGACACTTATATAACATATTGGGCTTTAACATTTTCCAGTGGGAGGACATTTCGATTATTTTTTTCCTGTTAATTATAAACAGAAATAAAGAATTGTATGTCTATTCTCAAATTTTAATTATTTATAAAATAAGAATTTCTAAGTCAGGTTTGATTAGGTTATGCTACAATAAGAAAGAAATTTGAAATTCCCTAGGTAAACCATAAGGATTACTTTGTAGCTCACACTCTTTTGTCAGCATGAAGCATTGCTTCTTATTCTCATAAATAACTTCAGTATTCCGTCAGGTATTGCAAAAGTCACCATCTGAGGCAATGATGGAAATTGATCTGAGAAACAAAGAATGTAATACATTGTACCCAAGCTCTTGAAACTTCACTTATAAGTTAAATTTATTTGGTAATGTCTATCATTAAAAGGGGTGATGAAAATAAATTTTGCCATATGCCTTTAAAGGGGAGAAACAGAATATTTGTGAATAGTGAATAACAACATCAGATACACTGAAGTGGGAATTACTCAGTCAAAGTATGTGCCCATTTAAATAATGACCACCAGTTCTTCTGCAGCATATTAACAGTTAATATTATTATTTGTAATATTTTCTGCCTTTTGAGTAAAATAAATTCCCTGTTGATAATTTTTATTTCAGTAGGCTACATTGAGAAGTCTGTAAGTGCATATTACAAGACTAGACTTCACTGGTTAGCACTTGTTTCCTTCTACTTGTTTTTTTATTTTTTCCAGTATTTTGAGTGGAGGAAAAGGAACAACACATTTTAGTCTACTTTTGTTAATTATCTTCACTTTGTTATTGGCATATCTCTGTACAAATACAGGTAAATTTATTTCATTTTTATCAAAAATAAAGCACATTGGCATAAAAAAGTCAAAGTATATATAAAATAAAAATAATAATCTTTGTGTCTTACCCTTTCTGTTAACCTCTCCTCATAACAAATATTCTCAAATTTCAGAAATTTTAGTATTTGTAAAATGACTTATATATTTAAGTACTGTGTAAGTTTTGGTTATTTACTGATGCTAGGTTAACCCAAACTTAGGTTTGAATAGCAACCATTGGCTTGTTTTTTATAAATGTCTTGATTGAGGATTTGGACGGGCCACATAGAAGAGAGCTCTTCTCTGCTGTATAATATCTGCTAGGGCTGAAAGTCCAATATGATGTCTTCAATCATATATATGGCACTTTAGCTAGGGTGACTCTACTTGCTGGGGGCTGGATAAGATGACTCAGTTAGGATCATATTTTGATTTTTAGTTCTCACTAGTGGCTGAATTACTCAGTTTTCTCCATATAGTATATAGATCTTTTTATTTCCAGGAAGTATCTTCACATAGTTTCTCTAACAGCTTAGCTGCTATGGTTTGAATGTGCCTCCCTGAATTTCATGTGTTAAAAACTTAATCACCAAATTCATATGCTGTTTGGACATGGCACCCTTAGGAGATAATTAGGATTGTCTATAATCATCAATGTGGAACCTTATGATGGGATTGTGGCTTTATATGAAGAGAAAAAGGGATCTGATCTGGCACACTTGTTTTGTCTTGCAATGTGATATCTCCTGCCATGTCATAATGCAGCAGGAACGCTCCAGTGCCATGCTCTTGGATTCCCTAGACTCCAGAACTGTGAGCTAAACAAACTTATTTTCTTTATAAATTGTCCAGCTTGTAGTATTCTGTTACAGCAATAGAAAATGGACCAATACAGTAGCCACATATTTTCCACAGAAGCTCAAGTTTCATAAGAAAGTTGAAATGTTTTATGCTATTACAAGCTAGACCTGAAATTGAAATATTTGATTTGTCAAAGGCAGAGTCCAGGCATACCAGATTAAAAAATGTGAATGAATAAACACCATGTCTAAATGAGTAAAATGACAATGCAATAATGACATTTTTAACTCAAACACATTCTAACCATTGGTCACAAAGTATTTTTATTTCTCTTATATGCAAAATATAATCACCCTTTCCAAAACTTCAAAGATCTCAGGATTTTATGACATGAAGCTCAAACTAAAATTCCTAGGTCTTGTTACATAAATTATGGTCAGATACAGATGAGGCTTCTCATTATTTGAAGACCTATGAATTAAAAGAATTGTATGTCTATTCTCAAATTTTAATTATTTATAAAATAAGAATTTCTAAGTCAGGTTTGATTAGGTTATGCTACAATAAGAAAGAAATTTGAAATTCCCTAGGTAAACCATAAGGATTACTTTGTAGCTCACACTCTTTTGTCAGCATGAAGCATTGCTTCTTATTCTCATAAATAACTTCAGTATTCCGTCAGGTATTGCAAAAGTCACCATCTGAGGCAATGATGGAAATTGATCTGAGAAACAAAGAATGTAATACATTGTACCCAAGCTCTTGAAACTTCACTTATAAGTTAAATTTATTTGGTAATGTCTATCATTAAAAGGGGTGATGAAAATAAATTTTGCCATATGCCTTTAAAGGGGAGAAACAGAATATTTGTGAATAGTGAATAACAACATCAGATACACTGAAGTGGGAATTACTCAGTCAAAGTATGTGCCCATTTAAATAATGACCACCAGTTCTTCTGCAGCATATTAACAGTTAATATTATTATTTGTAATATTTTCTGCCTTTTGAGTAAAATAAATTCCCTATTGATAATTTTTATTTCAGTAGGCTACATTGAGAAGTCTGTAAGTGCATATTACAAGACTAGACTTCACTGGTTAGCACTTGTTTCCTTCTACTTGTTTTTTTATTTTTTCCAGTATTTTGAGTGGAGGAAAAGGAACAACACATTTTAGTCTACTTTTGTTAATTATCTTCACTTTGTTATTGGCATATCTCTGTACAAATACAGGTAAATTTATTTCATTTTTATCAAAAATAAAGCACATTGGCATAAAAAAGTCAAAGTATATATAAAATAAAAATAATAATCTTTGTGTCTTACCCTTTCTGTTAACCTCTCCTCATAACAAATATTCTCAAATTTCAGAAATTTTAGTATTTGTAAAATGACTTATATATTTAAGTACTGTGTAAGTTTTGGTTATTTACTGATGCTAGGTTAACCCAAACTTAGGTTTGAATAGCAACCATTGGCTTGTTTTTTATAAATGTCTTGATTGAGGATTTGGACGGGCCACATAGAAGAGAGCTCTTCTCTGCTGTATAATATCTGCTAGGGCTGAAAGTCCAATATGATGTCTTCAATCATATATATGGCACTTTAGCTAGGGTGACTCTACTTGCTGGGGACTGGATAAGATGACTCAGTTAGGATCATATTTTGATTTTTAGTTCTCACTAGTGGCTGAATTACTCAGTTTTCTCCATATAGTATATAGATCTTTTTATTTCCAGGAAGTATCTTCACATAGTTTCTCTAACAGCTTAGCTGCTATGGTTTGAATGTGCCTCCCTGAATTTCATGTGTTAAAAACTTAATCACCAAATTCATATGCTGTTTGGACATGGCACCCTTAGGAGATAATTAGGATTGTCTATAATCATCAATGTGGAACCTTATGATGGGATTGTGGCTTTATATGAAGAGAAAAAGGGATCTGATCTGGCACACTTGTTTTGTCTTGCAATGTGATATCTCCTGCCATGTCATAATGCAGCAGGAACGCTCCAGTGCCATGCTCTTGGATTCCCTAGACTCCAGAACTGTGAGCTAAACAAACTTATTTTCTTTATAAATTGTCCAGCTTGTAGTATTCTGTTACAGCAATAGAAAATGAACCAATACAGTAGCCACATATTTTCCACAGAAGCTCAAGTTTCATAAGAAAGTTGAAATGTTTTATGCTATTACAAGCTAGACCTGAAATTGAAATATTTGATTTGTCAAAGGCAGAGTCCAGGCATACCAGATTAAAAAATGTGAATGAATAAACACCATGTCTAAATGAGTAAAATGACAATGCAATAATGACATTTTTAACTCAAACACATTCTAACCATTGGTCACAAAGTATTTTTATTTCTCTTATATGCAAAATATAATCACCCTTTCCAAAACTTCAAAGATCTCAGGATTTTATGACATGAAGCTCAAACTAAAATTCCTAGGTCTTGTTACATAAATTATGGTCAGATACAGATGAGGTTTCTCATTATTTGAAGACCTATGAATTAAAATACAAGTTATTTGGACATACTCTTCTCCTTGAATATATAATTTTTAGGCAAGGACTTGAAAATAAGTCCAATCATAAAGGGTGAAAATGAATGCACATTTCAGTCACTGGACTATTGAAGATCTAGAAACACAGTTTGAAATATATCTCCAGTTTCTGGATTAAGGCTTTCTCCTGCTTCCTAGAAATAATTCTAGGTGTCTCTTATGTTCATTCTTCTGGTATTTTGGCTACATCCTCTCAATAATCATTTCTTTCCCATTAGACAAAATTTATTTTTTATGTTTGAGTAGCTTACTCAGATTTCTCAGAAACCAAGATTACTGCCCATTGGAAGTTGAGAGTTCAAAGGCCACTTTTTTGTTTTACAAGTTACTGACATTTTTACTCCATGTTAATGTAATTTCCTTAGAAACGTTATGGGTTCCTGTATATCAATTTACAGTTTTACATGAGAAAAAAAAATGCCACAGTCCAAATCTCTTCCAGACAGACCCTTCTCTATCTCTACTCATGAGTCAGGATGCTGTGGGACAATATCTTTGAGACTGTAGAGGTCTCCTCTCTCTTAGAGGGTTTACAAGGCAAGACTTTAAGATTCTTAGAAGTACTGCTACTAGCTTAGAAAAATCTATGAAACGTTCCCTGGAAAAAGGGTCTTTCATTTACATCACATATATAATCTTGACCATAAAGCTGTTTTGCTTGTATCACCTTGTAATGTGCCTTGCCCCAAGTTTGTATTTCTTTTGATGATCTTTTGTTCTTTAGAAAAGTTTGCAATTATAGATATTTGTATTTCCCAACTTTACAAATCCTGTGTTGAAAATGTTTCTTTTAGGTATGATTAAAAACTAAACAGTCCTTCTATACTTAATATCTTTCTATTTACATATTATCTTTCCTCTTATTATATTGAACTTTCAATATCCTGCTTGACAATGTCCTTGGCCAATTCCACAACTTTAGGGGTGTGTGTGTGTATGTATTATTTTCCACATTTCAGTCCCAAGTGCTGCCAAATATTATTTTACTGAATAACACATTTCATCTCTGCTCTACAGGTCTTAACTGATAGTTTTCTCAAGGAACCACTGGACATTTTCACTAAGCAATCCTAAAGCCAATGTTTATAGGCTTTTTAGTAGCAGCCACGTTGGGTACCAATTACTACCTAACAAACTCCTCCAAATTTGGTAGGTTAAAAAAATTATCTCTCATAATTCTATATGATAACTTCTCTCTCTGTTTGACATGGTATCTACTAAGGTTGGAATATCCAAGATGGTTTATTCATTCTTGTCTTTATCTTCTGATCTAGGATGGCTCTAATCAATGGAGACTAGCTGGAATGACTTAACTGGGATCGTATTTCTAGATTCTTAGTTTTCTTTGTTAACTAATTTATTCTCTTCTCTTTCATGTAGTCTCTGGACCTCTTCCTTTCTTCATGGCATCTTTTTATAGTCTGTCAAGGAGGGTAACCTAACCTCTTGTTTTACAACAATTAATCTTTGTCATACTTAGGCAACATCTGTGGTCTCCACAATATGAATAAAGAGGAATCTTGCACACTTAAACTATTCTGCTTCTATTTCCTATCTTACCATATGATTTCTTAGCTATATTATTATTTTGTATTTCAGTGGTTACAAGATTTGAATAATCAGCTCTTTTTTTATTTAGCAAATTTATACATGTTATCATTTATCATCTATCATGAAATACCAGAAAATTAGAACACATAACATTCCCACTACCTTCTTGACATCTTTGTCAACGGTATTGTTAATAATAAATTTAAGGCTGCAATGAGAGTATTGTGTAAGTCCTCTATGTTTTGATTATACAAGTATTTTTAAAGAACTAGGTTTTACTGTTTGTGCTTATGTAAATATTATTTACTGTAGTACATTATGGAGTTACATTTAAAAACTATCCTTAAACAACTCAAATTTGTTGTTAAAATAAAAATATTTCAAGTATTCAGTCTTGTAAACCCCCTTCTCATTTATTTCTGAATTTATTTTTTAAGTTAATTGTACTCTCTACTTTCCAATTTTGTCAGTAGAATATTATATCTTGAATTCTCCCCAAACCCATCTATGTGATTATACCTAAGTGGGAAACCTTTTTGAGATTGCATACATCAAGATATCTGATATCTCTCTTTGTACTCATCCTTGAAATGTGATTGGGTCTAAAATCCTAAGGTGAATATGATTTATTTATTCATTTATTTTATACTTTTAATGTAGAACTTGAAAAGTAGTGTTTTTTAGGATTAACAGGTAACTGAATGACTAAAGCATCCTTTTTTATTTGTTTATATGCAATGCTTTCTTCAACAGAGTAATTTTTCTTTTTTCCTAGTATATGAATATGTCAAAAGCTCTGAAAAATAATGTTGCCTTTTTATTCTTGAAACCTTTAATGCCACTTAAGCAAACAACAGAAACCCTCTGATTCTCTTACCTTAAAGCCATCTGCCCCTGTCATGACTAACTTCAATATACAGGATCAAAAAGTAGTATCTTACAAATTGACAACACTCATTGTAAGTTGTGTTAGGTTGCATGTTTGACAGACATCTTCAGTGCATACATACTCCAAGGGTCCTGTAGAAAGTGTGTGTTTTGATGGGTAGCATTTCCTGCTCAGTCAGTGGATTAGTGGGGATGAGATTGGCAGGCTGGGAAATCAAGTGCTATAGCTGATGAGCATCCTATTTCTTTTTAAATTACATTTCTTTATTTTTCCTTTTTGGATCTTCCACCTACTTTTAGCTTTTATTTTTAAAAAATAGAGTTGTTTCTGTTTTCTCATGAAAGAAAATACTTATTTACTGCGTTTATCTAGAGTTGATAATTTCTTCCCCAATCACATCTATTTTCTATATTCTGCAAACACTTGAAAATTATATTTCAATTATACACTTTCCTTTCCACTTCCTTTAGTATTTCATTTATGGGTCACTTTTATGAGTATAGTGGATTGAGAATAAACAAACGTATGAATTCACTTGCCAGAGGGCAAATTCTTGAATTACACTTTCTTTACTCATATCTTATCTCAGCTGTTAACAACCAGTATAACACTGAACAAGTTACTTAACCTTTCTCTGCATGCCTGTTTATTCATACATTACTTCAGATAATGATAACTACTTCATAGAAAGTGTATGAAAATTGAATAAATTTATATTGACAAAGCTCTTAGATGACCACTTTTCGTACATGATCAGTGAAATAAAAGTGACAAATCAAAAATTTTAAGAATAATTTAAAACGCAAAACTATATAAAGTTATTCTAACATTAGTAAACTGTACATTTTAGTGTAAGTTAAATTATACCCTGCATAACTTTATACAGAAAGACAGCTGAGTATGGTGGCTCACACTTGTAATCTCAGCACTTTTGGAGGCAGGCAGGAGAATTGCTTAAGCCCAGGAGTTTGAGACCAACCTTGGCAATACAAGGAGAC
>NW_012101629.1:132241-136828 GCF_000951045.1 Mandrillus leucophaeus | reverse complement strand
CTGCATTTATCTAGAGTTGATAATTTCTTCCCCAATCACATCTATTTTCTATATTCTGTAAACACTTGAAAATTATATTTCAATTATACACTTTCCTTTCCACTTCCTTTAGTATTTCATTTATGGGTCACTTTTATGAGTATAGTGGATTGAGAATAAACAAACGTATGAATTCACTTGCCAGAGGGCAAATTCTCGAATTACACTTTCTTTATTCATATCTTATCTCAGCTGTTAACAACCAGTATAACACTGAACAAGTTACTTAACCTTTCTCTGCATGCCTGTTTATTCATACATTACTTCAGGTAATGATAACTACTTCATAGAAAGTGTATGAAAATTGAATAAATTTATATTGACAAAGCTCTTAGATGACCACTTTTCATATATGATCAGTGAAATAAAAGTGACAAATCAAAAATTTTAAGAATAATTTAAAACGCAAAACTATATAAAGTTATTCTAACATTAGTAAACTGTACATTTTAGTGTAAGTTAAATTATACCCTGCATAACTTTATACAGAAAGACAGCTGAGTATGGTGGCTCACACTTGTAATCTCAGCACTTTTGGAGGCAGGCAGGAGAATTGCTTAAGCCCAGGAGTTTGAGACCAACCTTGGCAATACAAGGAGACCCTGTCTCTACAAAAATCATTTTTTAAAAAAATGTTCAGATGTGGTGGCACATGACTGTAGCTCAGCTACTCGGGAGGTAGAGGTGGGAGGATTGATTGAGCTAGGAGGCTGAGACTGCCATGAGCCTTAGGTTAAGAGCCTTTCTCAAAAAAAAAAAAAAAAAAAAGAAAAGAAAAGAAAAGAAAAAGAAAAAGAAAGCACATTTTATTTTCTTCTAGCAATTAACCAGACTCTATTATAAGATGAAGTAAACCATTTGTATAATATATAGTGGTTTATATGAAGCCTCCACACACATGCACACTCAGATACACACACACACACACACACACACACAACTCTATTAATGATTTACATCAAATCAGGGTGTATGTTTGTTCACCAATATTAAACACATAACTTCTTATTCACAATTGTATATGGTCACACAGACATTTAGAAATTACATGCTGGATTATAATTTGCTTTAAGAAGAACACATTGCATTCATCGTTAAGAGTATTGGAAACACACAGTAAACATTTCAAGAGCTTTTGCAGACTTATTGAGAACACTTAGGCAAAGTGCTGATTCCAAAATGTCACACCCTGTAAAAACATTTCTAAAGGACTGTGAGCTTTATTTTAAACTGAAGTTCTTTAGTTTCATGCACCATTTCTATTATTCTGTCATTTTTTTTCTCTCATATAAAGTTATTATTTGGATTTGGCATAATTGGGGGAAAGATGGTTTTTACATGAAGGAGAATCCCTTATATAATATGGTTTATTGGAGATAGTTAATTAATCTTTAGGGTCCATTCAGTTGTTGCACGTGTCAGAACAGTGAATCAAATAGTGATTTGACTGTTAATACCAACTTTACAAACATTAGATTTATTTGTTTCTCAAAGTTACATGACTGCCCCTCTGCTTTGTTAAAACTGAGCTATTCGTCTTTATTGACATTAACTTCTAATTATTTTTTTTCGACTTTTATTTTGGTTTCAGAGGATAAATATGCATGTTTGTAACATTGATATATTGTGTAATGTGTAGATTTGGAGTTTGGATAATCCTGTCACTCAGTTAATGAGAATACCACCCAATAGTTAGTTTCACAGTCTGTGCCTCCTTCTCTCTCACCCTCCTCTTTAGTGTCTATTGTTTCCATCTCTATATCCCTGTGCACTCAAGGTTTATCTCCCATTTGTAAGTGGGTACATGCAATATTTGTATTTCAACAGCATGTAAGCATTCTTTTCTTTGTCAGCGTCTGTTACTTTTGATTTTTTAACAATTCCCATTCTGACGTGAAATTGTATCTTATTCTGGTTTTCATTTGTGTTTCTCTGAAGATTAGTGATGATGAGTATTTTATCAAATATGTTTTTTGGCCACTGGTAGTTCTTTTAAGAAGTGTCTTTGCATGTTCTTTGCACACTTTTGAATAGAATTATTTGTTTTTTACTTGTTGATTTGTTTAAGTTCCTTATTCATTTTAGATACTAGACCTTTGAGGGATGCACAGTTTGCAAATATTTTCTCCTGTCTGCTAATTGTCAGTTTACTCTGTTGATCATTTCTTTTGCTGTACAGAAGCTCTTTCATTTAATTAGGTCTCACTTCTAAATTTTTGTTTTTGTTACAATTGCTTTTGGGGACTTAGCCATAAATTCTTTGCTAAAGTTAGTATCAAGAAGGGCATTTCCTAGGTTGTCTTCTAGGATTCTTATAGTTTGTGATCTTACATTTAAACTTTTAGTCCATCTGGAGTTAAGTTTTATACAAGACAAAAGGTAGGGTTCCAGTTTCATTCTTCTGCATATGGCTAGCTAGTCATCTCTACATTATTTATTAATTATGGTGTCCTTTCCCTGTTGTTTGTTTTTGTTGACTTTGTCAAGGATCATATCATGGTAGGTATGCAGGTTTCTTCTGCGCTCCCTATTATGTTCCATTAGCTTATATTTTTAATTTTTGTACCACGTTATTTAGTTACTGTAGCCTTATAATACAGTTTGAAGTTCAGTAATGTGATGCCTGAAGCTTGGTTTTTAGCTTAAAATGCTTTGGTTATTCTGGCTATTTTTATGATTCCATATAAATTTTAGTATAGTTTTCTTTTCCATATCTGTGAAAAATGACATTGGTATTTTTGATAGAAATAGCATTAAATCTGTAAATTGCTTTGGACAGTTATAGCCATTGTAACAATATTGATTCTTCCAACCCATGAAATCGACTTTTTTTTTTTTTTTTCATTTACATGTATTGTCTTTTCAGCATGGTTTTTTTTTTTTTTTTTTTTTTTTTTTTTTTTTTTTTTTTTTTTTTTTTTTTTTTTTTTTTGAGTTTTCCTTGTAGAGATCTTCCAAACCCTTGGTTAGATGTCTCATTAGATACTTCTGGTTTTTTTTGTGGATGTTGTAAATGGGCTTGTGTTCTTCATTTGGCTGTCACTGAGAACTTTATTGGTATATATAAATGTTACTGGGTTTTGTAGATTGATTTTGTATCCTGTAAATTTACTGAAATTATTTATCAGTTTGAGGAGCAGTTGGGCAAAGACTATGGGGCTTTCTAGGCCTATAATTATGTCAACAATTAAGAGAGATATTTTCTCTTCTTCTTTTCCTATTTAGATGCCTTTTTTCCCCCCACCTTTGATTGTTCTGGCTAGGACTTCTAGTACCATGTTGAATAGCAGTGTTGAGAGCAGGCATTCTTGTCCTTCTAGTTCTCAAGGGAAATGGTCTCAGCTTTTTCTTGTTTGGTATGATATCGACTGTGGATTTGTTATCGATGGCTCTTGTGATTTTGGAGGTATGTTCCTTATGGACCTAGTCTGTTGAGGGTTTCTCTTATAGGTGGACGATGAATTTTATGATTTTTTTCTGCATCTATCGTGATGATCATATGCTTTTTGGTTTTTATTCTATGTGATAAATCACATATATTTATTTGAGTATATTAAAACCCAACTTACATTCCAGGAATGAATCTTACTTGTTTGTAGTAAATTGACTTTTTAATATGTAATTAGATTCAGCTTGCTAATATTTTCATGAGGATTTTTACATCCATGTTCATCAAGGATACTGACTTGAAGGTTTCTTTTTTCATTGTGTCTCTGACAGATTTTTGTATCTGGATGATGCTGACTTTCAGAATGAGTTAGGGAGGAGACTCTTATCATCAAGTTTTTTGAAACATTTTTCGTAGGATTGATATCAGTTCTTTTCACATCCAGTAGAATTCTGCCATGAATCCATCTGGTTCAGGGTTTTTTGTTTTTGTTTTTGTTTTTGTTGGTTGGTAGTTTTTTATTGCTTTTTGTTTTTCTTTGGTTTTTAATTACTGATTCGATTTTGGAACTTTTTATCAGTCTGTACAGGTTGTCACCTTCTTTCTTCTTCAATCTTGAGATGTTGTGTGTTTCCAGGAGTTTGTTTTTCTGATTTGTGTGCACAGAAGTGTTCATAAATCTGTGAGGATCTCTTACATTTCTGTGGTATCAGTTGAAATGTCACCTTTGTCATTTCTGATTGCATTTATTTGGATCTTATTGTTTATCCTTTGATAATCTAGCTGCAGTTCAATCAATCTTGTGTATTCTTTCAAATAACAAACCCTTTCCTTCATTGATATTTTGTTTGTTTGGATTTTTATATGTAAATTTATTTCAGTTCTTCTCTGATTTCAGTTTCTTTCTCTTCTTTTCAATTCCTTCCTTCTTTCTTCCTTTCCTTTCCTTTCTTTTCCTTTCCTTTCCCTTTCTTTCCTTCATTCCTCTTCCTTCCTTCCTTCATTCCTTCCTTCCTTCCTTCTTTCCTTCCTTCCTTCCTTCCGTGCTTCCTTCCTTCCTTTTTTCCTGCTACCTTTGTAGTTAATTTGCTGTTTTAATCAAGTTCTTCCTGGTATTATGTTAAATTGTTAATCTGAGATCTTTGTAGCTTCTTGATAAA
>NW_012101629.1:120943-127996 GCF_000951045.1 Mandrillus leucophaeus | reverse complement strand
ATATGCTTACATGTATTTTTGTGGCAGTGTGTCTGGAATTGGTGGGTTCTTGGTCTCACTGACTTCAAGAATGAAGCTGTAAACACTTGCTGTGAATGTTATAGTTCTTAAAGATGGTGTGTCTGGAGTTTGTTCCTTCTGGTGTCGGGACATGTCCAGAGTTTCTTCCTTCTAGTGGGTTCGTGGTCTCGCTAACTTCAGGAGTGAAGCTGTAGACCTTTGCACTGAGTGTTACAGGTCTTAAAGGTGGCACATTTGGAGTTCTTCTTTCCTCCTGTCCAGAGATGTTCGTCCCTCCCGGTGGGTTCATGGTCTTGCTGGCTTCAAGAGTGAAGCTGCAGACCTTCGTGGTGAATGTTACAGCTTATAAAGGTGGAGTGGACCCAAAGAATGAGCAGCAGCAAGATTTACTGCGAAGAGCAACAGAACAAAGCTTCTACAGCGTGGAAGGGGACCCAAGTGGGTTGCCGCTGCTGGCTCAAGCAGCCTGCTTTTATTCTCTTATCTGACCCCACCCACATCGTGCTCATTGGTCCATTTTACAGAGAGCTGATTAGCCCATTTTACAGAGAGCTGATTAGTCCATTTTGACCGCATGCTGATTGGCACATTTACAAACCTTGAGCTAAACACAGAGTGCTGATTGGTGCATTTACAATCCTTTAGTTAGACACAAAAGTTCTCCAAGTCCCCTGTAGATTAGCTAGACACAGAACACTGATTGGTACATTTACAAACCTTGAGCTAGACAGAGAGTGCTGACTGGTGCATTTACAAACCTTGAGCTACACACAGAGTGCTGATTTGTGCACTTACAATCCTTTAGCTAGATTTAAAAGTTCTCCAAGTCCCCACCCAACTCAGGAGCCCAGTTGGCTTCACCTAGTGGATCCCATGCCAGGGTCGTGGGTGGAGCTGTCCACCACTCCACGCCTTTGGGCAGTTGATGGGACCAGGCACCTCAGAGCAGGGGGTGGTGCCCATTAGGGAGGCTCAAGCCATGTGGGAGCCCACCCAGGGTGGGGGACTCAGGCTTGGCAGGCTGCAGCTCCTGAACCCTACCCCGCAGGGAGGCAGCTGAAGCCCAGCGAGAATTTGATCATGGTGCGGGTGGGCCGACAGTACTGGGGGACTCAGCCCACACTCTGCCGCTGCTGGCTCAGGTGCTAAGCCCCTCACTGCCCTGGGCCAGTGGTGAAAGTCTGCCACTCTGAGTGCAGGGCCCACCAAGCCCGTGACCACCCGGAACTCATGCTGGCCCATGAGCCCCATGCACATCCCCTGTTTTTGCCCATGCCTCTCCCTCCACACCACCCCACAAGCAGAGGGAGCTAGCTCTGGCGTCGGCCAGCCCAGAGAGCAGCTCCCACAGTTCAAAGGTGGGCTGAAGGGCTCCTCAAGTGCAGCCAGAGTGGATGCTGAGGCTGAGGAGGCACAGAGAGTGAGCAAGGGCTGCTAACACATTGTTACCTCTCAAATCCCCCTCTAAACAGGACACCCCAACTGCTGTTGGGAATTTGGCCAATGACCGCTCTAGCTACTTCCAGCTGGATAGGGGCAATGAAGGGGTCCTGCAGTTGTAGTGTCCTCCAGAGGGGAGCACTCTAGGCCAGTGAAAGTGCCAGCGGGTCGGTCCAGGGGACCTTGGTAGAAGTTGTTAGTTGAACTCATTTGAGGTTCCGTTTGTAAGACCATCTGTAGCTTGATGTCCTTGATTCTAGAGGAAACAAATTTAACAAGGAGGTTAAAAATACACAGTCCAAAGGCAAGTTAACTGTAAGATGGCTGCCATGGGACCTAGAAACGGGAGAAGCCATGTTACCCAACTCCAAAGGTTGGTATAAGAGTTTGAAAGATGTTGTTTGATTTCAGAAGCCTTTTCCTGTAAATGCCGTGCAGCATCTCCTACTATCCCTGACTAGTTAGTGTAAAAACAATACTCTTCCACTAAGGAGGTGCAGAGTCCTCCTTTCTCAGAAGTGAGGAGGTCTAGGCCTCAGCGGTTTTGGAGAGTCACTGCTGCCAAAGAGTCTATTTGGGATTGCAAAGTAAGAATAGATTTTGATATTTCTTGCAAATTGTCTGAGAAATCCTTTGAGAGTGTGTGGTAGTTGGATAATGCATGTTATACTGTTAACTTTAGTAAAATTTACTTTTGTTGAAAACCTTGTAAGTTTGAGATTTCAATTATTCTTTGCTATTAATAAGACCTTGTTCAGTCCGTATTAACTTAAAATTGGTATAGATGGCTCCTTCCTGAATCAGTAAGCACTTTAAGATTTGGCTGAGTGCAAACAACTCACACATTTGAGCAGACAAATTATTAGGCAATTTTCCTAACTCTGCTTCTTTAAGAGTTTCATTATCACTTACCAAATACCTATTGTGTATTTTTCCTTAATCACCCAGGAGGAACCATCTATTGTCCTGTCCTGAAGGGAGTTCCTCCTAAGTCTGGTCAGACCTTTGGATGGTAATTGATTATGAATTAGACCTCCTATTAGGAAACCTGCTGGGTTAAGGATTTTTGATAGGAAGGCTATGGGTTGTCAGTGACCTCAGAGCTTTTGGGCTATGATCTTGTTTACACTGACAACAAGGTGGTATGGGAGTGTTAGAGGCTCACTGGAGAACTTCAATTATCAATTAAAGGTTTTAAATTTACCCTGACTTCTAAAGGAATAGGGAACACTGTTTTTCTTTACTACTTCCATCTCTCTTTCTCTTTGACTTCTTTGTCTCTCTCTTTCTGACTCCCTCTTTGTCTGTCTCTTCCTCTCTCTGTCTCCTTCTCTTTATCTCTCTGTTTCTTCCTCTCTCTGACTTTTTGTCCGTTTCTCTCTTTCCTTTCTGCTGCCTCTGCCAGCTGCTTATGCTGCTGTTCTCCCCTCTCCTTCCCCTTTTTGATGGCTTCAGCAGTGTAAGACTGCCACTTCTTTGGGTTTTTGCACTGGATGCAGTAACTCCATAATTTCCTTATGGTATTTAATGGGGGTTCCCCCAGAGGTTAGGAACTCCCTTTCTTTCCATATTGCAGCATGGGCATGTAGGATTAGATAAGCATACTTGATATCTGTATACACATTTATTCTTTTTCCCTTTCCCAGTTCTAAGGCTCAGGTAAGTGCCACTAGTTGTGCTAACTGGGTGCTGGTCCCTGGGGGAAGAGGCTTATTTTCAAGAATGGTTACATCACTAACTATGGCATAACCTGCCCTTTGTATCCCATTCTCCACACATGAACTTCCATCGATATATAGGTTACGGTAAGGATTAGCTAAAGGGACTTCTAAGCGATCATCTGAGCTGGTATAAGTCTGGACTATAAATTGTTGGCAGTCATGCTTGAGTGGTTTCCCATCCTCTGGGAGAAAAGTGGCAGGGTTGAGGGTGACCCACATACATATTTGAAGCACCGGTCCCTCAAGGAGTAGTGCCTGGTGTCTTAGCAGGCAGTCGTCTGATAGCCATAAACTTCCTTTGGCACCTAGTATGCCATTTACATCATGAGTAGTCCAGACAGTGAGATGCTTTCTTTGTATTATCTTGATAGCCTATGACACCAAGACAGCCACCACCACAACTACCCATAAACAATGAGGCCAGCTTTTTGCTATTACATCAATTTCCTTAGTTAGGTATGCCACTGGCTGTGGGGTTGCCCCACGAATCTGAGTAAGGACTCCAAGAGCTATCCCTGCTCTCTCCGTGACATATAAAGAGAAGTTTTGTCCTGTCAGAAGGCTTAAAGCTGGAGCTTATCCTAGGGCCAGCTTTAAGGTTTTGAAGGCTGTTTCTGCCTCTGGTTCCCATTCTACTAGAAAAGTATTTGCTCTCTGGGTCTCCTTGATTAGAGTATAGAGGTTCTTGGCTATCTTTCTGTATCCAGGGATCCCTAGTCGGCAAAAGACGGTGATTCCAAGGAACACCTGCAACTGCTTTAATGTTTTATGATGAGGATAAGCCAGTGTAGGCTGTATTTGTTCCTTGCTGAGGGCCCTGGTCCCTCCGGCTAAGATTAGGCTTAGATATTTGACCTGCTGTATGCAAAGCTGGGCCTTTGACCTAGATACCTTGTACCTTGATTAGTTAGAAAGTTCAAGAGATCTAGTTTAGCCTGCAGGCATGAGGCTTCTGAACTCGTAGCCAGAAGTAAATCATCCACATACTGAAGGACCAGTGTGTCTGGACTTGAGGAGTGGTCTAGATCTTGGGCTGGTGCCTGACAAAACAGGTGAGGATTATCCCTAAACCCTTGGGGCAAGACCATCCATGTACGTTGGGATGTGTGGTCTGTGGGATCCTCAAAGGCAAAGAGAAACTGGGACTCAGAGTGCAGGGGAATACAGAAGAGGGTATCCTTGAGGTCCAGAAGTATGAACCATTCTGCTTCCTCTGGAATTTGAGAGAGCAGGGTATAGAGGTTGGGTACAACTGGATATAGAGGAATTACTACTTCACTGACGAGTCTAAGATCTTGCACTAGTCTCCACTGACAATTTGGTTTTTGTACTTCTAGAATTGGAGTGTTTCAGGGACTGCTGCATTTCCTTACTAAGCCTTGAGCTTTTAAATGTTTAACAATATCCTGTAATGCTTTATGAGCTTCAGGCCTTAAGGAATGTTGCCTTTGATAAGGAAAAGTGGAGGGATCTTTTAGCCTGATTTGGACTGGGTGGGCATTTTTTGCCCTTCCAAATTGTTTTTCCAATGCCCAGACTTCACGGTTGATTCCCTCCTCGAGTAGGGGACAACAAATGGGTAACTTGTTTCCCATACTCATGTAGATAATAGCTCCAGCTTTGGCTCATATATCTCTCCCTAATAAGGGTGTGGGACTTTCAGGCATGACAAGAAAGGCATGTGAAAAGAGCAAAGTCTCCCAATTCCAACTGAGGAGGTGGGAGAAATACCTGGTTATAGGTTTCCCGGGATTCCTTGGATGGTAATGGATCTTGAGGACAGTTGTTCAGGACAGTAGATTAATACTGAGAAGGCTGCGCCAGTGTCTAGGAGGAAGTCAATTTCCTGGCCCTCACTGGTTAAATGTACCCGGGGCTCAGTGAGGGTGATGACATGAGCTGGCGCTTGCCCCTGGCACCCTCAGTCCTGTAGTTGGGTCATCTGGTTGGGGGCCACTGACCCAGAAAATCTTTGTCCTCTGGGGCAGTGCAACTTCCAGTGATTACCTTGGCACAATGGACATGGATGTGGATGCGGCTTGTTTCTCATTGGACAATCTTTTTTAAAGTGTCCTAGTAAACTACACTGATAACAAGCCCTACTGGCTGATTGGCCTCTCTGTCCTCTCTGAACCACCAAAGTTTTTTTTGTTTTGTTTTGTTTTGTTTTGTTTTTTGTCTGAGAGCCATGACTAAGGCTGTGGCCTTTCTCTAATCTCACTTTTCCTTTTGGGCCTGTTCCTCTTGGTCCCTATTATAGAACACTGAGGTTGCCATGTTTAGTAATGCCTCCAAATTTTGTTCAGGGCCCAGGACTGCTTTTGAAGCATTCTCCTGATATCTGCGACTGAATGGGTAATAAACTTATCTTTTTGAATCAATTGACCCTCGAGTGATTTGGATGACAGGGGAGTATATTCGCTTAAGGCCTCCCATAGCTGCTCAAGGAAGGCAGAGGGATTTTCTTTCTTTCCCTGAATTATGGTTGACATCATTGAATAATTCATGGACTTTTTCCTAATTCTTCTTACTCCTTCTAGAACACAGGTTAACAGATTTTTATGACTCCAGCCCCCATGATCTGAGTCTAGGTCCCATTGGAGATCCATACTGGGGATGGCTTAGTGACTGGTAGGGAATTTGTCCCTTTCTTTGGCTGTCATTCTATCATTTACTTGACTAAGATATCAGATATCTCCAAACTCTTGGGCTGCAGCCAAAGTTGCATTATTTTCATTAAAGGCCAGGGTTTGATCTAACAATAGCATGACATCTCTCCAACTGAGATCAAAGTTTTGCCCTAGACCCTATAGGACATCTATGTACCTATCAGGATAATGTGAAAAATTCCCAAGGTCTTCCTTGATCTGCTTTAAATCAGAGAGGGAAAAGGGGACACATACCCGGGTTGGGCCTAATTCTCCTCCCCCTACACTTTGAAGGGGACATAACCGATAGCCTAGGGGGTTTGTGGTCCTTTGGAGATTTCTTATTTCCTTCTGGGCAGGGAAGATTAGAGGAGGATTATCATTAATAGGAAGGGGAGCTATAGCGAGGCTAGGATATGGGGGTAAAGTGAGAGGTCCTCCTGTGGGATGTAAATTGCGAGCTTTGCTTAGTTGTGTATGGTCCTTCAGTGAAAAGAAAGCTTGGACATAAGGTATTTCACTCCATTTGCCTTCCGTCTTACAGAAATGGTCAAACTGCAGGATAGTATTGCAATTTACACTTCCCTCAGGTGGAAATTTTTCCTCATCAGAGGTAGAATATTAGGGTCAAGCCATAGTGCAGAAAAAAAGAGCCACCTCGTTTTCAGGGTTTGTGGGTCAAATTGGTCCCAATGGCTTAGGATGCATTTCAAGGGTGAGTCTCTTGATGCCTGTTTCCCACCTGAAAGACAAAACTGCCTGCAGTTTTGCTTTGTTTCTCCCCCTGCCCAAGACCCCGCAATAGTCCTTGGACCCTGCTGATCGGAATAGTTGCACTCACCGAAGCAGCAGCAGAAATGCTAGTTTTCCTCCCAGACCACAAGGAGGACCAAGTAAGTTCAGATTTAGTGGCCCTTACCAACGCATTCTTGAAAACCTACACCCTTGCCTGTCCTCCTAGACCACAAGGAGGACTGAGAAATATCGGATTTAGTGGCCCTTATCGACACATTCTCAAAAACCTGTTAGAGTCCTAAGCATTCTCCTGTTAGTACTGGGACTTTACTCCTGCCCCATAAAGATGTTATGCCCCAAAAATGAAGTGGAGGGCCATACCCTGAGGGAGGTACGGGATCTCCAGAGTTGGACGAGTGATACCTTTTGTCCTCACTTATATGAATAGGAAGGATACAATTTATGATGCCCCCCATATCCTAGCTTCA
>NW_012101629.1:117566-120013 GCF_000951045.1 Mandrillus leucophaeus | reverse complement strand
TTACAGCTCTTAAAGGCCACACGTCTGGAGTTCTTCCTTCCTCCAACCCAGAGTTGTTCGGCTCTCCCATTGGGTTTGTGGTCTTGCTGGCTTCAGGAGTGAAGCTGTAGACCTTCTCAGTGAGTGGTACAGCTCATAAAGGTGGCATGGACCCAAAGAGTGAGCAGCAGAGAAATGACTTGTGAAGAACAAAAGAATAAAGCTTCCACAGTCTGGCAGGGGGGCCCAGCAGGTTGCTGCTGCTGGGTCTGGCAGCCTGCTTTTATTCCCTTATCTGACTCCACTCACATCCTGCTGATTGGTCCATTTTACAGAGAGCTGATTGGCCCATTTTACAGAGGGCTGATAGGTCCATTTTACAGAGAGCTGATTGGTCCATTTTGACAGCGTGCTGATTGGTGCATTTACAAACCTTGAGCTAGACACAGAGTGCTGATTGGTGCATTTACAATCCTTTAGCGAGACACAGAGTACTGATTAGTGCATTTTTACAGAGTGCTGATTGGTGCATTTACAATCCTTTAGCTAGACATAAAAGTTCTCCAAGTCCCCACCTGACTCAGAAGCCCAGTTGGCTTCCCCAAGTGGATTCCATGCTGGGGCCAGGAGTGGAGCTGCCCGCCAGTCCCGTGCCCCGCGCGGGCACTCCTCAGCCCATCGGGGGTCAATGGGACCAGTTGGCGCCTATAGGGGAGGTTTGGGTCATGCAGGAGCCCACCTGTGGCAGGAATGGGGACTCAGGCATGGAGGGGTGCAGGTCCCGAACCCTGCCCTGTGGGGAGGCAACTGAGGCCCTGTGAGTATTCAAGCCCTACACTCCGATTGGCCAGCCACTGCCACCAGCCCCAGGCAGTGAGGGGCTTAGTATCCAGGCCAGCAACTGCAGAAGGTGTGCTGAGTTCCCCAGCACTGCCGACTTGCCTGCCCCACATTCGAGTTCTCCTCAGGGCTCAGCCGCCTCCCCATGGGGCAACCCACTTGGGTCCCCTTCCATGCTATGGAAGTTTTGTTCTTTCGCTCTTTACAATAAATCTTGCTGCTGCTCACTCTTTGGGTCTGCACCGCCTTTATGAGCTGCAACACTCACTGCCAAGTTCTGCAGCTTCACTCCTGAAGCCAGCGAGACCACGAACCCACCAGGAGGGATGAACAACTCTAGATAGGAGGAATGAAGAACTCCAGATGTGTCGCCTTTAAGAGCTGTAACACTCAGCAAGAAAGTCTGCAGCTTCACTCCTGAAATCAGCGAGACCACAAACCCATCAGAAGGAAGAAACTCCTGATATGTCCAAACTTCAGAAGGAATAAACTCCAGACACACCATCTTTAAGAACTGTAACACTCACTGTGAGGGTCTGCGGCTTCATTCTTGAAGTCAGTGAGACCAAGAACCCACCAATTCCAGACACATTAGTAGGTATTGACCTTTGATTTCCATGTTTAGCACTCTCTTGAGGATTTCTTGTAAATCTGGTCTGGTGGTAATAAATTCCCTTAGTTTCTGTGTTTGTTTGTTGGAGAAGGATTTTGTTTCTCCTTCACTTATTAAGCTTTGTTTGGCAAAATATAAAATTCTTGGTTAGAATTTCTTTTCTTTGAAAATGTTGAAAATAGGCCCTCAATTTCTTCTTGCTTGTAAGATTTCTGCTGAGAGATCCACTGCTATTCTGATGAGATTTCCTTTAAAGTGACCCAACCTTTCTCTCTAGCTGTATTTAAGATTTTTTTTTTTTTCACATTGACCTTGATGAATCTGATGGCTATGCACCTTGGGTATGGTCATTTTGTACACTATCTCAAGGAGATTATGTGTATTTCTTGAACTTGTATGTGAAGCTATCTAGTGAGATTGGGGAGGGGTTTTGTTGTGTGTGAACATCTTCAAATATGCTTTTCAAGTTGCTTGCTTCTCTCTCCTTTTCTCTAAGAAATGGCAATGAGTTATAGAATCAGTCTGCTTACATGATACCATATTTCTCAGGGTTCTTGTTTATTTTAAAAAATTATTTTTATTTTTTTATTTTGGTATGATTGATTTAATTTGAAGATATTAATATATTAACTTTGAATCATTGAAATAATGAATTACCTAGAATTTACGATAAGTTATATTTGATGACTTTAGGTTAAAATTGGTTTTTAAAAATTAAATCAATATTAACTGACTTGAAGTGTATTCAACACTTTATTCAATTACATGTATATTCAATTACATGTATATTCTGTTAGCTTTTCTGATTTCTGTATAGATTGCATATATATTACATTTGCTACTTTGTCATTGATATTTCCATTTTGTTTTCCCACAGCTTCTTTTGAAGTACTGTCAGCTGCTTTGGTGCAAATGAAGAAAAAAAATCACATCATCTCTAAATTAACCACCACACCATCAAATTTTAGAAGTAAATTCTAGGTTTCCCTTATCATGGAAAAATAGACATTGTTAA
>NW_012101629.1:113985-115441 GCF_000951045.1 Mandrillus leucophaeus | reverse complement strand
TAAATCAAAGGACCAATTTTATTTTGTAGTCAGCAAATGTGTGTGTGTGTGTGTCTGTATATATGTATGTATGTGTATATATATTTATATATACGTATGTATGTATATATACACTTTTCTGAAAAATGTACATTTTAACCAGTTGCCTTGTTGGCCATTTCTCTATAGTAGATATGTTCTTGAAAACTGTGTGCAAATTATAATATAAATTGGTTGCAATCCTTTGTAAAGTGAATTAATTAGAGAGCTAAATAATGCTTTCAAAACTTGGCAAAGAAAAAGGCATTGCACAGAAGTACATCTCCCAGAGTACCTTTAGATGAAAAGTCTTTAGTGAATTTAGGCTTACACAGGATTTCTGAATCTACAATATTACTTAATTGTCAACACTTTTTGGTTTCTGGTTTTTCCCTAGATTTTGAAATTTATTGACTCCTTGTTAATTTCTTTATTCATCTCTATGTCTTTCATTGAACTATAATCTGATTATGGGTGCTGGGTGTTGAGGTTGTTTATCTTTCTCTTGTATATTTGTTCAAGTATTCCACCACAAGGAAGACGTTTCCATCTTCAGATATAATATAATAGAAAAGATGCAGCATTTCTGTGTTTTGGCACAACATCTTTTCTCCCATATCAAAAATCAAACTCTTCAAATTGGGATTCAGAATTAAAAATAAATTCTGAATATATCTCTGAAATATAAAGCCACAACATTCCTAAGTGCTAGGCAATTTATAAGCATTACTGTCTTTAGCAGCAAGCAATGGAAAGGCTGAGACAGATCCAGGCTTCCGTTTGTAGTTATTAGCCCAAATAGCACAAATGTAACCTCAGTAATTCAGGCTAGGACTGCTCAAACCCAGAAATATGTGTATGTAAGAACGTGAGGAAATACCAATGTTGTTAACAAAGATACCTCTGGAAGTAATTTTTTGACACAGAAACGTAGTCCAAAAGTTGAGGGACAGCTAGACAGAAATTAGGCAACGGCTGGACACGGCCTCATGACTATAACCCCAGCACTTTGAGAGGCCATGGGTTGATCACTTGAGTCGAGGAGTTCAAGACCAGCCTGGCCAACATGGTGAAACCCAGCCTCTACTAAAAATACAAAAAATAGTCAGGCCTGGTGGTGCATGCCTGTAATACCAGCTAGTTGGAAGGTTGAGGCATGAGAATCACTTTAACTTTGAAGGCAGAGGTTGTAGTGAGGCAAGACTGTGACACTCCAGTCTAGCCTAAGCAACAGAGGGAGACTCTGTCTTGAAAAAAAAAGAAAAAAAAAAAAAAGCAAATTAGGCAGATGATTGATAGATACATATAGAGACAAGAGAAGGGAGAATGAAAAGGGAAGAAGGCAAGAAGTTGGGAGGAAAGAAGAAAAGAGGAGGCTTGGTTTGTGAAGTAGGTTTCAAAGAACTTTAAACCAATGGTCACCTCTTTATTTTTGCCT
>NW_012101629.1:111841-113465 GCF_000951045.1 Mandrillus leucophaeus | reverse complement strand
ATTGAGATGCTGATTTATCCCTATCTAATATTTTATTAAGCTCATTTAACCCTTAGTTTTAAATTGTTTGTTATTTGCTCAGAATTACACAATGGTGCAATGGAACAAAATAGAGAAAGAAAATAATTTTAAAAATCTACATATCAAAATTTGTATTAATATGACAAGGTGAAATTTCTATTTCATGAAAATGATATAACTATTCTATAATTTGCTATACTTTTGCAATTGGCTTTAAACACTAGAATATTAATAAGCAGAAGAGTTGGTATTGGGGCTTAGGCAAGTTTGATTCTAAACTAAATGCTCTTTCCAATTTTACATACAGCTGCCTTAAGTAGAAAATTTAATGAATTTTTTTTCTCTTCTAAAATAATGTTTTGGGAAATGTATACAATTTCAAAAAATAAAATAATCTGCATATAGATATTAATATGCTGTGGTATTTCTTTCCAGTTCATTGCGTTTGTTTATACAGCTGTGTGTGTGTGTGTGTGTGTGTGTGTGTGTGTGTGTGTGTATCAGTACTCATATTTTTTTTTTTAAGAAATAGGAATTGCAGCAGTCTTAGTTTAGGCTAATATAATGGAATATCATACACTGGGCAACTGAAACAGGAGAATTGTTTTTGCTCTTACAGTTAAGGAGACTGGGAAATGAATGACCAAGTTGTCAGCAGATTACATCCGGGCAGAGTACTCTTCCTGGTCTGCAGAGGGCCCTCGCTTCTTATCCTTACAGCGGAGTAGAGAGAAAAAAACATCCTCTTCTGTGACTCTATAATGACACTAATAACATTCATGAGGGCTCTACCCTGGTGACCCAATCACTTCCCAAGCACTCACCAACAAATTCCATCATCTTAGGGATTTAGGATTCAACACAGAAATTTTGGAGGGACACAAACTTTCAGTACATATCAGTACCCTATGTATATGTAATTATTGCTATATGTGTGTGTGTGTGTATGTGTGTATATATATGTGTGTGTGTGTATATATATGTGTGTGTGTGTGTGTGTGTATATATATATATATTTTTTTTTGATACGGAGTCTCTGTCACCCAGACTGGAGTGCAGTGGCGCAATCTCGGCTCACTGCAAGCTCTGCCTCCAGGGTTCACGTCATTCTCCTGCCTCAGCCTCCTGAGTAGCTAGGACTACAGGCGCCGGCCACCACCTCCGGCTATTTTTTTGTATTTTTAGTAGAGACGGGGTTTCACCGTGTTAGCCAGGATGGTCTCAATCTTCTGACCTCGTGATCCGCGCACCTCGGTCTCCCAAATTGCTGGGATTACAGACATGAGCTACCGCGCCTGGCCTATTGCTTTATATTTTTAACTCAACATTGTACTTTGGCCTTTTTTTTTTTTTCTAGAAGTGACTTTTTCTTAGTTCTTGCTTAACTTCAGCATCTGACGTAATTCATCAACGTCTTCTTCAGTATTATTATAAAACAATTATCTCTTGGTTTTTCCTGTACCATTTTGAATATCTGTTCTCATTTATCTTCCCATTCGCCTCCTCTATGCATTTCAGTACTGTAGTTCTTCAGGGTTTCACATTTGTTTTTCTGTTCTTACTCTGGAATCTTTTCTTGAGTAACTTTTTTCCAATATCATGT
>NW_012101629.1:106429-111791 GCF_000951045.1 Mandrillus leucophaeus | reverse complement strand
CGCAATCTCGGCTCACTGCAAGCTCTGCCTCCCGGGTTCACGTCATTCTCCTGCCTCAGCCTCCCGAGTAGCTAGGACTACAGGCGCCGGCCACCACCTCCGGCTACTTTTTTGTATTTTTAGTAGAGACGAGGTTTCACCGTGTTAGCCAGGATGGTCTCAATCTTCTGACCTCATGATCCGCGCGCCTCGGCCTCCCAAATTGCTGAGATTACAGACATGAGCTACCGCGCCTGGCCTATTGCTTTATATTTTTAACTCAACATTGTACTTTGGCCTTTTTTTTTTTCCTAGAAGTGACTTTTTCTTAGTTCTTGCTTAACTTCAGCATCTGACGTAATTCATCAACCTCTTTTTCAGTATTATTATAAAACAATTATCTCTTGGTTTTTCCTGTACCATTTTGAATATCTGTTCTCATTTATCTTCCCATTCTATGCATTTCACTATGCTTCCCTCCTCTATGCATTTCAGTACTGTAGTTCTTCAGGGTTTCACATTTGTTTTTCTGTTCTTACTCTGGAATCTTTTCTTGAGTAACTTTTTTCCAATATCATGTTTTCAATTGCATCCAACATATTACAGACTGCTCAAACTGTTTATTGAGTAGCTGTATATAGATTTTCTGTATACGGGTCTGTATTAGTTTGTTCTCATACTGTTATAAATAACTACCTGATACTGGGTAATTTAGGAAGAACAGAGGTTTAATTGACTCACAGTTCCTCAGGCTTAACAGGAAGCATGACTGGGAGGCCTCAGGAAACTTACAATCATGGCGGAAAGTGAAGGGGAAGCGAGCATGTCTTTACCATGGCAGGGCAAGAGAGAGAGAATTTTTGGGGAAGTGCCACACTTTTAAACCATCAGATACCATAAGAATTCACTCACTATCATGGGGGAAATCCACCCCGATGATCCAATCACCTCCCACCAGGTCCCTCCTTCAACACGTGGAGATTACAATTTGACATGGGATTTGGGTGGGAACACGGAGCCAAACCATATCCGTGTCCAAAAGGGAATTCAGGTTACCTAAAAAGTTACTGTCTTATTTCTCCTTAAAATTTTCCATTACCTTCTTGATGAAGTTCTAATGCTTTAGTATATCACATAAAATCCTTCAGGATCTTATTTCTGCCTGCTTTCCCAATGTTCATTCTTACCACTTTCATTCTTTTTCTATGTTTCAGGCATATTATTCTGTTTTAAATAACCTTCATTTTCATACTTTTCTGTCTTTGAACATTCTTCTATCGCGCCCCCAAAAATGCTCCACTTTAACAAGTTTTTGTCTGATTGGCTCATCAGTACTCTTAAAACAAATTCTTAAATAACATGTCTCAAATCAGTAGACCCTGAACCACGTACGAAAATATTTCATAGCTGATATCCTTTGGCTCTGTGTCTCCAACCAAACCTCATCTTGAATTTTAATTCACCTGTGTTGAGGGAGGAACCTGGAAGGAAGCAGTTAAATCATGGGGGCAATTTTCTCCCTGCTGTTTTCATTATAGTGAGTGAGTTCTCATCAGAGTTGATGGTTTTAAAGTGTGACACCTCCTTATTCACTCTCTCTCTCCTGCTGCCTTGTGAGACCTGCCTTGCTTCCCCTTCACCTTCTGCTATAATTGTAAGTTTCCTGAGGTCTCCCTAGCCATGTGAAACTGTGGGTCAACTGTACATCCTTTCGTCATGTATTACCCAGTCTCAGGTATTTACAGTGCTGTGAGAATGGACTAATACAGATAATTGGTACCAACTGAGTGTGTTACTGCTATAAAGATAATTTGAAAATATGGAAGTAATTTTGGAACTGGGTAAATGGCAGAGGTTGGAACAGTTAGAAGGACTTATAAGTAGATAAAAAAATGAGGAAAAGTTTGCAACTTCCTAGAGATTTATTGAATGGTTTTGACCAAAATGACAATAGTGATATGGACAGTGACATCAAGGCTGAGGTGGCTTGAGATGGAGATAAGGAACTTGTTGGAAAATCGAGTAAAGATCACACACATTATGTTTTAGCAAAGAGACTAGTGATATTTTGGTCTTGTCCTAGAGATCTGGGGAATTTTGAACTTAAGAGACATGATTTTGTCCATCTGGCAGGAGAAATTTTTAAGGATTAAAGCATTCAAGAAGTGATCTGGATTTTTCTAAAAATGTATAGTTATATGTGTTCATAAAAAGATGACTTGAAATTGAAATTTGTATTTAAAAGGGAAGCAGAGCACAAAAATTTGACAAATTTGCAGCCTGACCGTGTGGTAGAAAATAAAAACCCAGTTGCTGGGGTGGAATTTAAACCTGCTGCAGAAATTTGTATAAGTAATGAGGAACTAAATGTGAATAATAAAGAGAATGGGGAAAATATCTCTAGGGCATGACAGAAACCTTTGGGGCAATCTCTCCCATCACAGGCCCAGAGACCCAGGATAAATCAATGATTTCATGGGCCAGGCCCAGGCCCGTGCAATTCTGTGTGGCCTCAGGACTTAGTGACTTGTGTCCAAGCCACTACAACTCCAGCTGTGTTTAAACCGGGCCAAGGTACAGGTTAGGCCATGGCATCAGAGGGTGCAAGTCCCAAGCCTTGGTGACTTCCCTGAGGTGTTGGGCCTGTGGGTGTGAACAAGATAAGAGTTGAGCTTTGGAGCCTCCACCTAGATTTCAGAGTATGTATGAAAACACTTGATGTCTAGGCAGAAGTCTGCTACAGGATTGGAACCCTCATGGAAAACCTGTACTAGGGCAATGCAGAGGGGGAAATGTGAGGTTGGAGCTCCCAAACAGAATGCCAACTGTGGCACTGCCTACTGGAGCTGTGAGAAAAGCATCACCATCCTCCAGACTCCAGAATGGTAGATCCACTAACAGCTTGCACCATGCACCTGGAAAAGCTGCAGTCACTCAATGTCAGCCCGTGAAAGAAGTCACAAGAGCTGTTTCCAGCAGAGCCACAGGGAAGAGCTGCCCAAGGCCTTTTGAATCCAGCTCTTGCATCAGCATGCCATGAATGTGAGACATGGTGTCAGATGAGATAATTTTGGAGCATTCAGATTTAATGACTGTCCTGCCTGGTTTCAGGCTTGCTTGGGACCTGTGGTCCCTTTGTTTTCACAAATTTATCCCAGAAGGAATGGGCACATTTACCCAATGCCTGTACCCCCATTGTATCTTGAAAGTAGCAGGCTTTTTTATTTTATTTTATAGGCTTATAAGCAGAAGGGGGTTTCCTTGTTTCACATGAAACTTTGAACTTGGATTTTTGAGTTAATGCTGGAATGAGTTAAGACTTCTGGGGACTGTTAGGAAGTAATGTGGTTTGTCTGTGTCCCCATTCAAATCTCATCTTGAATTCTGGTTCCCATAATCCCCATGTGTTGTGGGAGGAAGTAGGTGGAGTTAATTGAATCATGGGGCAGTTTCTACCATGCTGTTCTCATAATAGTGAGTTTTCACAAAATCTGATGGTTTTACAAGGGGCTTCGCCTTTTAGTTGGCTCTCATTATTCTCTCTCCTGCCACCTCGTGAAGAAAGATGTTTGCTTCCCCTTTTGCCATGATTGTTAAGTTTCCTGTCTCTCCAGCCCTGTAGAAGAGTGAGTCAACTAAATCTCTTTCCTTTGTAAATTACCTGGTCTTGGATATGTTCTTATAACATCATGAAAAAGGACTAATACAGTAAATTGATACCAGGTAATGAGGCACTGCTGTAAAGATATCCAAAAATGTGGAAGCAACTTTGGAACTGGTTATCAGGCATAGGTTGGAAGTTTGGAGGGATCAGAAGAAAACAGGAAGATATGGGAAAGTTTGGAACTTCCTAGAGACTTGTTGAATGGCTTTGATCCAAATGCTGATAGTGATATGAGCAATGAAGTCCAGACTGAAGTGGTCTCAGATGGGGAGAAGAAACTTGTTGGGAACTAGAATAAAGGTGACTCTTTCCAAGTTTCAGCATAGAGACTAGTGGCATTTTGCCCCTACATTAGAGATCTGTGAAACTTTGAACTTGAGAGAGATAATTTAGGTTGTCTCGCATAAGAAACTTCTAAACAGCAAAGCATTCAAAAGGGGACTTGAGTGCTGTTAAAAGCATTCAAGTTTATATATTCACAAAGGTATGGTTGGGAATTGGAATTTATGTTTAAAAGGGAACCAGAACATACAAGTTTCAAAACTTTGAGGCCCAACAATGTGACACAAAATAAAAATGCATTTTCTAAGGAGAAATTCAAGTCAGCTGCAGAAATTTGCATGAGTAACGAGAAGCAAATGTTAGTCACCAAGACTGTGGGGATAATGTCTCCAGGGTACATCAGAGTTCTTCACAGCAGCCCCTCCCAACACAGGTCTGGCAGCCTAGAAGAAAAAAAGTGGTTTCATGGGCCAGGCCCAGGGCCTTGCTGTTTTTTTGCAGTCTTGAGAATTGGTGCCCTGCATCCCAGTCAGAGTTAAAAGGGGCCAATATACAGCTCAGGCAATGGTTCAGAGGTACAAGCCCCAAACTTTGGCAAGTTCCACGTGGTATTGAGCCTGTGGGTACACACAAGTGAAGAACTGAGGTTTGGGAACCTCCACCTAGATTTCCAAAGGATGTATGAAAACACCTGGGTATCCAGGCAGAAGTTAGCTGCAGGGGTGTAGCGCTCATGTAGATCCTCTGGTAGTGCAATGTGGAAGTGAAATATAGGGTTGCAGCCCCCCTAGGGTGCCCACTGGGGCACTGCCTAGTGGAGACGTGAGAAGAGGGTCACTGCCCTCCAGACTCCAAAATGATAGACCCACTGATAGCTTGCACCATGAATCTGGAAAAGCTGCAAACACTCAATGCCAGCCTGAGAAGGCAGGTGGGAGGCGGCCTGTATCCTGAAAAGTCACAGGGTCACTGCTGTGGGAACCCACCTCTTGCATCAGCATTACCTGGATTTGGGAACCTACCTTTTGCATCAGCATGGGTACCCACCTCTTGCATCAGCGTGACCTGGATATGACACATTGAGTCAGAGGAGATCTTTTCAGAGCTTTAACATTTGACTGCCTCAGTGGATTTCAGACTTCCATGGGACCTGTAGCCCCTTCCTTTTTGGCCAATTTCTCCTATTTGGAGTGAGTGTATTTATCAAATACCTATACCTCCACTGTTTCTAGGACGTAACTAATTTGCATTTTTAACAGGCTCCTATGTAAAAGGGACTTAGACTTAGACTTTTGAATTAATTCTGGGATGAATTAAGACTTTGGGGGACTGTTGGAAGGATATGATTGTCTTTGAATTGTGAGAACATGACATTTTGCAAGGGCCAGGGGTGGAATAATACAGTTTGACTGTGTCCCCACTCAAATGTTATCTTTA
>NW_012101629.1:100734-103239 GCF_000951045.1 Mandrillus leucophaeus | reverse complement strand
GGTCTTGTGTGTCCTGTACTTCTACACTGTTGATTGCTCCAAATAAGAAGTAGAGTTCATTTTTTAGATGCCAGAGAACCAATGTTTCAGTTTGGGTCAGTTTGATTTAAATATGGTTCAGTTTGGTTTAAACACACACAAATATGTATGCCTTGGCCAGGCACGGTGGCTCATGCCTATTATCCAAGCACTTTGGGAGGCCGAGACAGGTGGATTACCTGAGTTCAGCAGTTCAAGACTAGCCTGGACAACATGGTCAAACCCCATCTCTACTAAAACTACAAAAAAAAAAAAAAAAAAAGTTAGCGGGGCATGGTGACATGAGCCTATAATCCCGACTACCTAGGGATCTGAGGCAGAAGAATCACTGGAACCCAGGGGGCAGAGACTGCAGTGAGCCGAGATCACGCCACTGCACTCCAGCCTGGGTGACAGAGCAAGACTCCATCTCAAAATAAATAAATAATAATTATAATAATATGCTTTAATTAGGTAAATCTTGTACCTACAGAATCACCATATATTTGAGGTTTGCTTTTTTTATGTATTTTTAATAACTTTCTTTCTCAAAATTCAACCTGTGATGTTGTTTTTTTGTGGTCAGGAGGGGAGAAGCTACAGATAATATTTATAAAATCATATATATTGTAAAAGAAATGTATTGACAGAATATACAAATTGGTATAGATAAGATCTATAATTGCAATTGATTTAGATAATTAGCCAGATGGATATTAACACATTTAAGTAGTGGCTTACATTATATATTTTAATATAATTACATGTATTCTAGGTAGGTCAAAAAATTCAAATAAATTAAAAAAAAAACTATTCAGATACTATGAAACACATGATATTTTTCCAAAGACATTTACTTTGATTGCTAGATTCCTTATTTATAAAGCTATGCCTCTAGAGAAAATAACTCTATTAAACAGCAATGTGATTTATTGAACTTATTTCTTTATTAACCATAGTTGACCATATTATTGACTATTTTAAGCTAACATGTATTCTGTATCTGTAATACCTTATTAATGACTGAGAAGGTATTTAAAATTGAACCACAAATTATTGCCCTTACAAGTAAGCATACTTAGATTATCGCCCATAAACAAGGTGAACATGCATGATGTATGCATTTGGTGCAGTTGTTAGCAGACTTTCAAAATCAATATTTCTAATCTACTTTAATAGTATTTTAAGTAGTCTACCTCAAATCTTGAATAATAAATAAATCTGTGGTTTCCCATACACCACATTTTCTCTTTTGGATCACCAACAATATTGCTACACTGCTTAAAATCATATATAGAATGTAAAGCAACAAAATACGGTAATCTCTAATTAAATAAACAAAGCCACCACCTACATTTCAGAAAAACTTAGGGTATGAATTTTACATAGATTATATTTCAAACTGCTGTTATATAATTGTGGATTCTTAAAACAACAAATATATAACATACATTTTGAGAATGAATTTTGAGTACTTTAATGACCATCAATTCCTTAGGAATTGTTGAAGATGTGCATAATTAATTATCAAAATAATATTTTTTAAATTATACTTTAAGTTCTGGGATACATGTGCAGAACGTGCATGTTTGTTACGTAGGTATACAAGTGCCACAGTGGTTTGCTGCACCCATAAACCCGCCATCTACATTAGGTATTTCCCCTAATGCTATCCCTCCCCTTGTCCTCCACGCCTCCAACAGGACCCAGTGCATGATGTTTCTCTCCCTGTGCCCATATTGTCCTTATTGTTCAACTCCCACTTACGAGTGAGAACATGCGGTGTTTGGTTTTTTGTCCTTGCGATAGTTTACTGAGAATGATGCTTTCCAGTTTCATCCATGTCCCTGCAAAGGACATGAACTCATCCTTTTTCAATGGCTGCATAGTATTCCATGGTATATATGTGCCATATTTTCTTTATCCAGTCTGTTATTGATGGACATTTGGGTTGGTTCCAAGTCATTGCTTTTCTGAATAGTGCTGCAATAAACATATGAGTGCATATGCCTTTATAATAGAATGATTTATAGTTTTTTAGGTATATACCCAGTAATGGAATTGCTGGGTCAAATGGTATTTCTGGTTCTAGATCCTTGAGGAATTGCCACATTTTCTTCCACAATGGTTGAAATAATTTACATTCCCACCAACAGTGTAAAAGTGTTTCTATTTCTCCACATCCTCTCCAGCATCTGTTGTTTCCTGACTTTTTAATGATTGCCATTCCAACTGGTGTGAGATGGTATCTCATTGTAGTTTTGATTTGCATTTCTCTAATGACCAATGATGATGAACTTTTATTCATATGTTTGTTGGCTGCATAAATGTTTTCTTTTGAAAATTGTCTGTTTATACCCTTCTCCCATTTTTTGAAGAGGTTGTTTGTTTTCTTCTTGTAAATTTGTTTGAGTTCTTTGTAGATTCTAGATATTAGCTCTTTGTCAGATGGATAGATTGCACAAATTTTCTCCCATTCTGTAGGTT
>NW_012101629.1:97745-100170 GCF_000951045.1 Mandrillus leucophaeus | reverse complement strand
ATTTAAATCTTAAACCAGCAGCTCCAAGTTCTATCTGAGCTTTTATATCATTGGTCTCAATAAACATTATTCACTTTACTTGTGCCAATAGAATGTCTCACAACCCATAAAATGTATAGTTTTTAAAAGAATAGACTACATTATCTTCTTGTGGTTTCCTTTTCAAACTGCAGATAACTGGGGGCACAGGAAACACAGGGATGACATTGGTTTGCTATATTTTACACAGTGTGAGGTTTATTTTTATTTTTATTGTTATTTTTATTTTTTGAGACAGAGTTTCACTTGGTTGCCCAGGCTGGAGTGCAGTGGCGCGATCTCGGCTCACTGCAAGCTCCACCTCCCCGGTTCACGCCATTCTCCTGCCTCAGCCTCCCGAGTAGCTGGGACTACAGGCTCCCGCCACCATGACCGGATAATTTTTTTGGATTTTTTTTTTAATAGAGACGGGGTTTCACCGTGTTACCCAGGATGGTCTCGATCTCCTTACCTCGTGATCCACCCGCCTCAGCCTCCCAAAGTGCTGGGATTACAGGCGTGAGCCACTGCGCCCGGCCAAGATACTTTTTTAAATGAGCAAATGTCAATGAAATTAAGAATGTTAAAAAAAAGCCAGTAATAGTGACCAAATACATTATAATTAATTTTAAAATATGTATTTGAGTCAAAAATGTTTGTTTCATGTAATATAATAGAATAGAAATGTCTTTGCCTATAACATATTTATAATGTATCTCCCAGATCTCCAAATATGGTCCTTTTGCATTATAAAAGAGATATTGAACTGTTTTGTGCCCATGCTAAAACATGTTGAAATAATTACCTATTTTTATGTTCTGAAAATTAAATCAACAACGGAGCAGCAAGCTTGGTACTATAAGAGTGAAGTGGCACTGGGAGTGAGGGCTGGCAATTTTTGGTGTACATTAGTACTTATGAGTCACTAAGGTAACATTTCCTGTGCTAGAAGAGGTCATTTACTAAATACACTGTGAACCAAGAGAGCAAATGCATATTCAGAAAGTAAGCTGTGCGTCCCTTATCACAATTAGGACCAAGCACAGTTTAAGCACATTTCAACTACTTGTAATTTACTTATAATGTTGCATTTTTTAAAAGAAGAGTCATCTTGATCATCTTAATATAACGTTTTTTATTTCAGAAAGGTATATAAAAAACAATCACATTTTGAGTTTAAGAATGCAATTGTTTTTATAGAGTATATATTTAGATAATCATTCTAACAGCGATTAATAGAGTATGAAATGTTACAAATTGGAGAAGTCTTGTAGAAATATAAATCACAAATTTCAAGATACTTCTCTTTTAGTAACAAAATATATTTTATGATATTTTCATTTTTTGTCTCTACTATGTAAAAGAAAATATCAACACTCTCTGGTAATCTTGAGATATAATATTTTATCATTATTTACTAAACAGAAAGATAATTCCTGGGTTTTGCTTTAGTTTTTAGCAGACTAAATTGACAGAAGGAATACTTTTATCTATCTATCTATCTATCTATCTATCTATCTATCTATCTATCTATCTACAGATAGATAGATAATTTTGGTTACAGCTTTACCTCTGTGGTAATCAGAGAAAGAAGAATTAATCTTGAGTATATTCTTTGGCAACCAATTATTTAAAAATAAAGAAAAAATTCTTGTGCAATAGTTTCATCTGTTACTTTGAATTGCTGTCTGCCTTAATACTTCATTTTCATGTGAACAAATTTTGAGTACATCAAAATGCTAATCAGTTGTCAGAATAATACAGTGTTCTATGCAGAATTCCCTTCTGTGGGAGCAGACAGTGGGATCACCTTATATAACCTAGAAGAACATTTTCTTCCTAATTGACAGAATATATCTGCCGTTTTGTGGTGATTCTCTGCTGGTTATAACTAACCTTTGCTGTTTCTACATTTGATCACTGTGTTTTCTATCCGTATGTTTGTGTCCGTGTGTTTAGTTACATGATATAGATTATTTTTTAGTTAGATGATGTAACTATAGCAATTATTTGGATGTGGCTCTGTTATGCCTATTTGGAAAGAATTGTAAGGTTGTTTGATGATTTCAATGGTCTTACAATTTCTTTTCAGATATACGTATATAATCTACTAGACACTAAAAGCCTGAATTCCAGGGTCTCTCAAGTTTGATTTTCTATTTATAATATTCTGAGAGGCAAACACAAAAGTTTTTCAATGAATTAGTGTTGAGAATGTAAAGCTATTTCATAGTTCGTGCTATTTACTTTTTCCTGATTTCCATAATTATCCTTTTTTATTAGGTGTTAAGCTTACTTTTTTTCTGATCATTGAATATACTTAATAGAGAAAAATATTTAAAAACTAAAAATTTAGGATTCATAATCCTTAGTATTTTGTAGACATAATTTTAATATTCCTTATTAC
>NW_012101629.1:79995-97695 GCF_000951045.1 Mandrillus leucophaeus | reverse complement strand
AAAGAAGAGTCATCTTGATCATCTTAATATAACGTTTTTTATTTCAGAAAGGTATATAAAAAACAATCACATTTTGAGTTTAAGAATGCAATTGTTTTTATAGAGTATATATTTAGATAATCATTCTAACAGCGATTAATAGAGTATGAAATGTTACAAATTGGAGAAGTCTTGTAGAAATATAAATCACAAATTTCAAGATACTTCTCTTTTAGTAACAAAATATATTTTATGATATTTTCATTTTTTGTCTCTACTATGTAAAAGAAAATATCAACACTCTCTGGTAATCTTGAGATATAATATTTTATCATTATTTACTAAACAGAAAGATAATTCCTGGGTTTTGCTTTAGTTTTTAGCAGACTAAATTGACAGAAGGAATACTTTTATCTATCTATCTATCTATCTATCTATCTATCTATCTATCTATCTATCTACAGATAGATAGATAATTTTGGTTACAGCTTTACCTCTGTGGTAATCAGAGAAAGAAGAATTAATCTTGAGTATATTCTTTGGCAACCAATTATTTAAAAATAAAGAAAAAATTCTTGTGCAATAGTTTCATCTGTTACTTTGAATTGCTGTCTGCCTTAATACTTCATTTTCATGTGAACAAATTTTGAGTACATCAAAATGCTAATCAGTTGTCAGAATAATACAGTGTTCTATGCAGAATTCCCTTCTGTGGGAGCAGACAGTGGGATCACCTTATATAACCTAGAAGAACATTTTCTTCCTAATTGACAGAATATATCTGCCGTTTTGTGGTGATTCTCTGCTGGTTATAACTAACCTTTGCTGTTTCTACATTTGATCACTGTGTTTTCTATCCGTATGTTTGTGTCCGTGTGTTTAGTTACATGATATAGATTATTTTTTAGTTAGATGATGTAACTATAGCAATTATTTGGATGTGGCTCTGTTATGCCTATTTGGAAAGAATTGTAAGGTTGTTTGATGATTTCAATGGTCTTACAATTTCTTTTCAGATATACGTATATAATCTACTAGACACTAAAAGCCTGAATTCCAGGGTCTCTCAAGTTTGATTTTCTATTTATAATATTCTGAGAGGCAAACACAAAAGTTTTTCAATGAATTAGTGTTGAGAATGTAAAGCTATTTCATAGTTCGTGCTATTTACTTTTTCCTGATTTCCATAATTATCCTTTTTTATTAGGTGTTAAGCTTACTTTTTTTCTGATCATTGAATATACTTAATAGAGAAAAATATTTAAAAACTAAAAATTTAGGATTCATAATCCTTAGTATTTTGTAGACATAATTTTAATATTCCTTATTACTTGCATGTGTTTTAATTTACATAATATATGCAACTTTCACAGAACATAATTTTTGAAATCATTTTTTCATGTATGTTATAATATTGGTATAATATTAATTATAGTATTATATAGTTCTGTTACACAGATATATGTATACTTTACTCAAAATTACTGTTAATATCAAACATGAAAATGGTTTCTAACTTTCTTATGATAAATAACCTTGCAATGATCATCTTTGTCTATGTATTTTGGAATGCTTTCTGCCATTTTAAAAGGAATTTATTACTAAGATAAAACTGGTCCAAGATTGTTAGAAATTTAATGCTTTAGATGTATATTTATATTATTTATACTGTAGGGAAGGAGGGTTTTCCTCTACCCTGTTAAGGTCCCAAGCTGGTTCTGAAAATAAAACTGGCAACAACAGATTAACATGAGAAAAGCATACAAATTTATTCAAGTTTTACTTGGCACACAAGCCTTATAAATGAAGACCTAAAGAAACAGGGAAACCTATATGTTTTTATACATAGGCTTGATGAAGAAGAGACAGTTGTAGAGAAGTCAGATTGGACAAAACGTGATATGATCTAATAGTAATAGCTGAGGGGAACTAAGTGAGGCCTGTTTGTTCAGATTCTTCTCTATGTCCCTGTGTCTTCCAGGATAATGACACTCCTTTTCTCTAGGTATAAGGTGGGTACCCCTCACATGAAAATCTTATGGCTTGTTCCAGGGGACAATCAGAGAATTCTTTCTCAGTTTTATGACTTGTTTGAGGATAGAAGGGCAGCAAAAGCTTAGAGGGAACTTACTGCTTCTATCACTCTCTCAAATTCCTTCAGTTACCCCAAAATATGGCACTACAGCATACTGAGTGTGTCAGTATTAAAATACTCAGTATGCCAGTATTAAAATACTCAGTGTGCCAGGGTACCATATTTTGGAGTAGCATGCTCTAAGTCCCATCAGTACCAAGTCCATTCTTATTTATAGTCCCACTATGAGTTCGTGAAAAGTTCTGCCCAGCTTGTGCATCACTGTAACAAATGAAATTGCTTAATAGTTGCTAATTGGATCAAAATTACGTATCTTGATTCCTTATGTGTTGAATACTTGCATATTATTAACTAAATATTTTACTTAACCTAATTGGGAAAAGTGTCTTCATATAATTTGCTATACTTTTTATTGTCTTATAAGTCTAATTCTTATGTTTTTCCAGTAATAACATTATTCATTTACTTATACATTTGTAAAAATATTTTTGTATTTTCTGTTTAACTGCTAATATTTTATAGATGCTTTCAATGTGCATTTGCTTAAATATGTCTTTTCCAATTACTGTTGAAATATTGTTTCTAAAGTTATCAACTTACATAAATTTTCCTTTTAAGTTTCTGTTTGTTAATCTACTTATTCACTAAATACTAGTTGAGCATTTATTATGTCTAGCAATGTGTCAAACACTAGAGATTAAAAACAATTTCTAAATTATAGGAACTAATCTCAGGGATTTTAAGATCTATTAATGGAGAAAGGGGAAATAAAGCAAAAGCTACAGAGGAGTGTAAAAGGACAGTGACATATGTATGAACAGAGTGGAAATAGGATCACACAGGAGGTGATATCTATTTGAAATTCAGGAGAGTAAGAGAACCCTTCTTGGAGAAAATGACCTTTGCAATATTCCCAAAAGCTGAATGAAATTGTAAATCAAAACCAAACTTCTAAGGCCTCCACCCATCTGAATGGACCCCTCCTCTCAGTCAAGGACATTCCAGAGTTAACCTGAAATACTAGTTCAGGCCATAATGGAAGAGGAGTTCCAATATGCCTCATTAATCCCCTGCAGTATTAACATCATCACAGACCTTATGTGTGATAAGAAACGTTCTCAATATACTCTCTCTGAAGCTCACTACTTGGAGGCTTCATCTGCATGATAAAACCTTGGTCTCCACCTCGTATCATAACCCAGATATTTCTTTCTACTAATAATAACTCTTTCAACCAATTTCCATTCAGAACATTTTTAAATCCACCTATTACCTGGAACCTCCCACCTTCGAGTTATCCCACCCTGTCCTTCCAGATCAAGTCAGTGTATATCTTACATGTATTGATTGATGTATTTTACCTCCCTAAAATGTATAAAAGCAAGGTGTACCCCAAGCACCTTGGGCACATGTTGCCGGGACTTCTTGAGGCTGTGTCACAGGCATGTCCTTAATCTTGGCAAAATGAACTTTCTAAATTGACTGAGACCTGTCTCGAATACTTGGGGTTCACAGAATGTAGCCTGGTGTGAGAAAAAAGACAGGGATTCAAAGCAGAAGAAACTCTTTGCAAGTGCAAAGCTGATCAAAAGAATACAGCTCAATTTGTCAAAATCTGACACTGAGGTTTCTGTTGAAGAGAGAGGTATAGAACATTTCAGGAAATAAGTATGAGAAAGGATAAATTTTGAAGGGAACACATGATGGTATTTAGACTTTATCTTGAAGACAGTGGGAACACCAGTCAGGATTAAGTGTGGAAAATGACATCAGGGAGCAATGATTAACGGTAAAATCACCAGTTAGAATGCTGTTAAAACACAGGCCCTAGCCAAATTACGTGAATTACCTACCAAAGACCTCAATATAAAATTGGAATATCAGTTTTCTCATTTAAGATGGGGATAGTAATCCCTACTACTAAGTTTTATTACAATTATTACATTAGATAGTTTATTTTAAAAATTCAAATTAAAATCAGGCGTAGAATAAGCACTCAATGGAATAAATTAAAATTAAGTGATTAAAGTTCATGTCCTTTGCAGGGACATGGATGAAGCTGGAAACCATCATTCTCAGCAAACTATCACAAGAACAGAAAACCAAACCCTGCATGTTCTCACTCATAAGTGGGAGTTGAACAATGAGAACATAGGGACATAGAGAGGGGAACATCACACACCAGGGCGTGTCAGGGAAGGGGGTGCTGGGGAGGGATAACGTTAGGAGAATACCTAAGGCAGGTGACAGGTTGAAGGGTGCAGCAAACCACCATGGCACATGTTTACCTATGTAACAAAACTGTACGTTCTGCACACATACCCCAGAGCTTAACGTATAATAAAAAGAAATAAAACAAATTAAAATTGTAATGTTCTAGGAAACTAATTTATCCACTCCACACAGCTTAAATAATTCTATCACTTCCTAAAACCAATTTATAATGTAACATCTGGAAATTCCAACCTAGAAGCCTCACAAAGTCATCAGAAACCACTTTAAATTATTTTGTGTTATTCTACTCACATATTCATCCTTCCGGCTTTACTTCCACTTCGTTGAAGGGTGCTGGTCTATCACAGATAACCCAGAGAAATATTCTGAAAACTTTCTTCTGGAATTTACTAATTTCCGTATGCAAAATCTACACCAGGATCTAGTTCACTGTATGATAATTCCAATGCATTTAAAAAATGTATTTATTTTATATTCACTGGTAAATTATGTTTTCCCATCTGCATAATTGTAGTTCATCTAAGATTTGGAAAGTGGAAACTTCAACAAAATAATATTTTCAGTGTGAGCATCTTAATATCACCAGTACTTACTGAATTCCCTCATTATAAAGTATTGTGTTGATTCCGCATAGGAATCTCTCTTTGTATTACTTTGATTTTTACTTCTCTGGCTATTCTCTTCTCTCCCAGAATTACTGTTCTATGAATATTGGATCATATATTCCGTGTCTGATTTATTTTTGGTATCTTATTATTTATCTTAAAATTCTAAAATAATTTCTAACATTGACTTGTTTTCAAATAATATGTGATATGTCATGACCTGTCTATTGCATTGCATAATCTGTCTTTTGTTAAAACTCCTCATTTCTGATTCAAGATCACAGGAAAATGTATCACAAATCTTGTAATTAATATTATCTGTTTATTTAAATTTTTATTCTGTTTTATGAAGGAATTTGTTACTTTGTTTTCTTAGCATTGTACATTTCTTTGGAAGTGGGTTTTTACATCTCTACCAATGTTTCTGTATTTTCTGATCTTTAGAAAAAGTGACCTATGTTTGCACATTGTTAGATCTGGAATTGGATATTTTGTAAATTTATTCAAAATATTGACCTGACAAAGTAAATGTGGCAACCACAGTTTATCTAATTTCAGTTTGTTAGATCAAGGTTTGCTTGACTATAAGACATTAAGAGTAAGAAAATAGAAAACTTGCTCTGCAAAGGACATTTCATTGATGTCCAGTGTAATGTTTTCTTTTTTTGAAAAAACACTCTATGTAAAGTAATTTAAGAATCCTTCTCAAATAATTCTTGAAAATGACTTGTTCCCCTGAATTGTCCTGTGTGCTGCCTTGGCCATTAGTTTTTGGGACCTCAGGCAAAAATAGCAATTTTTCATGGAAGATGGAAAGTAGATACAAGGAAAAAGTCATTTCATAGTCAGGTAAACCAGTTTTTATGCCAAGATATCGGGTGCTTTGCTTGTTTTACTTGTTGGGAGGAGCCTAAAAGTAGCTGTGGTATGTCATTTCTTTGTTCTTCAATGTCTTATTTTCTTTGTCTATATTTTTCAATGTCTTATTTATTTATTTCTTAATTTGGTTTACAAAGTTTATAGGAGTGGTAACTTTTTAAAAAATAGCTTTATTTGGTTTTAACACAAAAATTCCTGCATTTTTTATGTTAATATTTGATAAGTTTTGAAACATATTCTATTATCTATATATATGCCTGTGGCATCATTTCTACATCCAAAATAATAAGAATGCCCATTACCCCCCAAAGTTTCCTCATACTCCTTTCTAATCCCTCTCATCTCTCCCCACTATTCCAGCCCTCTCCAGCCCTAGGTCACTACAAATCTGCTTTCTCTCACTATACATGAATTTACATTTTCTGGAGTTTAATATATACTTTTTAAGTATATATTATATACTTTTTAAGAAATCTTTCACTCAGCATAATTAGTTTGAGATTTATACATGTTGTTTCATGTATTGATAGCTCATTCATTTTCATTGCTGTCTGGCTTATTGTATACATGTAACACAATTTCTTTATCCATTCTCCTGTAGATCGACATTTGTTTCCGATTTTTTTGCTAGTTTCTCTGAACATTTATGAATAAATCTTTGTTTCTTTTATATACGTGACTCTATTTCTGGACTCTCTATTTTGCTCTGTTGATCTATTTGTCTATTGGCACGCCCTGCCCAGCCCACACAGTCTTGACTACTGAAGCTTCGTAATGAATCTTGAAATAAAGCAGTATTGCTCTTCAACTTTGTTCATTTTCAAAGTTGTTTTGTCCATTGCAAGTCCTTTGTATTCCCATATGAGTTTTAAAATCTGCATGTAATTTCTACAAAAGAAATCCTGCAATAATAGTAAATGAAGTTGCACTAAATCTATATAACAATTTGAAAAGATTCTTATATCCTAGAACTATAGAGTATTCCCACACACAGACACAGTATATCTCATATATTTCAGGCTTCTTTAATATATTGTTTTATTAGCATTTCACATATATTACTATATTTTATTTTACTCTTATTTTGATTCAAAATACTTTCTAATTGCCTTTTCTTATTTATTCTTTGATTCATGGGTTTTTTATGTTTCCAAATATTTAGAGATTTTTCTCAGTATTTTTCTGTGATTGATTTCTAATTTCATTCTATTTTATTAAGCGAATACTCTTTATATGACATGAATCCTTTGAAATTTTTTGAGATTCATTTTTGTCTCAGGTCCAGGACGGCAAATGTTTCTTGTGCACATGAAAATAATATGTATTATGCTATTGTTAGGTAAAATGTTCTAAAATATCAGGTCAAGTAGTTGGATAATTTTGTTCAAGCTTCCATGTTGTTGCTGGTTTTCTACCTACATGTTCCAACTGTGAATGCAATTATTTCTTTTAGAGTGCTATAAAATTTTGTTTTATGAATTTTGAACCTCTGTTATGAGGTACAAAACTAATCATGTTGTTCCCTGCTTTTGATGAATTGACTCTATCACATTACCAATTGATCATTTTTATACCTGTTAATATTTATCTGAAATCTACTTTGTCTGATATTAGTGTAGCCACTCCAAATTTCTTTTTATTAGTTTTAGCATAATAAAATCATTTCCAATGCTTTTATCTGTCTGCATCTTTATATTTAAATTGCATTCTTGTAGGCTACATATGGATGGTAGTTGACAATTGGCTATTTTTTGTGTCTATGGTTTGTTTCCTTTTATTCAAGTCTAAAAATTTGCCTTTTAATTGGGGGTATTGGGTGGTTTATATTTAATGTGATTATTGATATGGTTATATTATATTTTATTCTCCCATTTTGGTATTTGTTTTCATATTGTCCCATCTTTTAAAAAATATAACTCTCTTTTTCTCTGCCTTTTTTTTGATTGAGTAGTTTTATGATTCTATTGTTAACTTATTAGTTATAACTTTTTTATTTTAATCATTTATTTAGCTTTTATTGTATACATCATAACTTATTATAATCTACCTTAAAAATATCTTGTACCACTTTATGTAAAGTATCAAACGTTTATAATAATTTGCTTCCATTTCTTGTCTCCTGTTCTTGTGGTGTTATTGTTTACATTTAACATTAAAAAACACATTATTTGTTATTATTTTTGTTTTAACATTGAGTTTTTTAAAGATTTCAGTAATAAGAAAAATATTATAGGTTTATCCGTAGAAATTATTTTTTGTATTCTTAATTCCTTTGTATAGATCCATATTTTCCTATGGCATTGTTTTCCTTCTAACTGAAGGACTACAAATTTTACAGATCAATCTACTGTTAATAAGTTCTTTCAGATTTTATTTTTGGCTGGAAAAATTAAATTATACCTTTGGTGAATATATTGTTGCTAGTTACAAAATTATAGGTGAATACACGTTTTCTTCTTTTTTTTAATTTTTTTAATTTTTATTTTTTTAGATGGAGTTTCACTCTTGTTGCCCAGGCTGGAGTGCAATGGCATGATGTTGGCTCAATACAACCTCAGCCCCCTGGGTTCAAGCGATTTTCCTGCCTCAACCTCCTGAGTAGCTGGGATTACAGGATGCACCACTACACCCAGCTAATTACGTATCTTTAGTAGAGACAGGGTTTCTCTATGTTGGTCAGCCTCGTCGTGAACTCCCGACCTTAGGTGATCCACACACCTGGGCCTCCCAAAGCGTTGGGATTATAGGCGTGAGCCACCGGGCCTGGCTGAAAGTTTTCTTTCAGTACTTTAAAAATATTTCTGTGTTTTTTTTTGTTTTTTTCACTTTCATTTTTGTTTTCATGAGAAATCTGGCATGCTTTTTTCTCTAGCTGCCATTAATATTTTCTCTTTATAGTTTATAACAATTTTATTTTGTGGCTTAGTTCTTGGGGCTCATATTTCCTAGGTTTTGGGTGTGTTGAGGTATATAAATCTGTGTGTTTATATTTTCCAAACTTAGAAAATTTATAGCCAGTATTTTCTCAAATATTTTTCTTCCTTTAGTCTTTTTTCAGAAATTCCAATTATACATATACGAGGCTGCCTGCAGTTCTTTTCTTTAATTGGCAGCACCACTCTAAAGAGGAGCCCAAGCTAGACAATGCTGCCCTGCAATTAGACCTTATTGCTGAGAGAGAGAAATCTTGAGGTTTTGTAAGATTTTGATTGGAAATGAAGTAAACAACAGCAACAACAACAACTATATATTTATATAGTTTATATTATACATACATAATTTTAAAACTTCTAATTTCTTTATAATTCTGATCTTTCTCATTTGGGAACATAGTATCTAGTAAATTATTAAAGTATTTGCTTTATTTAATCTCTGTAAAAATTATTTCTCAGCATCCAAGTTCTTGACATTCTATCTCACTGAGATAAATGATATTTGTATAAGAAAAGACAAGCATTTATATTTTAAAATGATTTATTTCATATTTACATCATTTTTAAATATAAATGCTTGTATTTTATTATACAAATGCCCGTCAATTTAAAATGTGATGTGTTCTGATAAACTCATTGTAAGTTGAAAATATAGTCAAAAATGTAATTAATATATCTAGCCTACAAGATATATAATAGCTTAGACTAGCCTACGTTAAACATCTCAGAACATTTATATTAGCCTACAGTTGGGCAAAATCATCTAGCGAAAACATTATTTTATAATTAAGTGTTGAATATCTTAAGTAATTTGTTGAAATATATTACATCAAATTTGCAACAGTTTTGCATCATTATAAAGTTGAAAAATAAGGATTCCTGGGCAAGACGGCTGAATGCAAAAAGCTCCAGCCTTCACCTCCCAGGGAGACCAATGCAGAGGGCAGGTGATTTCTGGATTTCCAACTGAGGTACCTGGTTCATCTCATTGGGACTGCTTAGACTGTAGGTACAGCCCACGGAGGGTGAGCAGAAGCGGGGTGGGACATTGCCCCACCCAGGAATCACAGGGGATCAGGGAACTTCCTCCCCTAGCCAAGGGCAGCCATGAGGGACTGTGCTATGAGGGATGGCACTATCTGGCCCAGATACTATGCTTTCCCCATAGTCTTCGCAACCTGTAGACCAGGAGATTCCCTCGGGTGCCTACACCACCAGGGCCCTGGGTTTCAAGCACAAAACTGAGTGGCTGTTTGGGCAGACAAGGAGATACCTACAGTTTTTTTTTAATTTTATTTTATATTTTATTTTATTTATTTATTTTTTTTCATACCCCAGTGGTGCCTGGAATGCCAGTGAGACAGAATCATTCACTTCCCTAGAAAGGAGGCTGAAGCCAGGGAGCCAAGTGTTCTTACTCAGCAAATCCCACCCCCATAGAGTCCAACAAGCTAAGATCCACTGGGATGAAATTCTGAATTGCAGCACAGTAGTCTGAAGTCGACCTGGGATGTTCGAAGTTGGTGGGGAGAGAGCCGAGGCTCAAGTAGGTGGTTTTCTCCTCACAGTGTAAACAAAGCCTCCAGGAAGTTTGAACTGGGTACAGAACCAACTGCGGCATGGCAAAGCCGCTGTAGCTAAACTGCCTCTCTAGATTCCTCCTCTCTGGACAAGGCATCTCTGAAAGAAAAGCAGCAGTCCCAGACAGGGGCTTGTAGATAAAACTCCCATCTCCCTGGGACCCAGCGCCTGGAGGAAGGGGCAGCAGTGGGCTCAGCTTCAGCAGACTTAAACATTCCTGCCTGTTGGCTCTGAAGACAGCAGTGGATCTCCCAGCATAGTGCTTGAGCTCTGCTAAGGGACAGACTGGCTCCTTAAGTGGGTCCCTGACCCCCGTGCCTCATGACTGGGTGACACTTGCCAGCAGGGGTCAACGGATACCTCATATGAGAGAGCTCTGGCTGGCATCTGGTGAGTGCATCTCTGGGATGAAGCTTCCAGAGGAAGAAGCAGGCAGCAATCTGTGTTGTTCTGCAGCACCTGTTGTTGATATGCAGGCAAACACGGTCTGGAGTGGACCTCTAGCAAACTCCAGCAGACTTGCAGAAGAGCGATCAGACTGTTAGAAGCAAAACTAACAAGCAGAAAGCAATAGTGTCAACATCAACAAAAGATGCACACGCAGAAACCCCATCCAAAGGTCACCAACATCAAAGACTAAAGATAGATAAATCTATGAAAATGAGAATAAAATAGTGCACAAAGGCTGAAAATTCCTAAAACCAGAATGCCTCTTCTCCTCCAAAGGATCACAACTCCTCACCAGCAAGGGAACAAAACTGGACAGATAATGAATTTGATGAATTGACAGAAGTAGGCTTCAGAAGGTGGATAATTACAAACTCCTTTGAGCTAAAGGAGCATATTTTAACCCAATGCAAGGAAGCTAGGAACCTTGATTAGAAGTTACAGGAATTGCTCACTAGAGTAACCAGTTTAGAGAAGAACGTAAGTGACCTGTTGGAGCTGAAAATACAGCATGAGAACTTCGTGAAGCATACACAAGTATCAATAGCTGAATCAATCAAGCAGAAGAAAAGATATCGGAGATTAAAGATCAACTTAATGAAATAAAGCATGAAGACAAGATGAAAGAAAAAAGAATGTAAAGGAACAAACAAAGCCTCCAAGAAATATGAGACTATGTGAAAAGACTATGTTTGATTGGTGTATCTGAAAGTGATGGGGAGAATGGAACCAAGTTGGAAAACACATTTCAGAAGAAAGTCCCCAACCTAGCAAGACAGGCCAACATTCCAATTCAGGAAATACAGAGAATACCAGGAAGATACTGCTTGAGAAGAGACACATAATCAACAGATTCACCAAGGTTGAAATAAAGGAAAAAATGTTAAGATCAACCAGAGAGAAATGTTGGGTTACCCACAACAAGAAGTCCACTAGACTAACAGCAGATCTTCTGGCAGAAACCCTACAAACCAGAAGAGAGAGGGGCACAATGTTCAACATTCATAAAGAAAAGAATTTTCAACCCAGAATTTTATATCCAGCCAAGCTAATAAAATTCTTTACAGAGAAGTAAATGCTAAGAGATTTTGTCACCACCAGGCCTGCCTTAAAAGAGCTCCTAAATATGGAAAGGAAAAACAAAACAAAACAAAACAAAACAAAACAAAACAAAACAAAACAAAAAACTGGGACTAATCACTGCAAAAACACCAAAATGTGAAGACCACCGAAATTATGAAGAAATTACATCAACTAATGGGAAAAATAACCAGTTAGCATCATAATGACAGGATTGAATAACACATAACAATATTAATCTTAAATGCAAATGGGCTAAATGCCCCAATTAAAAGACACAGACTGGCAAATTAGATAAAAAGTCAGGATCCATCAGTGTGCTGTATTTAGGAGACCCATCTCACGTGCAAAGACACATATAGGCTCAAAATAAAGAGGAAGGTATATTTACTAAGCAAATGGAAAGCAAAAAAAGCAGGGATTGCAATACTAGTCTCTGATGAAACAGACTTTAAACCAACAAAGATTTAAAAAAGACAAAGAAAGGCATTACATAATGATAAAGGGATCAATGCAACAAGAAAATCAAGCTATCCTAAAAATATATGCACCCAATAAAGGACCCTCCAGATTCTTAAAGCAAGTTCTTAGAAACCAAAAAAAAAAAAAAAAAAAAGGCTTAGACTCCCAAACAATACTATTGAGAGACTTTAATATCCACTGTCAATATTAGACAGATCAATGAAAGAGAAAATTAACAAAGATTTTCAGGACTCGAAATCAGCTCTGGACCAAGCAGACCTAATAGACATCTACAGAACTCCCCAAACTGAATCAACAGAATATACATTCTTCTCAGCACCAAATAGAGCTTATTATAAAATTGACTACATATTTTGAAGTAAAACATTCCTCAGCAAATGCAAAAGAACACAAATCATAACAAACAGTCACTCAGACCACAGTGCAGTCAAATTAGAACTCAGGATTAAGAAACTCACTCAAAACCACAAAACTACATAGAAACTGAACAACCTGCTCCTGAATGACTACTGGGTAAATATTGAAATTAAGGCAGAAATAAATAAATTCTCTGAAACTACTGAGAACAAAGACACAATGTACCAGAATCTCTGAAACACAGCTAAAGTAGTGTGTAGAGGGAAATTTATAGCACTAAATGCCCATGTGAGAAAGTGAGAAAGATCTAAAATCGACACCCTAACATCACAATGGAAAGAACTGGAGAAGCAAGAGCAAACAAATTACAAAACTAACAGAAGACAAAAAATAACTAAGATCAGAGCAGAACTGAAGGAGATAAAGACATGAAAACACTTTAAGTAATTAATGAATCCAGGAGCTGATTTTTTGAAAAGATTAACAAAATAGATAGATTGCTGGCCAGACTAATAAAGAAGAAATGGGAGAAGAATCAAAGATACGATAAAAATTTATAAAGGGGATATCACCACTGATTCCACAGAAATACAAACTACCATCTGAGAATACTATAAACACCTCTATGCAAATAAACTAGGAAATTTAGAAGAAATGGATAAATTCCTGGACACATACACCTTCACGAGACTAAACCAGGAAGAAGTAGAATCCATGAATAGACCAATAGCAAGTTCTGAAATTGAGGACGTAATAGCCTACCAACCAAAAAAAGTCCAGAACAAGACGGATTCACAGCTGAATTCTACCAGAGATACAAAGAGAAGCTGGTACCATTTCTTCTGAAACTATTCCAAAATATAGAAAAAGAGGACTCCTCCCTAACTCATTTTATGAGGCCAGCATAATCCTGATACCAAAACCTGGCAGAGACACAACAAAAAGAAAATTTCAGGTCAATGTCCCTGATGAACATTGATGTGAAATTGCTTATGGGCAAACTGAAATCAGCAGCACATCAAAAAGCTTATCCACCACGAACAAGTCAGCTTAATCTCCAGAGTGCAAGGTTGGTTCAACATATAAAAATTAATAAATGTAATCCATCACATAAACAGAACCAATGACAAAAAACACATGATTATCTCAATAGATGCAGAAAAGGCCTTCAACAAAATTCAACAGCCCTTCATGCTAAAAACTCTCAGTAAACTAGGTATTGATGGAACTTATCTCAAAATAGTAAGAGCTATTTATGACAAACCCACAGCCAATATCATACTGAATGGACAAAAGCTGGAAGCCTTCTCTTGGAAAAACGGCACAAGACAAGGAAGCCCTCTCTCACCACTCTATTCAACATAGTATTGGAAGTTCGATCCAAAGCATTCAAACAAGAGAAATAAATAAAGGGTATTCAAATAGGAAGAAAGGAAGTGAAATTGTCTCTGTTTGTAGATAACATAATTGTACATTTAGAAAACCCCATTGTCTCAACCCAGAACCTCCTTAAGCTGTTAACCAACTTCAGCATAGTCTCAGGATACAAAATAAATATGCAAAATCCACAAGCACTTCTATACACCAACAACAGACAAACAGCCAAATCATGAGTGAACTCTCATCCATAATTGTTACAAAGAGAATAAAATACCTAGGAATACAATTTTCAAGAGATGTGAAGAACCTCTTCAAGAACAACTACCAACCACTGCTCAAGAAAAGAGAGGACACAAAAAATGGAAAAGCATATCCATTCATGCTATGGATAGAAATAATCAATATCATGAAAATGGCCATACTGCCCAAAGTAATTTATAGATTCAGTGCTATTCTCATCAAGCTACCATTGACTTTCTTCACAACATTGGAAAACAAAACAAAACAAAACAAAAAAACAACAACAAAAAACTACTTTAAATTTCATAGGGAAACAAAATAGAGCTCATATGGCCGAGACAATTCCAAACCAAAACAAACAAACAAACAAACAAACAAAAAAGTGTGGAATGCGCTACACTACCTGACTTCAAACTACACAATAAGGCTACAGTAATCAAAACAGCATGGTACTGGTACCAAAACAGATATATAGACCAATGGAACAGAACAGAGGCCTCAGAAATAACACCACACATCTACAACCATCTGATCTTTGACAAGCTAGACAAAAACAAGCAATGGCTAAAGGATTCCCTATTTAATAAATGGTGCTGGGAAAACTGGCTAGCCATAGGCAGAAAAACTGAAACTGGATCCCTTCCTTACACCTTATACAAAAATTAACTCAAGATGGATTAAAGACTTAAACATAAGACCCCAAACCATAAAATCTCTAGAAGAAAACGTAGACAATACCTTTCAGAAAATAGGCATGGGCAAGGACTTCATGACTAAAATACCAAAAACAATTGCAACAAAAGGCATAATTGACAAATGAGATCTAATTAAACTAAGGAGCTTCTGCAAAGTGAAAGAAACTATATTCAGAGTGAACAGGCAACCTACAGAATGGGAGAAAATGTTTGCAATATATCCATCCGACAGAGGGCACATATCCAGAATCTATAAGGAACTTAAACAAATTTACGAGGAAAAAAAAAAAAAACTAATAAAAAATGGGCAAAGAATATAAATAGACACTTTTCAAAAGAAGACATGTATGTGGCTAATAAACATAAGAAAAAACAGCTCATTATCAATGCTCATTACAGGAATGCAAATCAAAACCACAATGAGATATCACCTCATGCCATTTATAATGGTGATCATTAGTTAGGAAAGAATAGATGCTGGAGAGAATGTGAAGAAATAAGAATGTCTTTACACTGTTGGTGGGAGTGTAAGTTAGTTCAACCATTGTGGAAGACAGTGTGGTGATTCCTCAAGGATCCAGAACCAGAAATACCGTTTGACCCAGCAATTCCATTACTGAGTATATAACCAAAGGATTGTAAATTATTCTATAAAGATACGTGCACACCTATGTTTATTGCAGCACTATTCACAATAGCAAAGTCTTGGAACCAACCCAAATGCCTGTCGATGATAAACTGGATAAGGAAATGTGGCACATATACACCATTGAATACTATGAAGCTATAAAAAAAGGATGAGTTCATGACCTTGCAAAGGACATGGATGAAACTGGAAATCATCATTCTCAGCAAACTAATGCAAGAACAAAAAACCAAACACCACATGTTCTCACTCATAAGTGGGAATTGAACAATGAGAACATATGGGCACAGGGAGGGGAACATCACACAGTGAGGCCTGTTGGGGTGTGAGGTCCAAGGGGAAGGATAGTATTAGGAAAAATACCTAATGTAGATGACAGGTTGATGGGTGCAGAAAACCACCGTGGCACATATATGCCTATGTAACAAATCTGTATGTTCTATACATGTATCACATAACTTGAAGTATAATAAAAATATTTTAAAAATAAAATAAGTAAAGTTGAAAAATAATAAGCTGAACCATTGTAAATAGAAAATAATCTGTATTTCCAAATTGTGATGGAGTTATTTTCTCTTCTAGTAAACTCTTCCCTAAAAATAGACTTAATTTTCATTTGAAAAATAGAATTGTAACTACTTTTCAAAATTTTGAGATTGCTGAGACATGTTGGCACTTAGTAAACATTTGAAAATAAACTTCTCTTTGTACTTTATTTCACTTTCTCATAGATTTGATGTTAATTTTTATGAATAACAAATCACTCATATCTTTTCCCTCTTCCAAATCTTGACATTCTTTCCAATTTCATTGGTTCCTTTCCTACTGTCTTTAAACATTAGGAGACCTATCTTGGTTTAAAAAAAATTAAGGAAAGTAATTACTGTATTTCATTCTGCCAATTTCTTTAATTAGTCATGTTTGTTTACTCTTTCCCAGAATTTAAAATGTAGGGTTTAGCTCTCTTCTTCTTACCTCTTTTGCTAAGTCACTTTACCTTTGGGAATCTCAGCAGTAAATCTTTCTCCAAGCAAAAAGTAATGCATCCTATATTGAAAGTTTATCTTTCTTACTGAATATATGCTATATTTTAATATTCACTAGTCTCTATTATCTGTCTTGTTTAATTTATCTACCTCACTTTCCACTTCACTTGTATTCTTTATTCTATGTAGATTAACTATTTATGCTCTTATAATTAGAGACATACAATTTTTATGTATTTACTCTTGCTTTCTACCTTTTCTGTACCTGAGATTTCCATCCTTTCCCCTTCTAAACATACCAATACCATATCATTCTAGATCCAGTTCAAGCCCACAAGTATCTTCATTCTCATGTATGTCCTTCACACTTGAATGCATTACATGCCATAGAAGTTTTATATATATATATATATTCCATCTCAGGTATTCAGTTATAGCAATTCAAGAATGGCCTAATACAACATGTAAGTAATAATCTCTAAGCATAAGATGATTAGTTCATTTATTTCCTTTTTAGATTTACCATTGTTAATATTTTGTACTTAAATATCAATAAGAAAATCAACATATATTTTAAAAATTTAAATTAAATTATATATTACATATTTTCGACCAACTTTGAAAGAGATTTGTCTATTACCATTATTATGCAGCAATGCCCTATAACAACAATTTTGACACATTGAAAAGCTATAATGTTACAAATCTGAATAATTCAAGTCCTTTTTTCCCTATGATTTTCCATGTAGTTTCTAGATTGCCTCATACAAAATTCAGAATCTCTCATTCTTCCTGGCAGTTTCATTTGTGTTTTACTGAACACTGACTCTGTAAAAGATTTGCATTGATTTTTAAATGATTGTACTCTCATAGATGATACTTAATGGTTGTGGCCTTGTGCTTTCATGAGAGACCTTTCATCACTTTATGTATCTTGTTGTTCACTTATATCTGAAACTGCTGGTTTTTTTTTTTTTTTTTTTTTTTTTTTTTTTTTTTTTTTTTGCTATGTCCTTCTTCTTAGGCCAAGTTGGTTGGCAGATAGCACACAGCACATGACTAACTAGTTCCTTTGTTTT
>NW_012101629.1:54344-79945 GCF_000951045.1 Mandrillus leucophaeus | reverse complement strand
TTCCAAGTGACTACCCTCATAATTTTATAAAGCTAGTGTGAAATAATACCTTAGTTAGCACCGCTTTGAACTATTTTTTCTCCAAATATTTAAAATTAGTCTGAAAATACTCAATGTATTTTGGATCTCAACATGCTAAAACATTCAATTTGAACAGTTGAGACTTAAAGTTAATAATTTCATGTTGTGATATTTCACACTTATTATGGAAAATGGCTGCATAGCAATATAAAAAGAATAATATATCCCCATGGAAAAACCATAAGGAAAAGAATCATTAATTTTCAATTTCTTCCATATACACATACACACAAGCATAGATAGATGGATAGATAGATAGATAGATAGATAGATAGATAGATAGATAGATAGATAATTTTGCCTGTCCACATTTTCATTTTAGTAAAGCTGCTCATAAGTAGGAACCATTGTAAAATTCTCAGGATGTGTAATTTGTTACTGAGATTATATTTCTTGCTGTTTTTCTCATTGCTCCTTATAATATTGTCGACATACAATGTTATGAAAATGGACATTTCAAAAATTAAATTTAGAAACAAAGCCTCTCAAATCTTATGATTATTTATGGATATAAATGAAATTGAGTTGTTCTAAATTTGTCTATAATTTTCACTCTAGAAGCTTCAGGCTACATTAGTCTATTATAGGAAAGTAACCAAATACAAACCAGGTCTCTGAGATTGTACGTAGCTCCTGTAAGTAAGTCTAATGTGTTAGCAGAACAATATTGAAAGATAATAGTTTTCAGGTCTTCATGAAAGCAATCATTTTTTTATTATATTATGTTATTGTGATCACACAATATATTGCAGTGACAAGTTAATACCTAGGCCAGAAGCAGAGGTAGGTGAGGCTAGTAACACGGACATACTTTGTTTTGTGCAGAAATTTGAGAATGAGTCTAACTTAGAGCGTATACATTTATTTTATTTTCCAGCCACTATTCCATGTGGGAACAATTTTATTTTACTGCAGATACTTGTCTTTGTTTACTTGTTTAGTTTAGGTTTTCAGAGAACAAATTCCAAAGAATTTTAATTAAAATAACTTAAAACTCTTTGTTAAAGAGTTAAACCAATGATTAAAGTATATTGTTATTAATACTGTATGTTAACTGATTCTTTAGCTAAACAGCAATAAATGAAAAATGAGTCACTTTATGCAATTTAGAAAATGAGTAAAATATCTGTCACTATAATACAAAAAAAGACAAACCTTAAGAAGTATATATAGTTTTACATCAAAGTTCTCTTTTGCTACACGTTTACAATTTAAACTTACTCTTAATGGTGCTTTATCTAAGTAATAGTAGATATGCTTATTTCCGAACCATGACAAAATGCTAGTGTACTGTTTTAAAATTTGTATTTTAATATGTTTCATTAAACTCATTTTTGTTTATTCCAGTATAGTAATAATTATCTGGAGGAGACTTAGCTTCAAATTGTATAAACTATATAATATGTATTTTGATCACATTGAATAAAATGCCTGTTTAAATTTAGAAAAAGAGAAATAGAGATTTATTTGGCCTATCATTAAACCACCTCTCTTACCCTGTGCATGAATCTGCTAACTGTATAAATGGATTGTCTGTGCTTTCCTTTGGGGTTGTTATTCTTGCTTGCCTACTTAATTCTAAGGCAATAACCTGGAGCTTGATATATTACTTTAAAAAGCATAATGCAATTTCTTGACTATTTCCATAAAATTATGTTTAAATACTCCCCAGTTCTATTCATTTTGAAGCTGTTTTTTATTTGAAAGCCCAGCCAAAATAATTTTAAAATTTTCTTCCATGCTTTGAAAATAACTAACAATATAATAGATTAAGAGAAAGCATGTTTGTCTAAAGAAATTTATCTTTTATCAATTTTAACATGACAAATTTTATATAGAGTTCATCCCCAAGAATACATTTTATAGTGTTTGCCAATGTAAAGAAACAAATCCTCATAAAAGAGTTCTGTATGGAATCATATAATAAAAGGCACAATATAACTATTATAGGATAATTCTAAGATGGTACTATAAATGTATATATGCTAGGCCTATAAGCCATGATGTTGGTAAATTAATAAACAATAGTACCGTGATCATAACTAGGTAGAGTTAATTACATTTCACTGTCTTTCAGGCAGGCATTAAAAAACTTAATGAAAATGAACACACCTTACATAACTTTCTGATTTATTCAGAATTAACTGAGAAGATACAAAACTGCTGGGTGCTTTCCAGGGTGTGGATAATGCATCATGATCAATAAGCAATTGCTGACCTTAACTTAAAACTAAATTTAAGAATGCATTATTAAAGAGGCATAAATTGGTTGGCTCCATCATTTATGCAAACATGCATGTCTGATGACATTTTCATTGTAATAGAAAATGCAACTCCTTAACTGCACAATTTTAGACAATATGAAGCTTGAAATATTGCATGTGGAGAATTCTTATGGTAAGAAAGAAAAGTAAATAATTTCTTAATTATTTGACTAATTACAAATCAAGCAATTTATTATCTGATCTGATTCCTTATCTTTATCAAGACCATTCAGAAGACAAATCCACAAATTAATAAACAATGAACACTTTATCTCTACTATCTGATACAATTCAGGCTGCCATAATGAAATACTATAACCAGGTGACTGAAGTAACAAACATTCACTTCTCACTTCTCAATACTAAGAAATGCAAGGTTGAAGTACCTGCAAATTCACTATATGGTGAGGGCCTGGTTTATGGTTAATAGCAGGCAGTCTTTTCAGTATCCTCACATTACAGAGAGAGAGGAACGAAGCTCTAAGGACCCTTGTGAAGACACTAATCCCATTCATGTGATTTCTACCTCATGACCTAATCTAATCCTAATCAACTACCAAAGGCCTACCTTCCAACACCATTCTATTAGAGTGTCAGGCTTCAACATTTGAATTTTGGAGTGATAAAAGCATTAAGTCTATAACATATACTAAATGAAAAGTTTGCCACCTGCTGTTATTAATTCATATGGGTATGTAGTAACCTTAATTCTTGCCTTCCCAGAAGAAAGAATTTGACTGAGGGGAGTAAGGCAGGAGGAGAGATTGAGGGAAGTTTTACAGCAGAAGTGAACATTTATTAAAACGGTTTAGAGCAGGAATGAAAAGATATACCCTTGGAAAGTACACTTCGAAGAGGGCCAAAAGGGCAACTTCAGAGATCGAGTAGAGCATTTTATGTTTGACTTGGGATCTTACACATTGGCATGTTTCTGGTGTTGCATACCTTCTCCCTTGATTTTTCCCTAGGAATGGGTTGTCCATGTACACACTGATCTGCCAGCACTTGGGTGGGGACTAATGTGCAGTGTGTTTACTGGAGTTGTACACATAACCATTTAAAGTGTTTTTCTCTTACTAGTCTGAATATTTTTAGAAGGTTATATACCAGTTTTACTCTGCCATTTTGCCTCTTAGTTTGTGATATGGCTTAGATTTGTGTCCCAGCCCAAATCTCATGTCAAATTGAAGGAGGTGCCTGGTAGGGGGTGATTGGATCATTAGGAAAGATTTCATCCTTGCTGTTCTAGTGACAGTGAGTGAGTTCTCAGAAGATCTGATCATTTAAAACTGTGTGGCACCTTACCCTTCCATCTCTCTCTCACCTGCTGTGCCATGGTAAGAAGTGTTTGCTTCCCCATCACCTTCTGTCATGATTATAAGTTTCCTGAGGCCTCCCAGTCATGCTTCCTTTTGTACTTGAAGATCTCTGAGTCAATTAAACCTCTTTTCTTTATAAATTACCCAGTCTCAGGTAGTTCTTTATAGCAGTGTGAGAATAGACTAACACAGAAAATTGAAATTAAAATATAGTTTAAAGGCGTCAGAACAAGACAGAAAGATGTGGGAAAGTTTGCAACTTTCTGGAGACTTGTTGAATGGCTTTTACCAAAATGTTGATAGTGACATGAACAGTGTAGTCCAGACTGAGGTGATCTCTTATAGAGATGAGGAACTTGTTGGTAACTCAAGGAAGGGTCACTCTTGCTCTTCTTTAGCAAACAGAATGGCAGCCTTTTTTACCCTGTCCTAGATATCTGTGGAATGTTGAACTTGAAAGAGATGACTTAGGGTATCTGGCAAAAAAAAAAAAAAATTCTAAACAGCAAATCATTTGAGAAGTTACCTGGGTGTTTCTGAAAGTGTATGTTCCTATTTCTCCACATCCTCTCCAGCACCTGTTGTTTCCTGACTTTTTAATGATTGCCATTCTAACTGGTGTGAGATGGTATCTCATTGCGGTTTTGATTTGCATTTCTCTGATGGCCAGTGATGATGAGCATTTTTTCATGTGGGATTGTAAACTAGTTCAACCATTATGGAAAACAGTATGGCGATTCCTCAGGATCTAGAACTAGAAGTACCATATGACCCAGCCATCCCATTACTGGGTATATACCCAAAGGATTATAAATCATGCTGCTATAAAGACACATGCACACGTATGTTTATTGTGGCACTATTCACAATAGCAAAGACTTGGAATCAACCCAAATGTTCATCAAGGACAGACTGGATTAAGAAAATGTGGCACATATACACCATGGAATACTATGCAGCCATAAAAAAGGATGAGTTTGTGTCCTTTGTAGGGATATGGATGCAGCTGGAAACCATCATTCTCAGCAAACTATCACAAGAACAGAAAACCAAACACCGCATGTTCTCACTCACGAGAACTGAACAATGAGATCACTTGGACTCGGGAAGGGGAACATCACACACCGGGGCACCTGATGTAAATGACGAGTTGATGGGTGCTGACGAGTTGATGGGTGCAGCACACCAACATGGCACAAGTATACATATGTAACAAATCTGCACGTTGTGCACATGTACCCTAGAACTTAAAGTATTAAAAAAAAATTTCTAAAGAAAATAAAAAGTGTATGCTCATATGCATGAAGAAAGAGATGGTCTAAAATTGGAACTTATATATAAAAGTGAAGCAGAGCATAAAAGTTTGAAAAATTTGTAGCCTGACAATGCAGTAGAAAAGAAAAAGTCATTTTCTGGAAAGAAATACAAGCCAGCTTCAGAAACTTGCATATGTAACAAGGAGCCAAATGTCAATCACCAAGACAATAGAAAAAAATATCTCCAGGGCATTTCAGAGATCTTCATAGCAACCGCTCCCATCACAGTCCCAGAGGCATAGGAGGAAAAAATGGTTTTATGGGCCAGGCCCAGATACCTGATGCTCTGTGCAGATTCAAGACAGGGTATCCTGTATCTCAGCCTCTCCAGCTCCAGTCATGGCAAAAAGAGGCCAAGGTACAGCTCAGAGGGTAAAAATTCAAGCCATCATTTCAGAGGGTAAAAGCCCCAAGCCTTTGCAGCTTCACTGTGATTTGGGGCCTGCTAGTGGAGAGAAGGCAAGAATTGAGGTTTGGGAACCTCTGGTTAGATTTCTGAGAATGCATGAAAATGCTTGGATGTCCAAGAAGAAGTCTGATGCAGGGGGTAAAAAGAAGAGCAAAGGTCACATGATTCTGAGGAAACAGGGCAAGGGCAAAATCAGAAACTGCTGATAAGGGTCTATATTCAATAGTGCACGTATTGTCTTGATAAACATCTTAACAGAACTGTTAACAGTTCGAGAGCAGAGAACTGATCTGACCAAAAATTTGCCAGGCTGTAGTTTCCCAATCCTAGTAAGCCTGAAGGTATTGCAGGAGACCAGGGCATATCTCAGTCCTTATCTCAACCACATAGGACAGACATCCCCAGAGCGGCCATTTATAGACCTCCCCCCAGGAATGCAATTCTCTTCGCAGAGTATTAATATCAATATTCCTTGCTCGGAAAAGAATTTAGTGATATCTTCCCTACTTGCACGTCTGTTTATAGGCTCACTGCAAGAAGAAAAATATGGTTCTTTTCGACTGACCCCGCAGGCAGTCAGACCTTATGGTTGTCTTCACTTGTTCCCTAAAATTGCTGTTATTCTGTTCATTTTCAAGGTACACTGATTTCATATTGTTCAAACACACATGTTTTACAATGAATTTGTAAAGTTAACACAATCATCACAGTGGTCCTGAGGTGATGTACATCCTCAGTTTAAGAAGATAACAGGATTAAGAGATTAAAATAAAAATAGGCAAAATAAATTATGAAAGTATTATTTGGGAAATGATAAAGGTCCATGAAATCTTCACAATTTATGTTTTTTGCCATGACTCCAGCTGGTCCCTCCATTCAGGGTCCCTGACTTCCCAAAACATCCCCTGTAGAAGGATGACTCTTTAATATTGATAGAACAGTATCCCTCACTGAGGATTATCTGGAGCTTGATGGTCCATTCATTGTTTCATATAAACTGCAGCCAGAGATCATTGACTGGTTCACAGGGATAAGCAGGTTTAGTCTAAATTGCAGACAAAAACTCAAAAGCAATTGATGGTGCTAGCATCTAATAACAGGTGAACCATAGTTTTTGAAACATAATTTTTCTCTCTCCAGTCCTCATTTTTATTAAAAACAAATTATGGTAGGACTGATTTATTAAATAATCTTCAGTCTTACTACACTTTGCCTGATTATTTGCATAAAGCACAGCAAGAATAATTACTTGCCATATAGGCTCCTTTTTAAATTGGTGTTGATGGAACTTTGTTCCATTGGAAATCTTAGATATGACTATTTTAAAGCCTTGTGCCCAGCCATAGGTTTAAGAAACTGAATACTTGTATGATTTCCATAAATTCTTCTCTCCTGAAGTCCCAAGATGACTTGGAGCTCCCAAGACTCTCAGAGCGTGAAATTATTTACTAACCATAGATGTGAAACCCTGTACAGGGATTGTGTAAATACAGTATCAGGCAATTTTTTTCCAAGGGGCTTTTATTGTCTCAATAAGTAACACTTTATTTCTTAAAGGCAAGCACAGCATTCCAATTAAAGCTTTCGTAAAATAACCAGTTTCTCCAATTGTGTCCCATTGCAAAGGTATTATTATTATTGTACTATGCAAATAACTATATTGTGCCCTAAGTTAAAAATACTCACAATTAATTTTCAAATTTTGGAGAAATCCAGTAAAGAGAAATATGCTGCAAATTTAGTTTATGAGTATATTTTACTTAATTGCTAAATGCTGTAAATAGCTCAAAAGAAAAGTTTTCTTGGCTTTGAAGAACAAATGTAAGATTAGCAATGTTTCAACCAAAAAGTCATGAAAGGATTATTTTTGTCTTTAATCAGTTCGGTCCATGCAGTTAGCTCCTGTTCTGCTCAATATTCATGAATATTTTGGCTCTCCATTAGTCTCCTGAAAGTTTTTCCTCTATTCTAATGCTATAACAAGCAAAGTTATTAGAAACCTGCATATAAGAACACCTGTTAGAGTCCTACAGCTGATTTAAAAATATCTTTTAAAGGGGGCTAAAATAAGATGACAATTGTCTGTGGATGCTGAAATGTTTTAAGGCAGCCACAGTCAAAGACACAATTGACAAGAAAGTTTGTTGCCTCTGTGGCACACAATAATTAAACAATTATAATGATTACTGATATTATATACTAAGTCACATCAGAATTATAACATTTTTGCCTACTTTTGGAACACATGTCAATAACACATTTATGCAAATACAGCCCAAAGAAGGCCCAATTTTACCTTTGCATTTATGTACTATTGAGGTCATATCCAGTTCTTAATAGAACCTCATAGACAGACCTGTTCCATCTTAATCAGTTTGACCATAAGGTAAGATTCTCATATACCTTTTATAACCCTTCACAATTTTCTCTTAAAGAGCAGAACAATGCTCTAAGAAAACTATGTTGTATTTTTGTTTTGATGTTCAATTTATGAATAAATAATACCCCTTTAACTTTAGTCAATATAATTACATAACACACAGAGTTTCTTTCACAAATTTATCTTCACACAACTCTCACAACTTAGCTAAATCTTTAACTTTATCCTATCTAACTTAAAACAATCTTTTAATCCTTTAAAGGAAAAATATTTCACATTTCCATGCCTTCTTATAATCTTTGACCAAAAGTACATTTTACTTTCCTTACATGCCTTGTAAGTAAAGCTATTTTTCCAGTAGTCTCTAACACATGTTACTTTGTTGATTCTTAGCTACATTTACTTTTGGTGAAAAAACTGTTGAATAAGTGATCCTAATTATGTACTAGATGTGAAGCCTAGTACACCACACAGAAGGACAGATCAGGTCTGACTCTTTCCAACATAGGTAGGGGGCATTGCTCACTCTGTATGTCCCCACCTTACCTAGCTTTAAAGCAGGCAAATTGTACAGTCAAGAGCAGTTTATAACATTTTACCACCTTAAAGCATTTAGTAGACCTAATACCCTTTAAAACTATACATTTTTAATAAATTCTCTTTTGCAAATCTAGTCATGACTTATGCAGACTGTTTACAACATGCTTGGAGTTTCTGACTTGTCCTAAACACCCATCTTTCTAAATAACCAGTCATTTTACTTTAGGGCAAGAATTTACCATAAAAGGTATGTTCTCATAAAATATCTTTTCTTTATAACCTCCTTTACCAAAAATACCTCTTTACCTTTATAAACTTTGAATTAGACAAAAGTAATTTTCTTTCTGTTAGGAATTAAGGTTTGTACTGCATGTTGCTGTATGTGTCCTTTGAAAGGGGACCAGATAAGGAGGTCATCTGTGTATTGTAGAAGTTATCCTCCCTCAAGAGATTGCTTGGTTAGATTTTTGGTAGGGTTTATCAAATAAGTGTGAGTATATATAAACCACTGAAGTAGGACTGTCCACATTATTGGTTAAAGATTTAGGTAGCTTTCCCAGGGGAAACATGGTTATTAGACGAAAAGAGGTATTTAGACCTTGGGTAAATGTTAAGCAGGCACCCATCTTTGAAAGTATATTTTTGCCCCAAAGGGGGGTGAATTTTTTCTTTTGGTGGGAGGGGCTACCATTTACCCCCATTTCATAATAGGATTTGGAGGCAGTTGATTAGAGAAGATTAGCACAGACTAGGCAGCTCTTGAAACCAAAAGGGGAATTTATAATTTTACTTGCAGCCTCCAGAGTTGTCCTTGGCTTTGTTCTGTTGATAATTATATCTGATTTAGAAGTCAGCCATAGCAGACTGCCCCTTCAGCTCAAGACCATCAGGGATTGGGAGTCTGTCCCATGGTCCCTTTGGCCCTCAGGGAAGTCCTGTTTCCAGTGGCTGAGCTTCTGGCAGAGAGGATGAGATGTGCAGGACGTTTTCCCATTTATCTCACTGGGTAATTTGCCTTTCAGTTACCTGGAGGAGTATCACTAGACATACCTGGACAGGGCTGGTGGGCTGACAGAGCAGCCAGTAATCAAACCTGCCTCTGCTTTCTTCATTTCTCCTTTTCCTTAGCCCTGTCTTTCCTGTCATGATCTTGGTTATAAAAGACCAAGGCAGTTAATTTAAGGATTTCCTACACAGGGGCACTGAGTTCCAAGATAGACTTATGTAAATTCTTCCCTGCTCAGTTCCATGCTGAATAAATATTACAAAGGAAAACTAGCTTTTTGTGTTGTTGGTGGTGGTTTTAAGGTGTGAGGCAATCAAACTTTTCCCAGTTTTGTGAGATGGATCCAAGGAGCTTGTCCTGTGGTATGGAGGCACAATTATCCATCTGTGAGGAGAGAATAGAGGAGAAAAAAAAAAAAAGAAAAAGAAAAAAAGAAAGTATTCCTTCTTACTTTCCTATTGTCCTGAATAGGGCATACCCCATTCATCCTAAAGTTCTGGAATGAACCAGTCTTACCATGTATCTATAACCTTGCCTTTATCTGTATTCTAATGGTCATCTGTTAGCATGGGCAAACCTCCATCTCTGTCCTATAGGTCTCTTGCTCCTGTTACTTTGGGCTGGCCTATATGCTTGTCTCCATGACTTTACAGTGACTCTTGCTCAGAGCATACTAGCAATAAATTGATTATCTCTTTTTTTCATATTCCCATTTCCCATGTTCTTTCAATAGACAAGAAGCCTATTTTTCAGCTAACTGCCACAAGGCTCTGGGACTTCTGTCCCTTCCAATATAACCTTCAAGGTCTTGATGCATGTTGGGAAAGCCATGGAAGTAATTAGAGAAATGAGGCTACAGGGGGAAGTAGCAGAAATCAAGATAAATACTTATGGAAAGCCTTCATATCCTTGCAAGAAAAACAGTCATTGAATTTGAGAGGCAAATATTTCTTTGCTCTTGACATAAACTAGTAACCTTAGGAGGACTAGGAGTTTAGGGTGAGAATTTGCAAATTGCAAAAGAAGAATTCCACTTCCTTTCAAAGGGGTGCTCTAATAACTCAAAAAAATCCTTAAATGGCCAGAGAGTGAGGCTCTAGTCATGTGGATAAACTGCTTCAAAAGTCACAGACAAACTTGGCCCTTGGGTGTAAAAGTAATGAAAAGCATATGGTAAGTCATAAGGATCTGGCAGAGCTGAGGTTCCAATTAGTGTCTGTCCCAGCAATGTGCCAGCAGACAGGGGAAGGGTTAAAGGTCATCTGAGCCTGTAGGTTAAAAATAAGTACAAATCTCAGGGAATATTTTAAGGGAAGCTTTGTCTTCGCTGCTACACAAACACAGAAAGAGCTGTGTGTACAAAAATAACAGGGATTGCGAGTTTACAAAGTCACATGGCATACAAAGCGAAAGGAAAGAGGCAGACTCACACCCAAGGTGGACAGTCTCGTGGGTGCATAAGGCTGTTTCAGAATACACACAGAGAAAACACGAGAATAAGCAGTGTGAGTTTTTGGGAAAGAGTCAATTTTAGTTGAAAATTCGGGGAAAAACCCAGACATTGCATAACGTTAGACTTTAGTCCTACCATTCTCGGGAGCCTCCTGTGCAGGAGGGTCATTACTGTCTCCATTCTGCTTGATGCGGACTCCAAGTTATTTCCAACCCCTGAGAAACACCCATCAGGATGAGCTGAGAGATCAGCCAGAGGGAGCAGAGCTTCCTTGGCTGAGATAAATTTTTCTGGGGTCAGGAGAGTGACAGGGGAGAAGAAAAACACATACAGGGGTTGAATGCCTCCAGCTGAAGAAGAGGAGCATAGAGGAGTCTTACCACTCGGGAATGTATATGAGTTACACAGCACCAAAGGATGTTACTGTGGCAAATCCATACAGGTCTGTAGCAACTTCAGTTATTGCCTTCTCACAAGAAAGAATTTGACTGAGGGGCATAAGGCAGAAGGAAAGACCATGTCAAGTTTTAGAGCAGGAGTAAACATGTATTAAAAAGCTTTAGACCAGCAATTAAAAGAAGTAAAGTACGCTTGGAAGACGACAAAGTAGGTGACTTGAGAGATCAAGTGGTCAGTTTGACCTTTGACTTGGGGTTACACATTGGCATGCTTCTGGGGTTGCATTGCTTTACCCCTGATCCTCCCTTGGGGTGGGCTGTTTGCCTTTGCAGTGACCTGCGAGCACTTGGGAGGGGTTGCATGTACAGTTTGTTTACTGGAGTTGCACATATCATCACTTGAGGTGTTCTTCCCTTACCAGTCCAAATGTTTCTAGAAGGTCATATACAAGTTAAATTCTACCATTTTGCCCCTTAGTGCACAAGAGTGATTCCACTCACTTAACTCTTGAAATTTTATTGGGAGGCTACTGATCACCAGTTTCAGGTGTTTCTACCTATTGGGAGACTGTCTTTCCCAGGGACTGACTGTGACAAATTAATATTTTAGAGAGACAGCTTACCAACTGCCTAACCATCACTTGATGGCTGCCTGACATTCCTGATTGTGCTGGGGGCCTTCTCTTGTCCTGCTGAAGTCTGACTAGCTACCTACTGTATCACTACCTTGACAATTTCTGTGCCTAAATTTGATTTACTTATTCCCACTTATTAAACTTTATTGGTCATGGTCTATATTTACTGACTTAAAACTCTGAAAGGCAAATTTATTTTTGGTATTTATTCTTAAAGAGGCTGCAAAATGCTAGATTAATAAATTATGCATGCTGCATAATTTGCATCATTTTGAATATTATAAAAAGTGGATTAGAATGTGTGCATGAAAGCAGGTTGAATTTTAATTTAAAAATTTCTTAAATTTTTATTTGATATATGAGTTTTAGTGATTTCAAATATTATACTATGATTTAATAATGTTAATGAAACAATAACTTACCAACAGAAATGAATTCTTCTTCAATAAAAATTATATTACTAATGTACCCATAAAAAATATAAAACTATCTTAGTTTCCCAGAAAGAAAATATAAGAAAAGCAAAAAGAAAAATGTATTTAATTTAAATGTAGTTAACATAAAGTTGGTGGTTACACTTATCTGCAGAGAGTCATTCCCCTTATTCTCTGAATATTTTGGGTTTTTACTTACTGTTCCTGTCTCCACACCGACTCCTATTATAATTACTGCCATTTCAATTTCTATGCAGGTGCTCTTTCTAATAACCTAAGCTTTTCTCCTCAGATGACTTTGTCCTTCACCTTGACTTGGTCACTAGTTCTCATGGGCATACTACTGATCTGCTTATTACCACCTGAAACCCATTTGTAAACTCAAGTTTGAATCTCACTCTTTGTGCATCACCTATTATTTTTCCATCTCTGTGCCTCCAAAAACCATTGTCTTATAACCATTAAGCCGTGAAAGTATTTTAGTTCTACTCATCTCACCTACCCACTTCAGTGTACCATTGCTCACAACCTCGTTTCTCTCCTTACCTAACTTGGAGTCAGATCTTATCATTATAATCATGCACTCATATTTATACTCAAATATTTTGCCCATTTTCTCGATTTGCCTGGAAAGAAACAGATCCAATTCAGTCCAGCATTCTACTTTCTCTGAAATGTTAACACACAGATGAACACGACTGGAGAGAAACATGCAGTTGTGCTGATTACTCTTCTTTGAAATTTATACGGCATCATATAGGTCCCTGGCTATTTTTCATGAATCATACTATGAATCATATCATTCATTAGCCATCCCACTCCTACAAAAGTTCAAAATCTTCTATTTAACAATCATTCAAAAGACTGTGAAAATGAGAAAATTTTATAATTCATTTGGTTATAAAACTTGCCCTGTCCAGACCTAAATTCATTGGCAAGAAAACCTAACTGAAACTGATGTTTAGCTATATTTATCCTAATTAGTATGAATATTCATATATTCCCCACAGACCTATTAATATTTTGATTACAGCATGTTACTTATATCTATTGTGGTTTTACTTAATATATAAAGTGTATATCATAGCTATACCTACCTATGATCCAAATACGTTCTTATTTCTTTATACATCAAGCTGCAAAGGTCTTAGATAAAGGATTGTGGACCCCTTATCTGCCTTTACATTACACTATATTTCTGTGAGAAAGTTGTGCTCCTAAATAAGATTTGCATCTCTGCTTGTGCATGAAAAGGACAAATACAAATTTAAAATAAAAGGCTTAATTCTCCCCTTTGAAAATAAGAGAAGACACTTTGCCTCCCTTTTCTTAGATCATTTCCTTTAGGGCGCTTGTGAGTTCTTTTTCTGTCTTTTTAAAATGTATGTATATCTTTTTAAATGCTAAATGAGTTACTTTCCAGCTTTAAGACACAGAAATGTCTTTCTCAAGGTCCTGGAGCTATCTATTTGAAATGTAATCATTAAGGAATAGAGCACACCAGTCTAAAAGGTTCTATGGGAAGGTAAGATCCTAACTTCAAGTTCTGAAAGTACCTCCTGTAATAACAATACAAGAAGTTTATTTTGAGTTTGGATAAAGCCAATTAGCAAACACAGATGGCCAAACCAATTACTAGGTGAATCTAGGATGAATTAAGTATGATAAATGCTGCTTTCAAGTTCTCTTACTTGAGGACTAGCTATTGTTTATCTTGAGAACATGTATATCAATGGGTTTTCTGTGTGACTATATGAGAGGGTAAAATTTCTTTCCAGATGAAGGTTATTCAATAATAAAATTATTCTATTTCTCTTCTGCTTTTGTGAAGAGGTGCTCAGAGTTGGGTGAAGATTTTGTTTTCAATTCTATTTCTCCAATACCAGCCCCATTTTAACTTGTATGTTCAAAGACATTGCCCCAGCAATTTTTCTTTCTCCTTCATGCCTTTGGACGTATTTTTCTATACGTCATCTTTCGCATTAGCATCAACTTCTTTCATCTTGATCTCACCTGTTTTGCAACAAAGATCTTATGTTTTTGAGTAAATTTACTCCTTTCAAAATCAGGCATTCTTCCCCTTGTGTATCATTTTCACTAGGCCCTCTAATTAAGCTTTTGACCTTACCACTCGACAAAATTGTTTTTATTAGGATCAGGGATACTCTATAACCATAAAAACTTAGTCTTCATATATTTTTTTTTCTTTTTACTATTAGCAGTCTTTGACAGAAAGGATTACTCCCTCTAGCTTGAAAGTGTCTTCTTGATTTTAGGACACCATCTGCCTTTTTTCCTACTACTAGCCCTCCATCTAGTGCTTTTCATTCTTCTTTAAATGATCTTTATCTCTCATACTTTAAATTCTGGAGTACCCGGAGGATCGGGCTTGAATTCCTAATCAAGTTTTCCCACTTCCACTTTCCTGATAGCTGTATTCAAGCTCATAGCTCAAGATTTCACCTCGTACTGATGCCTCCCAAATATATTTCTCAAGTTTCAAATGTTCTCCTCAAATCCAGACACATTTCTAGATGCTTATTTGACGTCTCTTAATATCTAATAGATCTTTAACTTTATGTGTCCAAAGCAAGGTGCTATACATTCTCCCAAAACTTGCTTCTCCTGAAGATCTTCCAAGAGAAGTAAAATACAACTCATATTTAGTGTTCATTGGCTCTTCTCATTATTTCAAATTTAATCCCCAATCCATGAAGAAATCTTGTGAGAGAACTACCTAGATCTACATATTTAGCATCTAAATCTGCATACTTAGTGTATACATCTAAATATCTATGCATCTAAATTTATGGAATCTAAAATTTAAATATATCTAAAACCACATCACTTTTTACCTCATGTTTAGTTATCCTCTTGTACCAAGTCATCATCGTCATTGACAGATATTATTCTATTGTTTTTCTACAGTCTATTTATAAGACGTATCCTTCCATTGCGTTAATCCGTACAATAGCAAATATTCCTCACGAAGACTCGTAAGAGTTTATAATATTTTGTACTGTATTAAAATTTTGAAATTATCAGCTATATTCCCTTCACGTTTATCTTCGTTCTAAAATTTTTAACATGTCAGACATTTCATACAACCTTCTCCTTGGACATAGCATGCCCTTCTTCTGAATTAATGCTTGACTAATTCCTTAGCTTTCTTCAGGGCTTTATACAAATATCACTTCATTAGAAACGACTTTCCAGAATGTTGCATACAAACTTAAACATGTTTCTTCTGATGTGTTATTTCTGTAAACCTACAAAGTGGACAGAACTTGTAAATAGTTATGCCTATTTCTCAACCTTTACCTATATCTATATTTCTGTATCTGTCTTTACTAAAATCTACGAGTTCACCATGGTACCTCCAATTCTAAGTGTTGGGTACATTGGTATTCCTTTGTGGTATAATCCATGTGGTATTCCTTTCCTTATTTGTAACTCACTTCTCTAACAGTAAGAAATCTGTCTCCAATAATTCATTATTCATTATTCAATCTCTCTCACACACACTCTGTCTTTCTATAGATAGCTTCAGAATCGCTGACATCATGGCTAAATTTAAAACAATTAAATTTCAATATTTTATAGTGACATTTAACTTAAGTATATTTTCAGTGAAATGTACAAATTTTATGTGTTCAATTTGAGGTGTCTTGACAAATGTGTGTGCTTATGTAACCAGCCCTTATCAAAATGTAGAATATAACCACAATCTCAGAAATTCCTCCTCTTCTCTTCCAGTTAACATATCTGTACCCAAGACAAACACTTTCTAATTTCCTTAAAACTGTATGTTAGTTTGCTTCTTCTAGAACTTCGTACAAAGAGCATTGCATAATATGTGTTTTTTTTGTGTGTGCTTGGACTCTTTCAGCATGTTTTCTGCTAGATTCATGCATGGTGTTCCATTTTTTGGCAAATTTGTTCTTTTTTACTATTAAATAAAAATATAACCATCTTTTCACTATTCTTGATGAGGAATGTTTAAGTAGTTTCTAGTGCTTGGCTATTAAAAACATAGATGCTATGAATATGTTTGAAGACATTTTTTGTGGACATGGATTTTCATTTCTCTTAGAAAACTACCTAGGCATAGAATTTCAATGCCATAGGGTAGCTTTTACTTTTTAAACACAGAATCATTTTTTTTCTTCCATTCTGCTCCTATAATTTTACTGTTCCACCACAAGTGTTTAAGAGTTTTAATTGCTCTTCCTACTTGCCAATATTTGGTGTTGGAGTTTTAACATTTGGTTAAAATTGTAGTTTTGAAGTGACATTTTTACTGTGGTTTTAATTTAAATTTTCTTGATGAAAAATGATGTCTATTTTCTTAGTTTTTGTTTGTTTGCCCATTTTTTTATCTTGCTTTTGCTGATTTAAGTTTGTGGACTTGTTTGTCATTTTATTATTGTCATCCAGTTGTTTAAATATACATTATATATATGAAATTTAAGTATTTTGTGAGATACAAATTTTGCAAATAATTTTCTTATCGTTTGTGTTTTTTTAAGGTCTGCATTTCCATGTAAATCATAGATTCAGCATGTCAAGAATTTTATAAGAAAATTCTGCTGGGATTATGATTGTGATTACTTTGAATATGTAGACTAACTTTGGGAGAATTAACATTTTTAAATATGGAGTCTTCTAATCTATGGTCATGATGTATTTCCCCAATAATTAGGTCTCTATATTTTCCCTCAAAATAATTTTGTGCTTTTTCATTTACAGGTCTTTTACTTATTTTATTAAATACATTTCTAAATATTTAAGTAGTTTAGTTCTATTAAGATTAATTTTTAAAATATTTTTATTTTGAAGTCATTATCATCTCATGGGAAATTATAGGAGTGTGAAGTGTCCAGCATCTTCCAATGATGACACTTTTATAGCTCCAGTAATATTGAAACCAAAAAATATTTGTACAGACAATCACTGTATTCACTTTTCATCATTTGAAACCTACATTGTGTGTGCATAGGTGTGTGTAGTTCTATTCAGTTTTATTCCAGGTATCAGTTCATGTGATCACCACAAAAATCGAGATACCGAACTGTTCCATTACCGCAAAAAAGAACTCTCCCATGTCATGCTTGTTCCATGGCCACCACTAATCTGTTTTCTATCTCTATAGTTTTGTTCTTATAAGAATGTTATAGAGATGAAATCACACAATATCATGTTTTAAAATTATATTGAAATAATCTTAGGAATTGCTGGGAGTGAAAAGAGGTAAAGATAAAAAAAGTTTAAGTTGATAATTGTCAAAGCTGGGTGAGGCATTATTAAGAGTTTATTACACTATACACTTTACTTTGGAATATGTTTGATATTTCCCTTAATAATACAAATTAAAAGCTATCAAAGTAAATATACAAATGTTTAAAGTGAATAATATGCAGAATAGAAGAAGATGAGAAGAATATTTTTAAAATTCAGGAAATATATGAGAGAAAAATTATAAGTCGTGTCAAAAGCGGAGAGAAAACAACCAGAAAAATTAAACGAGCATGACTAAAACATCTGTAAAGGGTATATACTTAACTTTGTTTAGGATTTTTTAAAATGAGATAAAAATCAATTATATAAAATAATTATAATGCAAAATATTTACGAGAAATAGCTAAATACATATTAAATAAGCTTAACTGGTGATCTTGAAGAAACAAATGCAAAAATAAAACTAATTTATCATATGCACATCATAGATTCCACACTTTCCCATAATTATAATTGCAGTAAAATTTACCCCTAATACAGTATACAAAATATAATTATATATAATTATAAATCTATTATTAATGTGAATACTAGATTCTGGATGTAGAACATATGTAGGGAAAGACTGGCCAATATTGAGGTACCTTTGAAATGGAACACAGTGACTTAAAAATAACATTTTCTTTAAGGGTAGCTTCAGCCCAACTGAGATGTTATTTTTCATTTAACTGATAGTAGCTACTGTTTGTATTCATGATCCACTGGAACCAAACAGTGAGATAAATTTCCCTTAGGGTCATTATTGTAAAGCAATGTATTCCAATAAAACTTTCTGTGGTAATGAAAATGTTCTATGCCTGTGCTGTCCAATATCTTAACCACTAGGCACACGTGGTTATTGAGCATGTGAAATATTGGCTAGTCTAATTGAGGAACTGCGTTTTTATTTAGTTTAATTTAACTAATATAAATTGAAACACTGATGTGTGGTGATCTACATTATTGGACAGCACCAGCAGGTCTAATGGAATCTAACACTACCCTCCTTTCATTAAGTCCATTTCAGCCACCTCGAATTTGGGATTGGTCATGAACCTAACTTTATTTTATTTTGTGCTTGAATTCCTTAAAATTTCATACTGTTAAGATTTTATTGCAAAAGTGTCATCCTCATTTTATTCTTCCACATGCCTAAATGCAATCCTCTGGTATTTCATATGTATATTACTGAGTTGTTGCCTAAAAACAATGCTTATGGCAAAATCTATATAGCTGTGACTGTATGTTACATATAGTCATAAGAAGAAAAAAAATTAGTCAACAAATGGAATTTCACCTAAGTCTTGTTCTGAAGGGGAAATAATGTCCATACTTACTCTGAACAATTGGGAAGAAAAACAAAAAAACCTTAGACCTATGGCAATGACTCTATCCTATTTGAGTAGAGCTCTTGATATCTAAGTGGATAAATTGGCCTACATCCTTGAGTGATATATTAGAGAGGTTTTAAACCAACATGATCCAATTTGGCTGAAGGAAGACACTCAACCCATGGGAATTTTGAAAGAGTTTAAGCATGCAAAACTTACATTCTGCTATGATTGCATTTTTAAATGTGCTCATTACTTACACTCTGTGCAGATATAAGAGGCTAATTACAACACTTAAAGGAAAGCATGGTTGAGTTTCAACTTCCCAGTCTACCTGCATCATCAGGCAGAAACCTGATTAAACAGATGGGCCTCACCCCATGACTCTCAAAATCAGTACTGAGAATCTGGAGAAAGAAGAAAAGAAAGTGCTAAAATTGTTCATTCATTCTTCATGGAAAAAGCCCTAAGGCACCTAAATCAACTGCTGTTGAATCAGCATTACACTTTGAATCAAAAAGAGCAATATTGCAAAGAAGGTTTATTAGGATTCCTTAGAATCTTGAAATATAATTGTTCATTATTTATTTTTAATACAGTAATCTCATGAATTTAATAGTATTCAAACCCACATTTCCCTAAAAAGCTATTTTATAATTGAGTTGGAGTACAAACTAAGATGAAGCATAGATATGAATCACACTAAAAGTAACAATTTAAAAACTGGAAGATACCTTATTATAAAAAGCAAAGAGCAAAATTATCATGCATGGGGTCCTGGTTTCAGTTTATACGTGGATTCAAATTCTTAATAGCAGCTTAATTTCATATGAATAAGTATTTCACAAGTTAAGAGCAGACTTTCTGATTCTGGTTATAATCAGTTTTTAGTACCAAACTGGAAATGATACCTTCTCAGGCTGTTTAAATTTTAAAAATCATAAGCCAAGTTACGTAAACTATTCAGAAATAACCCTTGTTAAACTTTCATTAACTTTTTCACAAAATTGCAGATTAGAGTCACAACTTTTTAACCTTCGTACATAGATATCAACCTCCAGACTTATACGTACATACATACATACATACATAAATGTGGGTGCATTATTATATCCTTAGATTGTTTGGGGTAACAAGATCAGAGCCCACAGATGGATAAAATATCTTTAGAGATTTCAGTAAGAGTTCCAAAGGCTGTTAACATATTTTTTTCTAATTTACATATTCATTTAACTGTACTTTCACTTATTTAGCATAAATTATTAAATGTTTTCTCTGTCAGATATGTGGTAGGTCCTCAGAATAGAAAAAATGAATGTTACTCTGTTTGTACTGGAGAAGCGAAGCCATCAACTCTGAATACATAATTACTATAAACAGCATGATCTGGTATATTCCCCGAAGAGTAATATAATATGTACTGTAAGAGAAATATAATATGTACTTTCTTCTTAGAAGAAAATTATATGCTAAGTAAATTGCTTATATGAAATTTGCAGTGCTTTTCTGAACATGTGACTTTTATGAGCTTTCAAATTATATTTGAGTCTCGTTAAAACATTGCAGTACAAAATGTGATATGTTAAAACAAAAATACCATATACAGAGTCTATAAGGAGCAAAATGAATATTTGGAAATCATTTAATTTAGTAATCCTACTTTGTTTCTTTGAGAAAAATTTCACACTCTGAATAACTCACAATTATATCTATTTGGAAAACTTATACTCAAAAACATTAGCTAATATGGTTCCTTAAGCCTTTACAAAATTTTTTCTTACAGAGAATATGGTTTATTTTTTCTGTTTCTATTTTATAATTACTTTAATTAAATGTATAAAAGTCCTGGATATACAACAGACATTTAGAAAATAAGTATTTGATGCAGAATTTGATTTTTCTTCATCTTCTATCCTGCAATGGCCAGTGCATTGAGTTGTCAAATGTCAAATATTCAATAACATGACTAACATCAGTCGTACATCTTGTGGAAGCAGACAGAAAGATATGGCTAACTCATTACACTTGAATTGTTACAAACTGCTTACTATACTTGGTGCTGCATATGAAATAGATATGTGGAGTGGGGAGAACTACCAGTACATTCTTAGTCACAGCTTTTGGGCTTAGCCTAGGTGTATTCTCTTAATGATCTGAGATTAAGGATTTTGCTTTATTGTTTTAGACAAAGTCATAAATATGTTCCAGTCTAAAACAAAACTCAATGGCATAGTCTTCTTTCACTCATTGAGCTCACAATTTAACCTTAAATCTATATTTACTCTAAATGAATTCAACGAATTTTTTAAAGCATCGACTGTTGACTGACTTACCCAGGCATTGAGGTTACAGCCCAATATTCCTTGCCACTCAAAATGGCAACAAGAAAACAGACGGAAAAATTCATCCCTTCGTGGTTGCTTCTCTCTTTTTTCCAAGCACCCTGCCTCAGGTCTGTAATCCCAGCACTTTGAGAGGTCACGGCAGGCGATTCACTTGAGGCCAGGAGTTTGAGACCAGCCTGGCCAACATAGTGAAACCATCTCTCTACTAAAAAAAATAAAAATGAAAATTAGCTGAGCTTTTTGGCACAGGTCTGTAATTCCAGTTACTTGAGAGACAGAGTCATGAGAATAACTTGAACCCAGGAGGTGGAGATTGCAGTGAGCTGAGATGATGCCACTGCACTCCATCCTGGGTGACAGAGTGAGACTGTCTCCAAAAGAAAAAAAATAAAGAAACGTCACTGGAGCTTCACTAGACCCATCTTCCCAGGAGAAGAAGATTTTAAGTCTCCTTATCCCACTAACTTTACAGTGCAAACTGCAAAAGAAAAACAGCACAATAAATCAAATTAAAAGATTTGAATTATTTTCCAAATTCTAAAAATGCTTAAGTTGAAATTGTTTTACCTATTACATAAATAATCTTAACACCCTCTTATTTTGGGTCAGATGGAGTGGTTAATATCAGTTGCAGGAGACCCTTCTTGATCAATCAAACAAATGTTAAGAAAATACATTTATATAGAATTAAGATAGTACATGTTAATTCTAAGTATACCTTTTACAAGTTAATGTTTACCACATACATTTCTGGTTACATTTTTCAAATAATTTTACTAGATATATAAAAAGAAATTCAACCAAAGAGAAATGTTACCAAATAACCATAATGTTAGCAAAACTATGAATATGTTTAATATTTACGTTGTATAATACAGTTGTATAATACAGTTTATTTCTATAAATAAAATTATCTTTTCTGATATTAAGTACTCCATTATGGATAGAAGTGGTATATATTATTGATGTCATTAAACACACAACACTTGTAAATTTCATGGAAACAAAAAGATAAACTAGAAGCCAAATGTTTTCCCCTGAATTCTACACTAGATGTCAGTTCAGTGTATCCTCCTTTTCACGGTTCTGACCTTTAAATATTAGTCCTTTGAATGACATAAAATCTGAATATCTGAAGGACTGATTTAAGTCTACTTTCTCAGTAGCCACTGGACTAACACAGAACATCAATCTGTTTTCAGGTTTGATTGGTGACAGTTTAAGAAAGACCTGTCTTTTTCAAGAGTGAACTCCTATTTGAATTCTCCATCATAGATACATTAAAAGAAAGATATTGGACACATTACTTTATTAGATCTGTCACTATATTCTTTGCTGAGCCTCTAAGAATTTTCAAAGGACTAAACTGGATGTGAAAAATAAGTGCAACATATTATTAATTCAACATCTTGCCAAAATGTGGTATATAAATGTGTACAGATATATATGTGTGTATATAAATGTGTACAGATACATATATACACACATATATACATATATAAACAGCTATAATTCAAGTTAATTAAATTAAGAGCATCATTGCTTTGTTATTTTTTAAGTATTGAAACTAACTATCATTAGCTTTTTCATACAGTCTTAGCATCCCAAGCCCTCAGGATTTGGATAATTTTGGTTTTATATATTTCTATGTTAATTTATAAGTCTCAAATTTACTTTTTCTATAGTCTCTTTTCTCAACTAAATTTCAAGTTATTTGAAAGCAGAACAATTTCTTTTCATTTTTGCTAATGTACACTTAAGGCTAACCCAAGCCCTTTCCCCTTATTGCCAGAAGTGACCTGTACCACTGGCCTCATGCATTTATGCTGACCCTCATAAGCTCCCCAGAAGAAAGGCACACTCTTTCTCATAACTCACTAGTTCTAGTTCTTTAAATCCTTTATATTTATTTTATTGTTTCTTAATAAATGCTTCAGATTTCAGGGAAGCTGAGAAATAAGTTCAAAATGTATTTTCAGTACGGTCAAGTGTAGATAAATGATGGCAATACATTCTGAGAAATGTGTCCTTAGGAGTCTTTGTTATTCTGTGAGCATTATAGAGTGACTTACACAAACTTAGATGTACATGCTAACACATACCTAGGCTATATGGTATAGCCTATTGCTCCTAGGCTACAAACCCGTACAGCATGTTACTGTACTAAAGATTGTAGGCTATGGTATTTATATTTTAAACATGTCTAAATTTATAGTAGAAAAGAGTACAGTAAAAATAGGGCATTACAATTGTATGAAACCACCATCATGTACACAGTTGGTCATTGATCAAACTGTTGTCATGTGGTACATGACTACAGTTTTTAGTTGTTCTTTTAGAGCTCAGCTAGAGGAAAAAAGTTAACTAAAATAAAATTTAGAAATTAACTCAAGATTTCTTTACTTCAGTATCTTATTCATTTTAAACACAGATACTTTAAAGTGGAAACATCAGTAAACAGAAGACTCCCAGACTCTCAGCATCATAAATGAGGCCCATCACGTCCATCAAAGATTAATTATGGCATTTTACAATGGTGAACCTATTTCCACTGAACCACCTACCGTCATATCTGTGGAAAGCAATATAATCTTGGTGTAAATAACAATATTTTCTCAGATACTTGGCTATTTGATCAAAATCTATTTTGACTTCTGTTCAGAAACAGTGTTACTTAAGCAATTTCAGAGTTTTCAAGGTATGCAGGATTTAAAAGTCTTTGAGTGTGAGGAGGAAAAACAACAGAATGAAATAATGGGAACAAGAAAAGAGAAGGATGGGTTACACAAGTTATTACACCCTAGAAAATATCACCGAGGTGAATTGGATGGACAAAGAGAGATGGACTGAAATCAGGGCATCAGGGTCTGTTGGCACATAGCCACACATTCTAACACTCTTTAGAAAAATTCACTTATTTTCAAACCCAGCATTTGTAGAACCGTTGTTTCTCAGCCTCAAAGCTGCTCCACTGTATGCTCTTCATTGTACCGGAGCTAGAGTTCTTCAAACAGTGCTTCTCCTTTGCCAATAGGGAGCACTAGAGCGGAGGTTGGCACACTTTTTTGAAAGAGATGGATGGTAATACATTTTTGTTTTGGTTCTGTGGCTTTATGGTCTCTGTTGCAGCCATTCAGCTGTAGCTTTGCAGCATGATACCACCCACAGATAATAAGCAAATAAGTGACCATGAATGTGTTCAGTAAAAATTTAGTTATGATCACTGAAAATTGAATTATATATAACATTTACCTGTCAGGAAATAGTATTTTTTTTTTCTCTTTTTCTTTTGTTCTTCCTTTTTTTTAAAAGAGAAACAGAATCTTGCTCTATTTCCCAGGGTGATCTTGAACTCCTTCCTCTAACGATCTTTCTACCTCAAACTCTCGTGTAGCTGGGACTATAGGTATACATCAATTCTTAACTCACAACTTCTCCAAAAACACAAGACAGGCCACATTTGGTCCATGGGCTGCAGTTTGCCACTTTCTTCACTAGACAAATACTACAAGGTGGGGAGACGGGTCTTGCTTTTCTTGTTTATTTGCACTGCAGTCCACCTGACTACAGCAATCAAAGTTCACCTTTGCACTGGCAGTTGGTACTAGTCTTTAATTGTGTCTCTGCTCTTGCTCTCTAACGACCAACTTCATTATGCTTTCTTAGATTTACCTGAATGTTTTATGATGTTCAGGCCTTAGCTTCAAGACACTCCTCCTTTGAGTTCCCGAGGACAAGTAAGAGCTAGATGCTGCTTCCTTCTCAGAATTCTGAGTCTCAACTCTGTGGTCCTCTCCTCAAAGGTCCTTAGGGGACCAGCATTCTCTAGGAAGGAGCCCTCTTCTCAAACACTTGACATTCTAATATTTTCTCCTTTTGAAACCGCCATTGCAAAATTATAACTGAGACAGTGACAGAGATCTCACCTAACCAACTCCATCTTTCTTTTAACCTCTAAGCTGTCCTTATTCATTCCTGGGCATAGGTTTAACTAACTTTGAGAGGAACTTATAGTTTAAAACAAAGATGAAAACAGGTCTTTCCCAAGGCAAATCTCCTTGCCTGGGGACTAGACTGATTTTGTAGGACTAACGAATTAGTCACAAGATTAGAAATTATGGTTTATGGGTCGTGCAGCTGGAGGCTACAAGATTCTTAACCTTCCTAAACTACTCCTAAGGTCAGCACTTGAGATATTTTCCCTGCACTTGATGGATCAGCTGGCACCACCCAGATCAATAAACTGGCTCATCTGATATTATGGCCCCAACCCAGGAACTCAGCAAAAAAAGACAGCTTTGACTCCTTATAATTTCATCTGTGACCTGACGAGTCAGCACCCCCAGCTCACTGGCTTCCCTCCACCCACCAAGTTGTCCTTAAAAACTCTGATCCTGAGGCCGGGCGCGGTGG
>NW_012101629.1:8373-53115 GCF_000951045.1 Mandrillus leucophaeus | reverse complement strand
ATATATATCTTACCAATCACTAAAAAAAACTAAATACAAAAATAGCATCTACAAGGAACTATAAGTTAATTATATATATAAACATATAGATATGTTATATACAGATAATGATTCTTCTGCATAGATATAGTTAACAATTTGTTTAAGGTCATGCATATAATAAACGTCAGAATCATTATTTAAAACTAAATATTTTGAGACTGGATGTCTTATTTTTTTAAATTTGGTTCAGGATTACATGTACAAGGTTTGTTATATAGGTAAATTGTTTGTTATATAGGAGTTTAGTGTAAAGATTATTTTGTCACTCAGGTAATAAGTATAGTACCTGATAGGTAGTTTTTCTATTGTCTTCCTCCTCCAATCTTCTACCCTACAGTAGAATCTAGTGTCTGCTGTTCCCTTTGTGTCCATATGTACTCAAAGTTTATCTCGTGCTTATAAATGAGAACATGCAGTGTTTGGTTTTTTGTTCCTTTGTTAGTTTTCTTAAGATAATGGCCTCCACCTTTATCCATGTTGCTGCACAGAACATGATCTCATTATTTTTTATGGCTGCATAGTATTTCATTGTGCATATGTAATACAATTGTTTTAATCCAGTCTACCATTGATGGACATTTAGATTGATTATATGTCTTTGCTATTGTGAATAGTGCTATGATGAACATACATATTCATATGTCTTCATGGTAAAATGATTTATATTCTCTTGGGTTTGTATCCAATAATGAGATTGCTGGGTCAAATGATAATTCTGTTTTAAGTTCTTTGAGAAATCACCAAACTACTTTCCACAATGGCTGAATTAATTTACATTCCCACCAGCAGTGTATAAGCCTTCCCTTTATTCCACAACCTTACCAGCATCTGTTAGTCTTTAACATTTATTTATTATTATTTATTTATTTATTTCGATCTGTTACCAGACTGGAGTGCAGTGGCATGATCTCGGCTCACTGCAACCTCCACCTTCTGGATTTAAGCGATTCCCCTGCCTCAGCCTCCTGAGTAGTTGGGACTACAGGTGTGCACCACCATGCTTGGCTAATTTTTTGTATTTTGGTAGAGATGGGGTTTCACCAAGTTGGCTAGGATAGTCTCAACTTCCTGACCTCATGATCCAACCGCCTAGGCCTCCAAAGTGCTGAGATTACAGGCATAAGCCACCACGCCCAGCCATTCTTTAACATTTTAATCATAGCCTATCTGATTGGCATTTCATTGTGGTTTTAATTTGTATTTCTCTAATGATTACTGATGCTAAACATTTTTCATATGCTTTTTGGCCACATTTATGTCTTCTTTCTAAAAGTATCTGTTTTTGTACTTTGCCCACTTTTTAATGGGGTTGTTTGTTTTTGATTTGTAAATTTGTTTAAGTACCTTGTAGATGCTAGATAGTAGACCTTTTTCAGATGTATAGTTTACAATTACCTTCTCTAATTCTGTAGGTTGTCTGTTTACTCTGTTGATAGTTCCTTTTGCTCTGTAGAGCTCTTTAGCTGTATTTGCCAATATTTGTTTTTGTTGCAGTTTATTTTGGCATCTTCATCATTAAATCTTTGCCAGGTCTTACGTCCAGAATAGTATTACCTTCCAGAGTTTTGAAAGTTTTTTTTTTAATTTTTTTAATTTTTATTTTTTATTATACTTTAAGTTCTAGGGTACATATGGATAACGTGCAGGTTTGTTACATATGTATACTTGTGCCATGTTGGCGTGCTGCACCCATCAACTCGTCAGCACCCATCAACTCGTCATTTACATCAGGTGTAACTCCCAATGCAATCCCTCCCCCCTCCCCCATCCCCGTGATAGGACCCGGTGTGTGATGTTCCCCTTCCCGAGTCCAACTGATCTCATTGTTCAGTTGCCACCCATGAGTGAGAACATGTGGTGTTTGGTTTTCTGTTCTTGAGATAGTTTGCTGAGAATGATGGTTTCCAGCTGCATCCATGTCCCTACAAAGGACACAAACTCATCCTTTTTTATGGCTGCATAGTATTCCATGGTGTATATGTGCCACATTTTCTTAATCCAGTCTGTCACTGATGGACATTTGGATTGATTCCAAATCTTTGCTATTGTGAATAGTGCCACAATAAACATACGTGTGCATGTGTCTTTATAGCAGCATGATTTATAATCCTTTGGGTATATACCCAGTATTGAGATGGCTGGGTCATATGGTACTTCTAGTTCTAGATCCTTGAGGAATCACCACACTGTTTTCCATAATGATTGAACTAGTTTACAATCCCACCAACAGTGTAAAAGTGTTCCTATTTCTCCACATCTCCAGCACCTGTTGTTTCCTGACTTTTTAATGATTGCCATTCTAACTGGTGTGAGATGGTATCTCATTGTGGTTTTGATTTGCATTTCTCTGATGGCCAGTGGTGATGAGCATTTTTTCATCTGTCTGTTGGCTTTATGAATGTCTTCTTTTGAGAACCGTCTGTTCATATCCTTTGCCCACTTTTCGATGGGGTTGTTTGTTTTTTCTTGTAAATTTTTAGGTTTTATATTTCAGTTTTTAATCCATCTTCAGTTGATTTCTGTAGATTTATTGAATAGAGAGTGCATCTGCTGTTGCATATTTTTGTCCATTTTGGCAAAGATCAATTGGTTGTAGGTGTGCAGCATTATTTCTGTGCTCTCTCTTCTGTTCCACTGGTCTATGTGTCTGCTTTTGTACCAGCACCATGCTCTGTTGGTTACCATAGTCTTGTTGTATAGCTTGAAGTTGGGTAATGAGATACCTTCAGGATTGTTCTTTTTTCTTAGGATTTCCTTGGCTGTTCAGGCCTTTCTTTAGTTCCATATGAATTCTACAACAGTTTGTTGTTGTTGTTGTTTTTAGTTTTGTGAAGAATATCATTGGTAGTTTGATAGGAATAGCAATCCATGAACATGGAATGTTTTTTCATTTGTTCATGTCATCTCCAATTACTTTAAGAAGTGTTTTGTAATTCTCATTCTAGAGATATTTTACCTCTTTAATTAGCTATATACCTGGGTATTTTATTCTTTTCGTGGCTATTGCGAATGGGATTGCATTCTTGATTTGGTTCTCACCTTGAATGTTGTTGGTGTATAGGAATGCTAGTTGTTTTGTACATACATTTTGTATCCTGAAATTTTGCTGAAGATGTTTATTAGATCAAGGAGCTTTTGTTCTGAGACTATGGGGTTTAATAGATGTAGGATTGTATTTGTATAAACAGGGACACTTTGGATGTCTGATTTTTAATCACTGTGATGTACCTTTCTGTTATGCATCATCCAAGTCCCCCTTTAGGATTGTAGAATTTATTCCTCTAGTTGCTGGGAGTGTTGCCAGTTTATTACTTTTTCTGGAAGTTTCTCTAGGCTTAACATAACTGCTTAACTCAACGTGTGCCTACATCCCAGGGGCAACTTTATCTGGTGTCATCAGACTAACTATGAAGGTCTACACTAGTTTTAGAGCTCCTCATGGGGTCAGCTGAGTTACTGAAGCTCAATTTATTCTTCTGTCCAATCCTGATTCCTTCTCTTTTTTTCAAAGTTATTAATCTGAAGAGCTTCCTAATAAATCTTATTGCATGTTAATCTCTGTCTCAAAGTCTACTTTTTTGGGAACAGAATTTGCAAAACCCAAGTAATTTAAATAAAATCAGAATGTTTAACATAGCTTCATAAAGAGAGAAAGCTCATTGACAAAGAAATGTAAACTTTACTTTTAACTTTTAAAAACATAAATAATATTTGTTAAGTGCTCATTCTAAGTTTCTACATTTGGCACTAAACATATATTTTCTCCATTATGACAACAGAATAGAGTATTTTCAAGTTTCAGATGAAGTAACTTGCATAAAGTTGCATACAATCAGGTATTAAGCTAGATTTGAACCAAGGTCTCTTGACTACATAATCTTTTGTATTTCCCATCACAGCTTCTGACTGTAAACTAGTTTGGTAAAGAATGATAACCATCTGTTTACGATAGTTAAGTTAAACCCATTCCAAACTTAAACCCAAATAGTTATGTGAATACAGGTAGGTTTTATTTGCAACAATGTAAGCATTTATATGACTACTATGAAACAACAATAAGAACAAACAAACCACAGAACCATTTAGGAAATTTTTGTGTTAATTTATTTTTCAGAAAGGAGCCAAATGAGTTAAAAAATCCACTTGTTAATTTCCAATTTAGCAATTCATTCTGTGATGAATATATTGCTGTACAAATGAATTACAGGTGTGAGTAATTTCTCTAACATATTGAAATATAACAATGTAGTGTTTTTCTTAAGTAAGCTGTTAATTTTCTTCCTTCTTCTGGCTTTGTCATCACTTTTGAATTTAAGTAGTATTAGCCCTGTGTTCATTAGTAAATAGTTTCAGGTTGGAATTCTGAATACAAGGACCCCAAATTATGGAGGTTATACTAAATGAACCTAAAATTAGTGTCTGCTACCAAGACCTGTGGCTCAACATTGACAGTATTTCCAGTGGGAAAGTTACTGTAATTATAATAAATAGTATTCCATATTTATCCTTAGCTCTGCAACATCTCCATCTTTCTCCCTTCCTATAATGCTTTATTATGTAAGGGTCTCTGGGATGTGTTTAATTCATGTTACCTATTATTTTCATCATCTCCTTCTTTCTTTGAATTATGTAAGCTGCTGAGATGTAATTAGAAATATCCTCAGCCCTACTCCATAAAAAACAAGTTTAATTGGGAAAATTTATTAATTTATCTAAGCTAGAAATAATAAGTTCTTTATTTGGTCAATGAGTAGATAGTAAAGAACGTTTTTAAAAGGATGTTTCAATTTGTATTGAAACTTATTTCTAGACTATTTGTTCGGTGTAAAAATGTACACAAAACATTTATTCAGTTTCCTTTTTTCAAATAAATGGTCCTTTTAAAAAGTAGGTATTAAAAGGATGTAAGTAAGAAAGTACATCTAAAACAGCCCATACAAGAATATAAAACCTAGCTGAGTTGCCCTGGCTTATTCTAGATAAAATATATGTTTCTCGAAGCAACTCATCACTACCATCATTTGTTATAACCTTAAAGTAGAATGTATAGATCCATGCTACTCTCCACACTGATTTATCTACGCTACTCTTCAGAATTCTGGCAAAGAATTTGACATCAGAAAGTGCCACTCCTTCATTGTACAAATATTCATGAGCAACTATATAAGATACCAAAATGAAAGCTGCAGCAAATATGAAGATAAAATGGGTACAAGCACTTCTATTATTGAATTCTGAATAAATAGTAAAACTGCACAAATGCATATGATAAGAGGTGTGACATATTGAGTGGCATAGGAAATGTTTATCTCATATGTTACAGAAGTTCCTAAAAGATCATGAATCCAACCTCCCCTTTTAGGGATTAGATAAAAGATCAGAAAAAAAAAAAAAAAATCTGGAGTTCCCTAAAAGCACCTAGTTAGTTGAACAAATTTCCAACTTGTTTAAACAAGACCTAAATCTAGGAATCTATATGCATTTTAATCTAGTGATATAAGTGTATAAACTACTAAAATTATGTGTACAGCATGTGACTATGAAGAAGTTTCTGTCCTCATATAAACTGAGTCTGTGCATAAGCCTCACCAATACAGTTCTTCAGTCATCTGATCTAACCTGTAAGTAGAGGGTTTTCATTGATTTCTAAAGCTTCAGCATTTAATAGGAAGTAACTATTTAATTAGTATTTCTTTGAGTTAAAAAGAAAGCTAGAAATATACATTCATATTGGAGATAAATGTAATAATAGAGAAAAGTTCATGTCAATAATAAATTTGTATTAGAGATTTTACTTTTTAAAAGTTATTACCAGCAGCATGGTGTAGTAGAATTATAAATTATTTTCTGAGGTTCTGAGTTCAGTCATGTTCTATTGTATTATTGAATATATTATTATATTTAGGCTTTTTTATTATAAGTAAGCTAAAGAGATTTTTCTAAACAGCCTCAAATATTATAAGTTAACACAGTTTACATACATTGCTTGTTCATAGCAGTCCAAGTAGATGCAGATCTTGGGATGGGGGGGCGGAGTTGGGGTTGGCAACTGGTTGTAATGTATGTGTTCTTTTCCATGAAGTTATTCAAGTACTAGGCAATTGCAGGCTTTGTAGCCTTCAATATGTGGCTTCCAAAATAACATTAAGAATTGTCAATGCCAGTGCCACCTGAGCAGGGGGTAATGGTGGAGCACAAGTTTTAGAGGCAGGTCTGAAAGCGGCAAAAATACTTTGTTCAAGTTTCATTGGCTAGAACTCAGCCACATGGCAACACCTAAATGCAAACAGTGTGAAGATAGTCAAGTTATTTTTTCAAAGTGAAACGGAAGAATAAATTTAAAGGCTGGTTCTCACTTTCTTTAGCAATCTGATCTTCAGATATACATGTCACTCTTGTCCTCACACTTAGAATTAATTCAGTCCTTCCCAAAACATGACAGCATAAATTTCCATTTCCTTATTGCATCAAACTCCAAGTTCAAAATCTATGGTCTATAGGCAGATTTCTGTAGTACAACAATTATAAATTCATAAATGAGCAAATATCTCTCATTTGTCCAAGTACACATGCACACAAAAAATGGTGTGTGTGTATGTGTGTGTGTGTGTGTATATATATATATATATATACACATCCCATTTGTAAAAAGAGAAAAGCAGTGCATTTATTGTTCTGTAAGAGTTATAGAATTCTTTTTAAAAAAATTATTGGTACATAATAATTATACATATTAATGGGTTACATGTGATATTTTGATGCATTCATACAAAGCACAATGATTAAATCAGTGTGTTTAGAATATCTATCACCTTGAGCATGTATTATTTCTTCTTGTGTTGAAGAGATTTTAAATCTCTTACAACTATTGAATAAGCACTATGAAGTCTCCTTTGGCTCTATCCTGTGGAAAGGTCTTTCTTATCCATTATCCTCCGTGGCCGCAACTACATAGGATTATAGCAAGTATGTCCTCCATGAGAAATGTACATCTTTAACAGCACTGCTTTCTACTGTTGTAAGTTTGTGGCGCCAGGATTTTTGCCTGTTTCACAAATTTCAAAGCTTTCTGAGACCAGACTCATTATATCTTTCGTAATACAATTTCTGATAAACCATTTACACTTCTTCACTACCACATATCCTCAAATCTATAGTTTTCTTTGTAGGTTGAATCAGTATTTTATGTGCCACTCTGCCACAATTTATCAACATAAATGCTTATTTGATATGCATTAAAATAGAATAGTTTTAGGCATAGATATTTAATCCTAGCTCAGTGGTTCACAAATGTTACTGTGTATTGGAATTACCTGGAGAGCTTGCTAGAACATAGATTGCCGAGTTCCACCTTCACAATTTCTGATTCAGTAGGTCTGAGTGGAGCTTGAGGATTTGCATTTCTGGTAAGGCTTAGGTGATACTGAAATAGCGTTGTTGTCTGGGGTAAATACCCAGTCTTGTCTCACACCAGGGAAATCAAGGACGTGGAAACACAAGAAGTGAGTTTAAGAGCAAACGTTTAATAGGCAGAAGAAAGAGAAAAGACAATAGATCTCTCTCTTGCAGAGAGAGAGGTGCTCTCAAGTGGGTCTTTCAGTTCCATGGTGAAATGATCGGGGTTTTATAGATGAACTTGAGGAGGTGGTGTCTGATTTACATAGAGCATGAGAGATTGGTTGAACTAGGTGTGATGTTTGTATAGCTTGCAAAGAAGCTGGCTATCCAACCTAATATTTTATTATGCAGGTAAGTTTTCTACTTGACCGGCGCCATCTTGTGTGTTCCTTACAGTACACATGGTTGACAAAGAAAAGGGAAGATGGAGCCTCCCGGTTGGATGTGCCTGGCCTTCAGGTAGCCTTTTCTATTGACACAGCTGTCAGCATTTACCTATGCAAGCATTTGCTTATCTATGCTTGCAGCTTGATTTTTTTCAGGCTACTTTATATTAGAAATGATTTTGTGGCTGTTTTTTATGAAAAGGGAACCTTACTGAGCATTCTCTCACCCTCACTATCTGCCTAAATAATTTCTTTCTAGCTCCTGTACCAATACTTATGCAGCAGTACACATACCAAGCTTTAAGAATCATTGTCATTGTTATTCCTGTGTACATGTAGAAAGAAAGAATATAAGCACACAAATAGGAGAAAGTTTCCAGAATCTGCCTTCAGATGCATGCAGTCCAACTTTTATACTTCTCTATTCAGTCATTAATGGCAAAATTTTCCATACAATATTATCACCTAGGTTATCAGGAACACTGAAAAAGAAATTATAAAATTATCAAAAGCCATTGGTGCTAGATGCATAAACTGATTGCATTTAATTACAGCTAGACTACTTATCTCACTTCAAAAGTATTTTTTCACCACCTTCCCTCTCTCTCAAACTAAAAAAACAAACAAATAAACAAAAACTTTCAGAGAGCTTTAAAAATGTTCCATTTAACTTTCAGGTTATTAAAACTCATCTTGGAATCATGAATACAATATTGGGTTCAAAAACATTTCTTATGTCAACAACCAACCAAATTCTTTGTTATGTAATTCTTAAATATGCTTTATTTCCTGCTATGTTCTGAATGTTTGTGTCCCCCTGTAATTCATATGTTGAAATGTAATCACCAATGTGATGACATTAGGAGGTTGTGCTTTTAGGCAGTGATTGGATCACAAGTGCATAGTAGTCATGAATTAGATTAGTATCCTTATAGAAGAGGCTTCAGAGAGCTGATTAGTCTCTTCTACCATGTGAAGTATACAGGAAGAAGTCATCATCTTAAATATGGGTCCTAAACAGAAATCAATTCTGCCTCAGTCTGGATCTTAGGAGTCCTAGCCTCTAGACCTGTGATAAAGAAATTTCTATAGTATAAAATGTATCCAGTTTATGATATTTTCTTATAGTAGACCAAATGGACTAAGAAATTCCCCTACATACTTAATTTACTATTGGCTGTGTGAGGCTACCCGAAGCAATATTCTTGTTAAAAAGCAATAGTATTAATCTGTTTTTTACGTTAAGGGTGAGTCTTTCTTAATTGAGAAGTCTTGAACCTTTATCTTTCTAAGCCTATTTTAGTTCTGCCTCCCACTGTTTATAATCCAGAAGCACTTGGCTTCTCAAATACTGTGAGTCCCTTTATCTCTACTTTAAAATCAGCCATTTTTTCTGATCTCATTTTTTTTTTGAAAAGTTGCTAAAATCAGCAAGTAACTGCAAATAAAACTTGATACTGTAGCATTTTACAACTCCTTACCCTAGAGATACAGTAGTGAGCCCACAATCTGTTGTTCAAGTTATAACAGGTGAGAGTTCACCAAATTTTTGCCACAAGATAACATAGATCTCCATTTTCCCAATTTGCCATATTTATTCCTTTGATTTCAACTTCTGAACTGTTAATTCAATGCCATATATTTTAGATTTGTTAAAGCATTACGTTAGTATAGGACACTAATTGTCTTACAGTGCTCTAAACTGTTTTCAGTTATCAGCTTCTCTCTGCAGGCAGGTCATCCCTGACAAATGCTCAACTCTCAGCAGAGAGGGTAGTTTCTCTCTGCTACTGGTCCTCTTGTCATGTCTCCATCTTCTCTTCTGCTCTGGCTAACACTAGAGGGGAGAGCTTTTGTGAGTCTCAGCAGGGAGGAAGTACATGCCAGTTGGTCCATGGGTGGCCACAGGCAGCCCAGAAAAGGTAACACAAGTCCCCACTCCAGTCTGTGTGACAGACAGCCTGGTCCCAGTTTTCAGGCCCACCCTGTCCTGAAGGTGTGGCCTTACCAGGGACCTGCCCCTTCACGCAGGGGACTGTCTGCCTCCTGCTGACATTTATGGCACCCAGGCTTGACCCTGGGTGAGACTGGAGAGGGCACCAACACCAGGGAGAAGCCAGGCAGTGGGAGCAGGCACTTCGAAGCCTGCAGGGTGAGGGGGAGCATTCCTGGGCCCCCAAGAGGGCAGTGATGCCTGAGTCAGTAGCCTCAGTTTCAGTTTGGGAAGCTGCAGCTGTTCAGGGGATGGGGGTGGTTCCTGCCTTCTCCATGGAGTGGGAGGCCCAGGTGTGCAGCTGTGCTGCTGCAGCAGCCATTGGGGAGTTCCTACCCCAACTAAGAAAGGGTGGGGCTCCCACTTGTCCCTTGCTTTCGCCAGCTGCACACAACATGCAGCTCCAGCTGCACATCCCTGCTACAGCCCATTTGATAGCAGCAACAGGCTGTCTGGAGTGGGCACTGCCATCATTAGCCTCTTTCTTCCTGAATGGCAGCACACACAATGCTGATTCTAAGGTCTTGAAATGAAAGACATATCTAATTTTCATAAATAAAAACATCTTCCAATCAATTATGAATGTAAGATATCTATTTGGCATGACATATTTTGGTATCAGGTATTTACTGTACTCTTTAAACATATCTATCAAAGTAGAATCAATAAGCTTGATCAGAGCCCTGAATTCTTGTGATTATCTCTGTAATGGATGACTTATTCTGCCCACATTGCTTAACACAACCTCCTGAAACATCATGGCCCAAGGTCTTAGCTAAGAAATAACAGAAAATAATTTGTTCAGCAATTTTATGAGTTGACACCAATGAATTCCAATGAAGAAAACAATGAGTCATAGTCATGTGCAAAGATTATTTTTAATCCAAACAATAATGTTTTATTATTCCAACTGATATGGTTTGACTGTGTCCCCACCCAAATCTCAACTTGAATGTTATCTCCCAGAATTCCCACATGTTGTGGAAGGGACACAGGGGGAGGTAATTCAATCATGAGGCCTGTCTTTCCTGTGCTATTCTCGTGATAGTGAATAAGTCTAAGGAGATCTGATGGGTTTATCAGGGGTTTCCGTTTTGTCTTCTCTCATTTTTTTTCTTGCCACTGACATGTAAAACGTGCATTTCACCTCCAGCCATGATTCTGAGGCTTCCCCACCCATGTGGAACTGTAAGTCCAATTAAACATCTTTTTCCTCCCAGTCTTGGACATGTCTTCATCAGCAGCATGAAAATGGACTTATACAGTAAATTGGTACCAATAGAATAGGGCGTTACTGAAAATATACCCGAGAATATGGAAACGACTTTGGAACTGGGTAACAGGAAGAGATTGGAACAGTTTGGAGGGCTCAGAAGAAGACAGAGAAACATGGGAAAGTTTGCAACCTCCTAGAGACTTATTGAATGGCTTTGACAAAATTGCTGATAGCATTATGAACATAAGCTCCAGGCTGAAGTGGTCTCAGATGGAGATTAGGAACTTGTTAGGAACTGGAGCAATGGTGACTCTTGTTATGTTTCAGCAAAGATACTGGCAGCATTTTGCCCCTGCCCTAGAGATTTGTGGAACTTTAAACTTGAGAGAGATGATTTAGGGTATCTTGTGGAAGAAATTTCTAAGCAAGGAAGCATTCAAAAAGTGACTTGAGTGTTCTTAAAGGCATTCAGTTTTAAAAGGGAAGCAGAGCATACAAGTTTGGAAAATTTGCAGTCTGACTATATGATAGGCAAAAAAAAAAAACAAAAACAAAAACAAAAAAAACAAAACCATTTTCTGGGGAGAAATTTTAGCCAGCTACAGAAACTTGCATAAGTAGGAAGGAACCTAATATCAATCCCCAAGATCATGGAGGAAAATGTCACCAGGCCATGTCAGAGACCTCCATGGTAGCCCCTCCTATGGACTGGAGGTCCATAAGGAAAATTTTGTTTCATGAACCAGGCCCAGGGTCCCCATTTTGTGTGTAGTCTAGGGACTTGGTGTCCTGTGTCCCAGCCATTCCAGCCTTAGCTGGAAGGAACCAACATACAGCTTGGGCTGTGGCTTCAGAGAGTGGATGCCCCAAGCCTCAGCATTAACCCAAAAGTCCACAGTCCAAAGTCTCAACTGAGACAAGCAAGTCCCTTCCACCTATGAGCCTGTAAAATCAAAAGTAAACTAGTGACTTAATAGATACAATGAAAGTACAAGTATTGGGTAAAAATATAGCCATTCCAAATGGGAAAGATTCGCCAAAACAAAGGAGTTACAGTATCCATGCAAGTCTGAAATCACCCCATGTGGTGTTGAGCCTGTGCGTGCACAGTAGTCAAGAATTGAGGTTTGGGAACCTCCACCTAGATTTCAGAAGATATATGGAAATGCCTGGACGCCCATGCAAAAGTTTGCTATAGGGGTGGGGCCCTAATGGAGAACTTCTGCTAGGGCAGTGCAGAAGGGAAATGTAGGGTCAGAGCCCGCACACAGAGTCTCTACTGGAGCACTGTGTAGTGGAGTTGTGAGAAGAGAGCCACCGTCCTCTAGAGTCCAGAATCGTAGATCCACTGACAGCTTGCACCCTGGGCCTGGAAAAACCACAGACACTCAATGCCAGCCCATAAAGGGCACTGGGAGGGAGCCTGTATCCTGCAAAGCCAGAAGGGTGGATCTGCCCAAGACCATGGGAACCCACCTCTTGCATCAGTGTGGCCTGGATGTGAGGCATGGAGTCAAAGGAGATAATTTTGGAGCTTTAAAATTTAACTGCCCCACTTGATTTCAGAGTTGCTTGGATACTGTAACTCCTTTGTTTTGACCCATCTCTCTCATTTGGAATGGCTGTATTTTTACCCAATTCCTGTGCTTTCATTGTATCTATTAAGTAACTAGCTTACTTTTGATTTTACAGGCTCATAGGTGGAAGGGACTTGCCTTGTCTCAGGTGAGACTTTGGACTGTGGACTTTTGGGTTAATGCTGAAATGAGTTAGGACTTTGGGGGGTCTGTTGGGAAGGCATGATTGGTTTTCAAATGTGAGGACATGTGATTTGGAGGGGTTAGGGGTGGAATGACATGGTTTGGCTGTGTCCTCACCAAAATCTCAACTTGAACTGCAGCAACAGAATTCCCTCATATTGTGGGAGGCACCTGGGGGAGGTATAAATCATGGGGTCCGGTCTTTCCCATGCTATTCTTCTGATAGTGAATAAGTCTCATGAGATCTGATGGGTTTATCAGTGGTTTTCGCTTTTGCTTCTCCATCATTTTCTCTTGCTGCCACCATGTAGGAAGTGCTATTTTCCTCCTGCCATGATTCTTAGGCCTCCTCAGCTATGTAGAACTATAAGTCTAAACCGCTTTTTCTTCCCAGTCTCAGGTATGTTTTTATCAACAGGGTGAAAACAGACTAACACACCAACCAGTAGAGGTGTTCAACCTTTGCAGAGAATATAAAGATTTACCTTCCCACTGAAATTGTTCCAGGCATAAATATTTAACTGTTTTTAAGGCAAAAATATTCTCTAACATTTTAATAGATAGCTGTACAATTTGGATTTTCTAATGTGATTAGATGTTCTAATAACAGGCCAAAGTCCAAATCTGGTTACAATGTCAAGTATCAATGGTAACATCTAGCTGTTCATTAAAGGTAATTGTAGTTGTACCTGAAACTACTTCAAACTATTCAAATGATCCATGTCTAAATAAACCATGTCATTAATATTATTCGCCTCAATGACTCTTACTTTTCTACAATACAAAACAAATTTTTGCTGTTAAGATGTGTTTTTGTCAGCTGAAGTCAATTAATGTTTTCCTTTACTTGGCAATGCAGCATGTAATTTTTAAGGCACTTCTGCTGAAAGCTTTTATGTTGGTAACTAATTCAAAAAAATTTTTTAAAGCTATAACATCAACTCATGTGTCTATGATGTGCTTTTACCATTGATACAGTTTTAATATCAATATCCATTAGTTAATTTTTTTGTGTATAGTAGAAATAATTTTGACACACAATATTCTTGGACATTTTGGGTGACATTAGTGTCAGTGAAGGAAATTAAACAAAGCTATAAGGTACTTTATTGTTTTTCATTTTTGATATTTTTCTTTTTATCCCAGAGACTGATGTGAGAAATAGCAGATATGCACAATCCCATTGAAGTACTACAATTTCTTTTATGAAAGGAAGAAACTTTTCTGAGCATAATATACATCTTATAACACCTAGAAACAGTTTGAAGTAAAATAACTTCACAGTCTGGCATATATGTTGAGTTATTTTAATGCAGAAGATTTTCAGAAAATAAGAGAGAAAAATTGTTTTTGAGATGATTTAATGAAGTTACAAAACTCATATGAATATAAATTGTATAATTTGTACTCCAAAAAATAAAAGTCATAAACTTTGAAGACATACTTCCTAAGAGAAATTAAAATATGACATAGAATGTGAAATAATAGACGTTGGAGACTCAGAGGGGTAGGAGAATGAGAGGTGACTAAGGAATAAGATATTAATTAATGGGCATAGTATACATTACTCACATGATTGTTACACTTTTAAAAGCCCAGACTTCACCACTACATAATATATTTATGTAACAAAACTGCACTTGTACTCCTTTAATTTTTACTAAAACAAAGATAAAATTTGGCAGAAGTCTTAACATTTTTAAAATTATATACGTATTTTTTATCTTTTATTCTAATGGATAGTTAGTGTTTCTAAAGTTTTATTTATAGACATTAATAAAAGACAACATTTGAGAATTCAGTTAGGCTACTCAGGGTTTCTCAGAATGGTGATTATCCCACAGTTCTTTAAAAGTGCCTCCATCATAATTTTTTTTGTTGCTTTTTCAGCCTTTACTTTTACATGTGAACTTTCCTCAGTTGGAAATGGGCTTTTGGCAGATACGTGCAAATGTTTTTCTTTAATGATATTGGTACTAATATTTTAATATTCTAAAATTAGTTTAAGTATTTCCTTTTGAGACTATTATTACACTGCCATTTAGAGAAAATAATTATATCCTGAAATTTATAGACTTAGCATATCTTGATGAATCCTTTATATATTAGAGTAAAAAATGAATGTAGCCATGGTAGTGATTAAATCCACATCCTTTAGTTTTCGTTTATTTGATAAAATATTTATTTCATGAACACATGGACAGAAACAATGTCCTTACTTCATCTGTCTCTAGTAGTACAGTATTGGAATCACCAGCTTTATGAAAGATATATTTAGTGAGTACATTTATGTTATTTTAATTGCTTTATTGTACTGTATTTGTCATCCCTAGGTCTTTAATCCTTTATGACTGTTATATTTTCTTTCTTTCTTTTTTTTTTTGTTTTTTTTTTTTTTTCGGAGTCTCGCTCTGTCGCCCAGGCTGGAGTGCAGTCGCCGGATCTCAACTCACTGCAAGCTCCACCTCCCGAGTTCACGCCATTCTCCTGTCTCAGCCTCCCTGGTAGCTAGGACTACAGGCGCCCTCCACCTCGCCCGGCTAGTTTTTTGTATTTTTTAGTAGAGACGGGGTTTCACCGTGTTAGCCAGGATGGTCTCGATCTCCTGACCTCGTGATCCACCCGTCTCGGCCTCCCAAAGTGCTGGGATTACAGGCTTGAGCCACCGTGCCTGGCCGACTGTTATATTTTCTAAAATTATAATAATTTGGAGTTAATTTTCAAATTAAGATAAAAGATAAATATATGTTTGAATATAAATTGTTACTTGTTCAAATTGTAGACTTAGTGTGCATATGGTAGCTACATTATAATGAAAAGAATACATGGTTTGGGGTTAGAGAAGTTAGAGCTAAATCTCATCTATTCCCCTAATAATTATTGTGGCTGTAGACAATATTATATCAGGAAAAGTAATAAACCATGATGCCAGATAGATGTGCTAAAATTCCATTTTTTTTGCCATTTATGAGTAATAATGACTTTGGCCATTTTTATAAACCACAAAAAATTTCACTCTTTATTTCCAAAATGGGGGATAATAGCATTCACATTATAGGGAATATATATTAAGATAGATATAAATGAACTATGAAACACTGGAAACAGTGAGCTTTCAATAGATGCTGCTTTCAGCATTCAATTCTGTTTTCTAGTCCCTTTTTAAACTAAAGCATAGACTATGAAAACTTCATAATTTGGAGGATTAAGTTAAGTACCATGAAACTGCTAGAATTGCAGCATGTTTTTGTAGGATCTAAAAATGTATCTTTTGTTTTAAAGGACATTTTTTCAGTACAAAAATAAGAGGCCTAATTCTTGAAAATAATTCAAGTGTTAATTTAATAGGTGTTTTTTTAAACTTTTCATGTGCCAGGCACCATATTAAACGGAGAGAAGACATTCTGCTCTGCTTCTTGGATATTCTAAAGGGGTAGATTTATAAAAGGCAAGTTAAAACTGAAAAATAAAATAAAATAAAATAAAATTGTGAGGTACTATAAAATTACGTTAGAAAACAGAAAATCCTGAGGAAATGAAGGAGCGTGTGGCATTATGTATAGATAGGCTTCAAAGAAATTCCTAGTAAGAAATTGTAATTAAAAAACAGATAAGGTAATGATGCAAACAATGAGTGAAAGAGCATTCCAAGCAGAAGGAATAGTATATAAAGGAGCCATGAAATAAGAAATTATTTGGAGTTTGACATGTTTAAGAAAGCGAAAGAATATAAATGTGCTTGTGGTTTAATGTGCCAAATTAGTTTGAATATATAAATAAGATTAAATAACTAGGAAATACAGATTATATTTGGACTTGTAGGGTTAAAAAATTATTTCCAGATTTTAACTGTAAGTGCAATAGAGTGCTCTTGAAGAAATTTAAGTGTGTAAATGACATCATCTCATTTATATTTGAAGGTTTATCTTGCTGATACATGTAGAATGAACTAAAGGAGGAGGAAAAAAAAAGGAAAGAAAGAAACTAGTTAGATTTCTGTTTCTAGTCCAGCTAACAACGATAGTGGCCCAGATCAAGATTTTAACAGTGAATAAAGAATATACAGGACTTGTGTATGGATTAACAAAGGATAATATGAAAAAGGTAGGAATCAAGAACGATTCCTAGATTCTGACCGTGGGTCACTTGGATAATTGGTAATAATATTCACTTTATTCATGGAAGTGGGAAACACCTACTTGAGTGGAGACTACATTTATATAGAGAAAACTAGACATATTAAATTACTCCAAGCAGAAATTTGAAATAAGTAGTTAAATATTTTCCCTTAAACATAAAGAATATATTATAATGCATTCCACAGTTTATTCATTTATCAAAACATCATGTTGTACACTTTGAACATACACAATTTTTATTTATCAATTCTACCTCAATAGAGTTGAGAAAAAACTGGCTAAGTATAAACTATGAATGCCAATAAAGAAAGATTAACTTGTTTAAGAGCAAGAAAATTCAGACTATAGGGATTACTACATTTATGATAATGGTATTTTGTCAACCAAAAATTTATATAAATGTGCCAACAAAATTTATTTACTCAAAAACTTTATAAATGCAAAAGTAAAGCATCATTAAATCACTTATGTTTTACTTTTAATTATGTTTCCATTATATGAAATAAATTTTATACTGGAAAAGATGTACCGCATATCTACCATGCCTATGACAAAGCATTGGTACTTTGTTTAGCAAAGCCATTAGCTTCCTTTTATTCATTCCTCAGAGATATTGTAGTTTCATTTACCTTATTCGTAGTTATTTTTACTTTATTTAATGTTCCTTAGAATTATTTCTCCAAATATATATATATTTTATTTTTTCCATTAGTTTCTATTATATTATAAAATATATGACACAAAGTTTCTAATCTTAGAATTTTAGACCACAGTTAATTTGGAAGTCATCTGTATTAAGCTGATTAAATAATGAGAATGACAGGAAATAGTCTCTAAAGTACCTAGAGAAAAAAAATATATATATCTGCAGTTTAATAGCACAGATAAGGTTTGAGGGCTTATCTTTGCTGTTTTTTTCCTTAAAGACATGTATTAAAGAATGACCATCTCTGTAAGAGATAAGAGTATGTTTGGTTATCATCCTTTGTTAATTGCAACCATTGATCTTTTCTATAAAGGTTCATTTATAGCTAAGTCTATGCATTTGTCTTCCAATTTATAGTTGTCAAAGCACAAAAAAGATTAACTGTTTTCTGTTTTGTCAGAAAACAAAAGTACATCTTATAATTTTTCTTAAATTTTATGTGACATTGGTACCGCAAGGAAAGGAAACATTGCCAATATTAATCGAAAGCCTACTTTGTTTAAGATACCATGCTGAGAACTTTCACAATCCTTTCCCTAACCTAGTTAAACAGGCTTAAAAGTACAAATGTCACATTAAGGAAATCTAGTATGATTTGGGAATGGGAAACTTTCCCAAGATCATAAAGGTAATCTCATAAAATGATTTTCTGTTTTCAAAGCTATAAATGCCTACAGTATCTCACTACTTATTCATGTCTTTATGACAATTTGTTTAAACAATTATTTTAAACAATGGAAAAATAGCAATAAGTTATGCATATAAAATATAGCTTGTATTAATTTACCCTCACTGGAGCCTTTGCATCTCTTTTCAATACCAAATGGTCTACAGGTGTTTCATACCAAGCTCTTGGCCTCCTGTGGATTGTGAGTAAAATCTTGAGAGCTCAATTTAAGGATACCCTATAGTGATTCTTACTTTTTAAAATAAAAACATTATTATCATTTTCAACAGAGAAGAATGTTTAGAATTAGATACCATTATTAAGTAAATTTAATAAATAAAAATTGCATTCTGAATATTCACAATAATCATCTGTTTTTACTCTCCAAAGTGCCACAATGTGGAAGATAAATTGTGTTACTGTGGGTACTATAGAAGTGTATTTCAGGTGTTACAGTAGCATAGAGAATAAAAGCAAAAATGGACTATGAATCAAAAAAAGCTTTCTGAAAGTCACTGCCAAATTTATTTAATAGATGAAAAAATCAAGATTAAGAAAATATCATGTGAGTCAACAAGATGGCAGAATAAAAAGTCCATAGAAACACTGATTTAACCACAATATGAAAACTAAAATATCTTCATGAGTTTTCCATAATCCAGCTAAAAATATTAGTACCCCAGACAAGCACAAAGATGAAAACAGCCACATTGAAATGGGTAGAAAGAGCAATTTTACTTTATCCACGTCAGCGCCTCTACCTAGCCTTCACAGCTCAGTGCCAAGAAGACAGCCCTGGCCTGCAACTTCCTCCTTGAGAAGAAAAGAGATATTAGAACATAGGTCCAATGGTGCAAGTTTTCAAAGCTCTACCTAAAGGGCTTGTTTTGATATCTCCTCACTCCTCATTCACAGTACTGATGAAGCTGGAACAAATTGGAGACCTGGCAAAATGCTAAGAAAAACAGAAAAAGGCAGGTGGCTTACAGGTGCCAACATAACTTTGTTCAACTGAGGATGTAGAACTTGAGACTTCTTCCCTGGAAGGGAATAAAAGTATTGAGTATGCTTCCAACATCCTGACTTTTCAGAACGTGATCTCAGGGATTGATTTGTCTTGCCTCATCCTTCACTTACATTGAGATAAAGAGAAACAGAGAAATAGAGTGTGTTTCTGGAGATCAGGGTTATGGGAGGTCTTCCCAAGGAAATCATATTTATTTAGCCTGATTGGGGGAGTGATGAGGAGCTGCCTGATGGCCACTGGGAAAAGAAAACATTGAGTCAGCTTGCCACTGCACCAGAGAGGTTTCAGAGCCCCAGAAAGACCCCACAATGAGTAGAAGATTACAATGCTCTCAAAAATAAAAACAGCAAATTAATCTAATTAGGACTTTCTATGCACTACTAGAGAAACCACATACACAGAAAATATTTGATAGGTGCCAGATCTTCTAGCCTGGTTGATGGGTAAAATGTTTTTCTCTGTAAGTTAGACCCTAAAGACTTGGAGGGGTAGCTGTCTTCTCAATTGCATTAACTCAGCACAAAATGTGAAAGAACATATGAAAATAGGCAAACATCACCTAACTAAAGGAGCAAAATATGTCTCTAGAAACTGACCCCAAAGAAACAGGTATATGATTTACCTGACAGAGCTCTCTAAATTACATTCATAAAGACACTTAACAAGTCAGATAAATGTTTTGTGAGAAAAAAATAAACATTTTAACAAAGAAGTAGCAAATATATAAAAAATAAAGTTTGGAGCTGAAGAATACACTAATTGAACTGAAAAATTTGCTAGAGGAATTCAACAATTGATTTGCCAAAACAGAGGAAAGAATCAGAAATTCAAAGAGAATTCAAAATTACCCATTAAGAGAAGAAATAAATGAAAGAGTGAAGAAAACATAAACTTATTGGACAACATTACACAAACCAATATATGCATTATGAAATTTCTGAAAAGAGATAGAAAGAAGCAGAAAGATTACTTAAATAAATATATACAGATTCAAGAAGCCCAAAAGACCCCAAATGGAATAAATAAAAATAAGTTCATAGTATGATACCTTAAAATCAAACTGTCAAAAGATAAGGACTGAGAATTTTGAAAACAGCACGGTAAAGTGGTTCATGCAAGGGAGTCCCTATAAGATTCCCAGAGGATTTCTCAGTAGAAGACTTTCAGACCTGATTTAAATAATATAATTAATGTGAAAAATAACAAACAGTAAAACCTGCAGTCAATAATGTATCTGCCAAAATTGTCCTTCAAAAATAAAGTTGAGATAAACACTGTTTCAGATGAATGTTGAGAAAATTCATTACCATTACACTTGCTATATGTGTTAGTCCATTCTTTTACGACTAAACAGAAATATCTGAGTATTGGGGGAACCAACCCCCAATATTTCAACATAAGTTTTTTCTATTTTCCATAAGGGTCAGCAGGCTGAGAAATAAAGAGAGACAGTACAAAGAGAGGAATTTTACAGCTGGGCCACCAGGGGTGACATCACATATCAGTAGGACTGTGATGCCCACCTGAGCCTCAAACCAGCAAGTTTTATTTGAAAAGGGGAGGGGGTGTAAGAACAGGGAATAGGTACAAAGACAATGATCACATGCTTCAAAGGGCAAAAAGCAGAACTACTAATAAGGGTCTAACAAAAATCACATGCTTCTAAGGGAACAGGACAAAGGGCAAAAGCAGAACTACTGATAAGGGTCCAACAAAGATCACAAGGCAAAGGGCAAAAGCAGAACGACTGATAAGGGTTTATGTTCAGTGGTGCATGTATTGTCTTGATAAAAATCTTAAACAACAGAAAACAGGTTCGAGAGCAGAGAACCAGTCTGACCACAAATTTACCAAGGCGGAGTTTTTTCTCACCTTAGTAAGCCTGAGGGTACTGCAGGAGACCAGCGAGTATCTCTGTCCTTATCTCAACTGCATAAAACACACATTCCTAGAGTGGCCATTTATAGAACTCCCCCCAGGAATGCATTCCTTTCCCAGGGTATTAATGTTAATATTCCTTGCTAGGAAAATAATTAGCCATATGTTTCCTACTTGCATGTTCTTTTATAGGCTCTCTGCAAGAAGAAAAATATGGCTCTTTTTGCCCCACCTAACAGGCAGTCAGACCTTATGGTTGTCTTCCTTTGTTCCATAAAAATCGCTATTAATCCGTTCTTTTTCAAGGTGCAGTGATTTCATATTGTTCAAACACACGTTTTACAATCAATTTGTACAGTTAACACAATTATCACAGTGGTCTTGAGGTGATGTACATCCTCACCTACAAATATAACAGGATTAAGAGATTAAAGTAAAGACAGGCATAAGAAATTATAAAAGTATTATTTGAGAACTGATACATGTCCATGAAATCTTCACAATTTACATTCCTCAGCTGCAACTTCAGCCGGTCCCTCCATTTGGGGTCCCTGACTTCCCACAACACCTGAGACTAGGTAATTTATAAAGAAAAAAAGCGTAATTGGCTCACAGTTCTTAGGTGGTATAAGCATGGTGCTGGCATCTGCTCAGTCTCTGGAGAGGTCTCAGGGAGCTTTTATTCATAGTAGGAGGTAAAATGGGAGCCAGCATATAACGTGGCCAAAGAAGGAGCAATGTGAGGGGAGAAGGTGCAACTCACTTTAAACAACCAGATTTTGTGAGAACTCACTATCATGAAGACAGAACCAACACATGAGAGATCAACCCCCATGATCCAATCACCTCCCACTAGGTGCCACCTCCAACACTGGGAATTGCAATTCAACGTGGGATTTACTGGGGACACATATCCAAACTGTATCACTGTATAATAAATACTTAAGGGATACTTAAAGTTGAAATGAAAAGACACCAAATACAACATAAAAATATTTCAACCTATAAAATTGGTAAAGGTAGCTATATTGACAAATGCAGAATATTATAATAATAAATCAATATTATTTCATTATGGAAGTTAAAAATAAAAATATAAAAATAAAAATATTGCTATATAAATGTGTTGACACATAAGGAAGATATTAAAATGTGTACATCTTTATAAATTACATCAATTTATATATGTCAGTAATACAACAGTTTCATTGCTAAATTCTACCAAACATTTAAAGACGTAATAGAATTTCTTCTGAATATCTTCCAAAAAATTGAGAAAGAGGGAGTACTTTCAAATACACTTCATGAGGTCAGAATTATCCCGATACCGAAGACAGAGGAGGACACTATAAGAAAACAATTACTGGCCAATATGGATCATGAACATACATGAAATAATCCTTTCAAATATTAGCAAAATGCATTGAATAGCATATTAAAAGTACCATTTCCCAGGGATGAAAGTAGAGTTCAACATATGCAAATCTATAAATTTACTAAAACATAAAAGCATAATAAAGTACAAAAACTTATATAACCACCTCAATAGATGCACAAATTTTTTTTTAAAAAAATTAAACATCCTTTTATAATGAAAGTGCTTACCAAACTATGTATATAGGGAATGAAGTTCAACACAATAAAGGCCATACATGACAAACCCATAGGCAGCATCATAATCAATGGTAAAGTTGAAGGCTTTTCCACTGAGATCAGGAAAAAGACAAAGATGCCTTCTCTTGTCATTTCTAATCAACGAACTACTGGAAACCCTAGCCAGAGAAATAAGGCAAGAGAAAAAAATAAAATGTATCAAAACTGAAAAGGAATAAATTGTCTCTGTTTGCAGGTGACATGATCTTACATACACTAAACCCTAAAGCCTTCACCAAAGAAATTATTAGAATTAGCAAATGAATTCAGTAAAATCACATGATGAAATAGCAACGTAGAAAAGATCAGTAGTATTTCTATGTTTTGATAACAAATTATCTGAAAAGTAAATAAATAAAGTAATTTCATTTACAATAGCTACAAAAATAAGATGCCTGAAATAAACATAACCAAAGAGGTAAAAGATGTGTATACTAAAATCTGTAAAGCAATGATGAAATACATTAAAGAAGATACAAGCAAATTGAGAGATACCCTGTGTTCATGAATGGAACTAATGATTATTATTAAAATGGTCATACAGATTTAAAATACCGATAACCAATATGCAGATTTAATAAAATCACTGTCAAAGTACTAATGACATTTTTCACAGAAATATAAAAATTTCCAAAACTCACAGAAGACTCCAAATGCACAACTTCACTCATATGTGGAATACCGCCCCCACCCCCACCAAAAAAAAGAGTTGATATGGAAGCAGGGAGTTGAACAGTAGTTACTAGAGACTTGTGAGGCAGTGGAGGAGGAAAGGATGGGGAGATGTTGGTAAACAGGTACAGAGTGACATGTTAGATAGGAGAAATAAGTTCTAGTGTTTTAGCACACAGTAGGGTGATGATGATTAACAGTAAGATACTGTATATTACAAAATTGGTAGAAGAGAAACTTTGAATATTCTTACTACTAGGAAATAGTAAATTCATGAGGTGATAAATATGAAAAATACCCTGATTTCATCAATACACAAAAGATATATGAATGAAAATGTACCATTTTACCTTATATATGTACAATTACAATGTGTCAATTAAAAAAGCAAAGATAAGACCTTTTCTATGAGTAATTAACTTAAATATAAATGGATTAGTTTACCAACAAAAGACAATGAGTGACTGAATAGACTAAAAGGTCTATTCAGAGGAAAGGAAAGCTTTGACTGTGTTTCCTATAAGAAACTCATTTTACACTTAATGACAGGCTGAAAATGAAAGGAAAAAAACAATAGAGCATATAAATGGCACCAACAGATAGTAGCGGTGGTTATATTTATATTAGACAAAATAGACTTTAAGCCAAAAACATTTGCAAGAGCAGAAGGACATTATATAATGATAAAAGAATCCATTCACAAGAAGATGAAACAATTATAATATAGTATCACAGCACCTAAATATGTGAGTCAAACAGTGACAGAACTGATAACACAAATAGCAATGCAGTAATGAGATTTCAATATATCAATTTTAATAATAAATGGAACATCCAGACAAAAGATCAATAACAGAAGACTTGAACAACACTTTAGACCAAATGAATCATATATATATGATTTTATATATATATATATATAAAACTTTATACCTAGTAGTGGCAGAATATACATTCTTCTCAAGTGCCAATGGAGCATTCTCCAGAATAGACTACAGGTTCATTGAAAAAACAACACATAACAAATCTAAGAAGATTGAAATCATACCAAATTATCTTTTCTGACCACAATGGAATGAAACACCAAATAATAGCAGAAGGAAAAATGCAACATTCACACACACATGGAAATTATACAAAACAGTCTGGAATAACCAACGAGTCATACAATAAACTCAAAATAAATTGCAATATATATTGAGGAAAGTGAAAATGAAAATACAACATGCCAACACTTTGGGGATGCAGAAAATGCCATAAAATGAGGGAAGTTTAAAAAGTCTTTAGGTTTTTCCATATATTAGATCAAATCATCTGCAAACATGAGCAATTTGACTTCTTGCTTTTCATTTCACATGCCTTTTATTTATTTGTCTTGCCTAATTTCTCCATCCATAACTTGCAGTGTTGGGTTCAATAAGAGTGGTGAGAGTGGCCATTCTTATTTTGTTCTAGGGTTCTTAGCGAAGAAGTTTTCAGTTTTTCCCCATTAAGTGTGATATTAGCTATGGGTTTGTAATGTATGGCTCCTATTGAAGGGACATTGAATTTTATCAACTTCTTTCAGTGTATCTATTGAGATGATTACACAGATTTTGTTCTTCATTCTGTTGATATGATGTATCACGTTTATCGATTTGCACGTGTTAAGCCTTGCTTCCATTCCTGGTATAAATTCTACTTGATCATGGTATATTATTTTTCTTGTATGCTATTGGATTTGGATTGCTAGTGCTTTTTTAAGGAATTTGTGTCTATGTTCAACAGGATATTGGTCTATAGTTTTCATTTTAAAATATTCAAAATGATTAACATTTCAGTAAACTTGCAGGATACAAAATCAATAAACAAAAATTAGTAGCATTTCTTCTTTTTATTTTTTTATTATACTTTAAGTTCTGGTATACATGTGCAGAATGTACAGGTTTGTTAACATAGGTATACACGTGCCATGGTGGTTTGCTGCACACATCAACCCATCATCTACATTAGGTATTCTTCCTAATGCTATCCCTCCCCTAGCCCTCCACCTCCCCAACAGGCCCCCGTGTGTGATGTTCCCCTTTCTACATCCATGTGTTCTCATTGTTCAGCTCCCACTTATGAGTGAGAACATGTGGTGTTTGGTTTTCTGTTCCTGTGTTTGTTTGCTAAGAATGATGGTTTCCAGCTTCATCCATGTCCCTGCAAATGACATGAACTCATCTCTTTATTTTATTTTATTTTATTTTATTTTATTTTATTTTATTATTTATTTATTTTGAGACGGAGTCATGCTCTGTCGCCCAGGCTGGAGTGCAGTGGCGTGATCTTGGCTCACTGCAACCACTGCAGCCCGGGTTCAAGTGATTTTCCTGCCTCAGCCTCCTGAGTAGCTGGGATTACAGGCACATGTCACCAAGCCTGGCTAATTTTTGTAGTTTTAGTAGATGGGGTTTCAGCATCTTGGCCATGCTGGTCTTGAACTCCACGCCCCATCACCCACCCATCTCAGCCTCCCAAAGTGCAGGGATTACAGGTATGAGCCACTGCACCTGGGAACTTATCCCTTTTTTTGTGGCTGCATAGTATTCCATGGTGTATGTGTGCCACATTTTCTTTATCCAGTCTATCATTGATGGGAATTTTAGTTGATTCCAAGTCTGCTATTGTGAACAGTGCTGCAATAAACATGTGTGCATGTGTCTTTATAGTAGAATGATTTATAATCATTTGGGTATATACCCAGTAATGGGATTGCAGGGCCAAATGGTATTTCTGGTTCTAGATCCTTGAGGAATCGCCACACTGTCTTCCACAGTGGTTGAACTAATTTAGTAGCATTTCTATACATGAACAAAAGACAAGTTTAAAAAGAATTCAATAAGGCAATCTCATTTACAACAGTCACACACTCACAAAAACCTACGGATGAATTTAACCAATGTAGTAAAATACCTTGTGATGGTTAATATTAGGTGTCAATTTGATTGAATTGAAGGATGCTAGATGGCTGGTAAAGTATTGTTTCTGGGTGTCTGTGAGGGTGTTGCCAGAACATTTGAGTTGGTAAACTGGGAGAAAAAGACCCACCCTCAATGTGGATACACCATTTAATTGGCTGCCAGTGAAGCTAGAACAAAGCAGAAGGGGGAAGGTGGGATAACCTTCCTTGCTCAGGCTTCTGGCTGTCTTCTTTGTCTTATGCAGGATGCTTCTTCTCACTCCTCCTGCCCTTGGACATCAGACTTCAAGTTCTTTGGCCTTTGGACTCTGGGACTCACACCAGTGGCTTGCCAAGGGCTCTCATGCTTTCGACCACTGACTGAAGACTGCACTCTTAGCTTCCTTGATTTGGAGGCTTTCAGACTCAAACTGAGCCACTACCAGATTCTCTATTCCTCAGCTTTCAGAGGGCCTATTGGGGGACTTCACATTGTGATATTGTGAGCCAATTTTCCCTAGGAAATTCCCTTTTATTTATATATATATGTGTGTGTGTGTGTGTGTGTGTGTGTATATGTATGTGTGTGTATATATATGTGTGTGTGTGTATATATATGTATGTATGTATGTATATTCTATTAGTTCTGCCTTTCTGGAGAACCCAGACTAATACAGATTTTGGTTCTAAGAGTGTTTCTAGAATAACAGAAGTTTAAGGATAAATTTCTTTAGTCAATTTTGGGGTTTCTGGAATAGGCTCATTAACATGATTAGACATAAAAATGCTAAGGACTTTACTTCTAACACTATGGAAAACACTGATAGTCCCTTGACATGAATCGTTTAGATAATCATGCAAAATAAACTCATTTGATACTCCTGAGTCACTGCTCCTAAGAGGCAAAGAGTTTATTGACTCTATACATGATGCCCTTGACCATTTGTGGAGAACCAAAAAATATAATGACATTGGTTGGTTGCTTCTAAATTCTCTGGAAAAGTGATGAAAGAAAGTGATGGGCTCTGGTATTCTATCTCCTCACTCCAGAAGCACATAATTAGCATCACATCTTTTAGTGCTAATTAAAATCTTTAAAAATTTCTAAAATTGCTCTGGGTAAAAGTTTTATCTTCTGCAGTTTTATTTTCTGAAATTGCAGAAAATCAGACACACAATCTTATCATGCCAGGTGACTGACTTTCCAGGAAAGGTACTTACTGTATTAGTGCATTTTCACACTGCTAATAAAGGCATAACCAAGACTGTGAAGATAAAGGGGTTTTAATAAACTTATAGTTCCATGTGGCTGGGGAGGCCTCACAATCATGACAGAAGGTGAAAGTCATGTCTCACATGGTGGCAGACAAGAGAAGAGAGCTTGTGAAGGGAAATTCCCATTTTAAAACCATCAGATTTTATAGGATTTATTCACTATCACAAGAATAGCATGGGAAAGACCTGCTCTCATGATTTAATTACCCCCCCTGGGTCCCTCCCACAACACATGGGAATTCAAAGTGAGATTTTGGTGGAGACACAGCCAAACCATTTTATTCTGCCCCTGGTCACCTCAAATCTTGTGTCTTCACATTTCAAAATCAATCATACCTTCTCAACAGCCCCCAAAGTCTTAACTAATTTCAGCATTAACTCAGAAGTCCACAGTCCAAAGTCTGATCTGAGACAAGGCAAGTCCCTTCTGCCTATGAACCTGTGAAATCAAAAGCAAGTTAGTTACTTCATAGATACAATGAGAGTATAGGCATTGTGTAAATACAGCAGTCCAAAATGGGAGAAGTTGGCCAAAATGAAGGGGCTATAGATCCCATGCAAGTCCAAAATCCAACATGGCAGCCAAATCTTTAAGTTCTAAAATGATCTCTTTTGACTCCATGTCTCACATCCAGGACACGCTAATGAAAAAAACGGGTTTCCATGGTGTTAGACAGCTCCACTCCTGTGGCTTTGCAGGATACAGCCTCCCTCCTGACTTCTTTCATGGGATGGTGTTGAGTATCTATGGCTTTTCCAGGTGCACAGTGCAAGCTGTCAGTGGAGCTACCATTCTGGGATGTGAAAGATGGTGGCCGCCTTCTCACAGCTCCACAACATGTTGCCACAGTAGGGACTCTGTATGGGGGTTCCAACTCCATGTTTCCCTTCTGCACTGCCCTAGCAAAGGTTCTCCATGAGAATCCCTCCTCTGCAGCAAACTTCTGCCCGGACATCCAGGTGTTTTCATATATCCTCTGAAATCTAGGCAGAGGTTCCCAAAACCCATTTTTCGACTTCTGTGCACTGGAAGACTCAACACCACATGGAAGCTGCCAAGGCTTGAGGCATGCACCCTCTGAAGCCATGACCTGAGCTCTATGTTGGCTCCTTTCAGTCATGACTAGTGTAGCAGGGATGCAGGGTACCAAGTCCCTAGACTACACACAGCATAGGGACCCTGGTCCCAGTCCAAGAAACCATTTTTTTTTTCCCCCTAGCCCTCCAGGTCTGTGATGAAAAGGGCTGCCACAAAAGTCTGTGACATGCCCTGGAGACATTTTCCCCATTTTCTTGGGGATTAACATTCAACTTCTTGTTACTTACGTAAATTTCTGTAGCCAGCTTGAATTTCTCTTCAGAAAATGGATTTTTTTTTTAATTGCATTGTCAGGCTGCAAATTTTCCAAACTTTTATGCTCTGTTTCCCTTGTAAAACTGAATGCCTTTAACAGCACCCAAGTTATCTCTTGAAAGCTTTGCTGCTTAAGAATTTCTTCCACCAGATGCCCTAAATCATCTATCTCAACTATAAAGTTCCACAAATCTCCAGGACAGGGGCGAAATGCTGCCAGTCTCTTTGCTAAAACATAACAAAAATCACCTTTGCTTCATTTCCCAAAAAGTTCCTCATCTCCATCTGAGACCAGCCTGGATTTCATTGTCCATGTTACCATAAGAATTTTGGGAAAAGCCATTCAACAAGTCTCTAGGGAGTACCAAAGTTTTCCACATTTTCCTGTCTTCTTCTGAGTCCTGTGAACTGTTCCAACCCCTGCCTGTTGCCCAGTTCCAAAGTCACTTCTTCCACATTTTTGGGGTATCTTTTCAGCTGCAACACACTCTACTGGTACCAATTTACTGTTGTTATAGGAGTTATTAAGAAATTATTTTAAACAGATAGAGAGGATAAGGAGTTCTTGGTAAGGTTTATTTTCTGTTAAACTAGCTCCAGAAACATTTCTTGTCTAGCAGAAAAGGGGCTTGAAGGACCAGGCTGGCATGCTTTGATATGCAAATGCCAGTCATTAGAAACTGGATCCACTCAATATGGTGATTCCCATCTCCTTTTGTCATCACATGTGCCTACCATCATGGCCAGCCCAGATATCTCCACGTGTGTAGAACATCATAGCACCCTGCATTTGCAATATTAAAAGGCCAGGGTGGGAGGGTCAAGTTTTTTTTGCAGTTTATGTGAATGACATACCTGGTCAACCCAACCCCCTGGGCATTAGGCAAGTCAGATACTGCCTACTCCAGCCTCCTGATATAATAAACTGTTTTCCACTGCACTCAGGGTTTCCTCTCTTGGCTTGGAGCCCCCCTCCCTCTTTCTTGCCTTTTAAACTCTCTCTGCCCCATGTGTGTCTGTGTCATTTCATTTAAATTGGTGTGAGACAAATGACCCTGGTGTTCCTCCAGTCATCACAGCCATATCACTACATTAGCCTGTTCTCACACTGCTGATAAAGACATACTTGAAACTAAGGAGAAAGAGAGGTTTTAAATAATTACAGTTTCTCATTGCTGGGGAGGCCTCACAATCATGGTGGAAGGTGAAAGACATGTCTCACCTGGTGGCAGACAAGTGAAGAGAGTTTGTGCAGGGAAACTCCCCTTTTGAAAACCATCAGATCTTGAGACGTATTCACTATCACAAGAACAGCATGAGAAAGTCCTGCCCCCACGATTCAATTACCTCCCGCTGAATCCCTCCCACAACACATAGGAATTCAAGATGAGATTTGGGTGCAGACACAACCAAACTATGTCAGGTGCATGCTCAGCCTCACTAGGTTGCTACTGTTAAGGAGAGGGTATTGATTGGGAAAGAATGGTACCCTATAACCTAGGATGGGGATATGTTAGAGGACCTTGATGAAGCTGGCGACACTAACCTAAATTCTAATAAGCTTTTTTTTTTTTTTTTTTTGCCAAATGGCCTCCTTATCCCCTGTGGTGGCAGCATCCCCTTCACCACCGGGTTATCCTCAGTCTTTTCACCTTTGTCTGAGGAGATTAATCCTGCATTGCCAGAGGAAGCAGCAATGGCCTTCCCTGAGGCTGTCGCTAGGCAAGGCAATGCCGATTCTCCTCAGGCCCCATTCCCATCACCCATCTTTGCTTCTAGACCTATAACTAGACTCAAGGCCCAGAAGGCCTCAAGAAGTGAGGTGTAGAGTGTGACACGTGAGGAGGTGGGTCACACTCCAAAGAAACAACTTGAGTTTTCTAATTTATATAAGCAGAAATCTGGATAACAGGTATGAGAATTCATATTAAGGGTATGGGATAATGGTGGAAGGAACATAACATTGGAACAGGCTGAATTTATTCATATAGGACCACTAGCAGAGATTCTGCATTTAATGTTGTAACTCAGAGAGTTTTGAACTTTTTTAAATGAAAATATTCTAACAGTTTATTTGCTTGGTTAGCTGAAAAATAAATCAAAAGATGGCCCACAATGAGTGAATGAGCTGGAAATGCCCGATCTCCCTTGGTTTAATGTAGAGGAAGAAATCAAAAGGCTAAGGGAGATTGGAATGCTAGAGTGGATTTGTCACTTTAGACTTACTCATTTCAACTGGGAGGGAGGGCCCAGAAGACATATCCTTCATCAATATCTTGTGAAATACATTTGTGAGAAGAGCAACAGAATCCTTGAAGAACTCTGTAATTGTGCTTCTCTTTATTCTAGATCTTACAGCAGAAACTGCAGTCTTTCAACTGGAAAATTTAAATGTGATGGGAATAACTGGATCCTGAGGTGGCAGGGACCAAGTGGTGACACTCAACTGTCAAAGGCAAAATGGGCATAGTTACCATAATAGACAGCAAAGGCAAAGCAGCAATCGGAATAGTCTAACACATGTAGAACTCTGGCATTACCTAATTAATCACTGTGTTCCTGGAAGTGAAATCAATAGAAAGCCTACTACATTTTTGCTTAATTTGTATAAACAGAAAACTTCTAGGTTAAGTGGATCAAAATACTAATTTGAATTATAAAAGCAGAGAATCACACCCCTCAATCAATTTCCTGACTTGAACCAGTTTACAGTCAGATAATTCCTTGAATAAAGTAGGGGTCGAGTCCCCCTGAAGAAGGACCCCACTCCACTACTGACAACTTATACTGTTAATCTTTCTCCCATCCTTCCCCAAGGAGACCTCTGGCCTTTTACCAGAGTAGCTGTGCATTTGGAAAACCGGAATGATCACACTTTTGGGGGACTACTGGACACTGTCTCTGAGCTGATAATGATTTCAGGGGAACCAAAATGTCATTGTAGACCTCTGGTTAGAGTAGAGGCTAATGGATGTCAGGGAATTAATAAAGTTTTACCTCAGGTCCGACTTAACAGTGGGTCCAGTGAGACCCTGGACTTATCCTGTAGTCATTTCCCAAGTGACAGATTGCATATTTGGAAGAGACATACTTAGCAGCTGGCAAAATCCCCACATTGGTTCCCTGACCTGTGGGTTAAGGAGCACTATAGTAGAAAAAGTCAAATGAAAGACATTAGAGCTGCCTCTATAGTAAATAAAAAATAATATTATATCTCTGGAGGGACTGCAGAAATTAGTGCCACCATCAAGAACTTGAAAGATGAAGGGATGCTGATCCTTATGACATTCTTTTTCAACTCTCCTATTAGTCCAGTGAAGAAGACAGATGGATCTGGAAGGATGACGGTTAATTATTATAATCTTAACCAAATGGTAACTGCAATTACAGCTACTGTACCAGATATAGTTTTATTGCTTGAGCAAATTAACACATCTCCTGGCACCTGGCAGGCAGCTATAGATTTAGCAAATGAATCTTTCTCCATTCTTGTTCATAAGGACCACCAGAAACAATTTGCCTTCAGCTGGCAAGGTCAGCAATATATCTTTACTGTTTTGTATCAGGAGTGTATCAACTCTCCAGCTTTGTGTCATAATCTTGTTTTCAGAGATCTTGATTGCTTTTCCCTTCCACAACATATCACACTGGCCCATTACACTGATAACAATAGGCTGATTGGATCCAGTGAGCAAAAACTAGCAACCACTCTGAACTTATTGATGAGACATTTGTGTGCTAGGGGATGGGAAATAAATCTGACTAACAGTCAAGGACATTCTACCTTAGTGAAATTTCTAGGTGTTTAGTGGTATGGGGCCTGTGAAGATATTTCCTCAAAGGTCAAGGAAAAGTTGTTGCCTTTGGCCTCTTCTACAACCAAGAAAGAGGCACAATGCCTAGTGAGCCTATTTGGAATTTGTAGACAATACGTTATTTATTGGAATGTGTTACTCTGGCCCATGTATTGAGTGATCCAGAAGGCTACTAGGGGCCTAGAACAGGAGAAGGCTGTGCAACAGGTGCAGGCTGCTATGTGAGCTGTTTTGCTGCTTGAGTCATATGACTCAGAAGATTTAATGGTGTTTAAGGTGTCTTGTGCTCATGGCATTCACTGGTTTTACCATGTTCTTCATCATCCAGAAGCAGCTTTTTTAAATAAAATGGTGGAATGGTCTTTTGAAGTCACAATTACAACAACTAGGTGACAATATTCTGCAGGGCAGAGTTTTCCAGAAGGCTGTATATGTTCTGAATCAGTGTCCAATGTATGGTACTTCGCCCGCCACCCTGCCATCCATAGCCAGGATTCACGGGTCCAGGAATCAAGGGGTGGAAGTGGAAGTGGCTCCACTCACCATTCACCACTAGAGATCCACTAGCAAAATTTTGCTCCCACTTCCAGGAAATTTATGTTCTGCTTGCCTAAAAGTCTTAGTTTCAGAGGAAGAAATGCTGCCACTAGGAGACACAACAATTATTCCAATAAGCTAAAATGTAACGCTGCCACTTGGCTACTTTGGGCTCCTCTTGCCTGTAAGCCAACAGGCTAAAAAGGAGTTACAGTGTTGGCTAGGATTATTGACCCAGACTATCAAGATGAAGTCAGATTACCACTTCACAATAGAGGTAAGGAACAGTATGTCTGGAATAAGGGAGTTCTTTTAGGTTGTCTCAAGATTACCATGCCCTGTGATTGAGGTCAATAGGAAACTACAACATTCTAACCCAGGCACACCTACACATAACCTAGACCCTTCAGAAATGAGGGTTTGGGGCCAGGCGCAGTGGCTCACACCTGTAATCCCAGCACTTTGGGAGGCCGAGGCAGGCAGATCACAAGGTCAGGAGATGGATACCATTCCGGCTAACACGGTGAAATCCTGTCTCTACTAAAAACACAAAAAAAATTAGCTGGACATAGTGGTGGGCCCCTGTAGTCCCAGCTACTCAGGCTGTTGAGGCAGGAGAATGGCGGGAACCCGGGAGGCAGAACTTGCAGTGAGCCCAGATCGCAAGACTGCACTCCAGCATGGGCAACAGAGCCAGACTCAGTCTCAAAAAAAAAAAAAAAGAAAGAAAGAAAAGAAAAGAAGGAAATGAGGGTTTGGGTCACTCCACCAGGTGAAAAACAACCACGATCAACTGATGTGCTTGCTGAAGACAAAGGTAATACAGAATTGGTACAAAAGGTAGTTATCAATACCAGCTATGACCAAGTGACCAGTTCCAGAAATGAGGACTGTAATTATCATAAGTATTTCCTCCTTACATTCTTAAGAATATGTTTATGCATATACACACATTTAAGAAAATATCTTCCTTTTATTTCCTCTTTGCCCCCATACCTTATAACATAAGATTTATTGAGTTTATGTCAGCATGTATATGTTGTTAAATTAATGGAGTAGCATTTAGGTTCAGAATTAGTGCGCCTTTGGTTATATAAAGCATAGCTGTGCTACATTAAGCATACGTACGACTTTATTCTTGTCTTTATTTGGAGATTAAGTATAATTTCAGGAGATGTGTATGGGTGCCAAATTTTCAAGGGAGTGGGATTTTGGTGGTTAATATTAACTGTCAACTTGATTGATTTGAAGGATGCTAATGGGCTGGTAAAGTATTGTTTCTGTGTGTGTCTGTGAGGGTGTTGCCAGAGGAGATTGACATTTGAGTTGGTGAACTTAGAAAGGAAGACCCACCCTCAATGTGGATGGGCACCAACCAGTTGATTGCCAGAGAGGCTAGAACAAAGTAGGTGGAAGAAGATGAGATAACCTTGTTCACTGAGACTTCTGGCTTCCTTCTTTTTCTCATGCTGGACACTTCCTCCCTCTCCTCCTGCCCTTGGACATCAGACATCAATTTCTTTGGTTTTTGGACTCTGGAACTTACACCAGTGGCTTGGCAGGGACTCTCAGGCCTTCAGCCACTGATTGAAGGCTGCACTGTCGACTTCCCTGATTTTGAGGTTTTCAGATTTGGACTGAACCACAAATTGCTTCTCTCTCAGCTTGCAAACGGTCTGTTGTGGGATTTCGTAATGTGATCGTGTGAACCAATTCTCACTAATGAATTTCATTGCATATATACACAAATCCTCTCCTATTAATTCTGTCCCTCTGGAGGACCCTGACTAATACAGAAGACATCTACAAGCATAACTACATAACATTGAAAATAAACTGAAGAGAATTCAAACAAATTTAAAGACATCTCATGCTCTTAAATTGGAACAATCAATATTATTAAAATGACCATACTAAAAGCAATCTACTGATAAAATAAAATTTCTATCGAAATACCAATGATATTCTTCATAGTAATAAAAAATATTAAAATTTATATGAAACCAGAAATGATCCCTGCTATAACTTCCTCTTAAGTTTCTATTCTCATTTTGAGACATTTCTCACTCTATTCAACATCTCCTAAGTTTCTATTTAATTTTTTCATTATTTTGTTGACTCCCCCACCAAACTCCTTCCCTGATTGCTGGAGTATCAATTCAATGATTCTGTTAATTTTTCGCTTATGTCAGCCATTTCAATTACGTTCCCATTAATGTAATTTCTCCCTACCATACTTAGTTTAAAATCCATCATTCTTAATAATCATCCACTTGCATATACCTGGAACTCAATTCTCCAGTTAGACTGCACTTGCACCTGTACAGCAAAGCACAAAATCACACTATTAGTCTATTAGCAAAACAACAAGTAAAGCAACATAGTAAGCTGGATTGGGTATTTATCTGCTTAAAACCATTCAATAGATTTAACTTAGATGCAAAGAAAGCTGAAGTAGAATGAGCAAAGAGAAGGGTGATAGAATATGATAATACAGCGATACAGTCGTAGGTAAATTGTCAAAACATCATAGACCACCAGAAGATTGTGGTAAACCACAATGATCTCCTTGCTCATTTTACAATACATGAAATATTATTCTAACTCAGAGCCTTTAAACAGGTTTTATCTATTCTTACATTGCTCTTTCCAAGGAGAAAATGCCATCACCTCTTCAATTCTTCTCTCAAAGATCACCTTCTCAATGAAGGCTATTCTCATTTAAATTTGCAGGTGAACTTTCTCCTTATCTCCAATTACCTTCAATGGCCCAACTACCTTCACTTTGACTTTTCTTTTGTATTTGTCATCATCTGATATTTTGTGGTAGGCAGCTTGTAAAATGATTTCCAATGATCTCTTCCTTCCAATGACTTTCTGGTACTTATGCCTTTGCGTAACCTCTTGCCCTTGAAGAAGAAGCTTACATGGGCTACACCTAGTAAACTGCTTCTAATGGATACAGTACAGCTAAAGTGATGGGGACCTTATTTCTGAGCTTAGTTTACAAAAACTGTGACTTGCTTATTCTTTCTCTTGCTCTCTCTTTTCTAAATCTTCACTTTAGAGGAGGCATGCTGCTGTGTTGGGAGTAGTCCTACAGAGAAGCCCAGTGGCAAAGGACTCATGTCTTAGGCCAAGAGACAGTGAGGACCTGACACCTACTCATAGCCCCGTGAGTGAGTTTAGAAGGGCATTTCCTGTCAGTGGAGCCTTGAGATGAATACAGCCACAGCTGGCAACTTGACTGCAGCGTTGTAAAGGATCCTGAGTAAGAGAATCAAAGTAAACCACATCAAGATTCTTGACCCCTGGAACCAGCAAGACAATGCATATTTATTGTTTGAAGCTGTTAACTTTTTCGGTAGTTTTTCACTTAGGAATAAATATAATACATTTTATTATTAATGTTTTAGATATAATTTTTATTTTCTGATTCATGACAACAGAGAATCCTTTTTTTTTAATTTTCTGGTTTGATCGTAAATGTATTATACTATGTTCATAGAACTGTGCCTGGCACATAGTAAGTACACAGTACTCATAAATATTTGCTGAACAAATGTGTTAATGATTATTTTTCAAATACTTGGTGATTTTCCAATGGTGAATTTTGATAAACTATTTTATACTTTCATCTTTATGATAGTTTGTATTTATTAAATGTAATATACTATATTTCTGTAAAAATAGTAGCAAATATACGTAGGTGTTAACAATTTTTAATTTTAAATAGAAATACAAATAATTATTGATTTATACCTTTCAATGTTATTTAAATTTAAAAAAACCCCAAATGCTATGTGACTGTGTAAATGCTCAAATATGTTTTATTAATTCTAAGTCCTGAATTCTTGTCCCACAATTTTAAGGCATTCTGTATGACTAATATTAAGCAGTCATTTCAATCTGTCTTGGAAATCTTTCCTCACCTTTAAAATGAGGGGATGACTCATTGCTCTTGGGTGTCTGCTAGCTCTGAGTTTAGGAGTTTGCTTGAGATTCTATACATAAATAAAAATGTAAATAGCAGTGAGTTATTCTGAAGTATGGACATTCTTATAAATAATTGAGAAAGACTTTAGATAATTATTTTAACTTACTTGGGATTTACTTAATAAGCAGTCCTGACCATTGTAAGGAATTAGTGGAAAGTAATAGAGTTACACTTTCAAGGATCAGGACTTCAACACTTGGTCAGGAAGTGGGTGGCTAAAGAAAAATAAATAATAAATTTGTTGAATTCTTAATTTTACAAAACCAAGCCAAAAATCAAGTTTTTTTCTTCTAACTTGCAATGTGATCAGTGGACACTTTTGCTATGTACAATCTATCCAATTATAAGTGAGGACAAACCTTACATACTGAAAGTAATCAGAGCTTACTTTTTTACTTGTTTAGCTCTTTATTTAAAGATCATTTAAATAAAAATGCTTATTATTTAAAGATGCTCATTATTTTAAAATAATTCCATAATTAGAAGTCATTTATGTTTTATATATTGCGTATTGCTAAAAATTGAGAATTTGATTTATGTATTGAATTTTGGCTTTATGCCTTTTGAAATAAAACTCACTTATTTTTAGAAAGTAATGAAGATGGTGACTTTGACACTGTCATTACCAAATAAACTATAGTTGATTCTCTTCAGTGCTCTTGTTTTCTTTCAAAAGCTGTTTATTTTTATACCAAATATTGTACAACAGGGCGAGACCAGGCAGACTGGTAATTTGCCTGCAAGAAAGAGCTTTATTCCTCATTATGGCAGAAGGACCAAATTTCTTAAGAGATAAATAGATTATAAAATGAATGAATGATACCCAATCTTAAATATTAAGTATAGGTTTCCCTATATCAACAAATCATATGACTTGCTGAAATTCAGATATCTCTGTAACCTATATTATTGTCTCTTAATAAAAAGAAAACTGATCTTGTCTGGCTCACTACTCATATAGAAAAGTTGCCATTTACCTAAGTTTCTGTTAGCACTTTTATCAAACTTTGAAAATACTTTGCATAAAACTTTAACCTTTTTTTGCTGTATGACCAAGGAGAATAAAATTTGTGCTGTAATTTATCATTCTAGGAATGAAAAAGTAATGTCATTTTATTCTTGTGTCATCTTACAGACACATTGCTGGTCTTCCAATTTTTCTTTTCAGAGTTAAACAAATTCTACTTTTCTTTGTTTGCATTTTCTCCTACAGTATGATGGGAAAAAAGAAAAACATGGGTAAACCTTTCTGAATGTGAAATGTTCCTCATGTCTACACATATAGATGCTTTTGTAAAAAAATGTACCTGTGAAAATCAATGGTGAGTTGTGTTTAATATACTCAGGTATATTTTTTACTAGACGTCATTCATTGTGATTTAACTTGCCATATTTCTTACCTTCAAATGTATTCTGAAAGTACTATTAAAATCCGTGCAGCAAATTCAAACAATCTTTAGAATAGAATAAGAAAAGGAAAGTCAATTTGAAAATGTTAGAGATTGAAAATAAAACTATACATCCTGATTTAGGATTGAATGATAAATTTAGCATATTAGAAAGTGTTTAATGTTAATTTTACTAAGATTGAGATAAATATTTGAAGCTTTCTTCAGTGAAAATTATTCGTTCCTGAGAACACTCACAAAAACAATTAGCTAGTGTGATTGGGAAGGATGTGTTTACTACAGATGTCATCACCTTAATGTATTGGTTGATGTACATAAATTAAAAAAATAGTGTTTGCAATTCTAAATGTGAATAATTTAGAATGAGCTCTATGGCTCATTAATTGTGTTATCAATTACATTTCCATAATAAGAACTATAAACAAAAGCAGGCAATTAAGATGAGTTAAAGTGAATACTTTTATATAACATTTAATATCATTAGAATACAAAGAACAGATATTTCTTTATAATATACAAAATTTCAAATGTTCAATCTTTTGTGAATATTGAACACCATACATTTGCGTCATGAAAATTGGTTTCAATATAACACTATAAAACATACATGTGTCAGCAAGTAAACTAAAACACAGTAAAGATGTATAAGATAAAGACATTCATTACCTTTCTGTATCCAACTCTCTCTATTTCCAGACTCTGACTTAACAAACTTTACAACATCTAGTGCATATTCTTTTACAACTTTGTATTTTAGTCTGCGCGTGTGAGCGTGTTAGTGTGTATATACACACATATATGATTTAGAATTTATATTTTACTTAGTAGACAACTCTCATGGACAATTAATATTTTCTCATTCGTGGATAGACTATTATCTGTAAAATAAATTCTATATTTTTAGATAAAAATAAAAATATTATATAATAAAATATTAAAAAATGGAATTTGATTTAAATAATGATAATGTAACAATAACTAGACTTTTTCAAAGTGGTTAGCCATGCCTTAGTGTTTATCTGTTTCAAGACATAGGTTGACATATTGAATTCGATCAGTGAAAAATTCTGTATCATATTTTCTCTGACTGACTGTCTTGCAAAAAAAAATAGGTGAGAGGCCAGGCATGGTGGCTCACGGCTGACACAGGCAGATCACTGGAGCACAGGAGTTCAAGACCAGCCATGGTCAACATGGTAAAACCTCTTCTCTATAAAAAATACAAAAACATTCAGCCAGGCATGGTGGCATGCACCTGTGGTTCCAGCTACTCGGGAGGTTGATGTGGGAAGATTTGCTTGGGCCAGGCAATTCAAGGCTGCAGTGAGCTGTAATTTCACCACTGCACTCTAGCAGGGGTGATAGAATGAGATTTTGTGTCAAAAAAAAAAAAGTACAAAGTGAACATATAATTAATAGATATAATTATGTATATGTATTTGGATATATCTATAAATTTAAATTTTTCTAGTAAATAAAATTTAAAAGATCTACTTCAATTTTAAACACAGAGTAAAAGTTCACTAAAAATATGGTTTTATTTGCATTTTATATAAAGATCACTTTTTAAACAGATGATTTGTAATTTCAAAGTTTAATCGGACTTTCAGTAAGAATAATGTAATAATGAAGAATCATGACATAAAACTATATGACAAACATGCAAACAAAATCATATAATGAGCCAATTTTATACACAGTGCTATTAGTAAGAGGGTTTAGGTTAATAAGTGACAAAAACAACTTGAATACCATAGTTTTTTCTACAAAAGAAAAACTTCAGGGAAAGCAATAGCCATCCTTCTAAATTTTATTTATGTATAAACTTAAATAATATCACAGTAAGCAAAAATGAATGTCTTGCTAAGTAAAAAAAGCCAAGATATGGGTAGGATGATTGGGGTATATTATATAAAATATTAGGATTTACTTTGTGTCAAAACCAAAAGGTATAATGATAGTGAATGTACAAATAGACCTAAGGAAAAATAAATAACTGGTGAAATAAAGAACAAAAAAGGATTGTAAAGGGAGACATAAGAAGATCCTGGTTACTGACCAGCTTATAAAAAAGCACATTTATAAAGAATGCTATATGGATAGAAGAAAAAAATGGAGTAAATTCAGAAGGGATGAAATAGATGGCTTTGTGACCAAAATAGGTTATTTCGCATGGCCATTGTTCAGCAGTACTAAGGATTATCTGGCAGTTCCATCCCCTAGGACAGAGCAGCGAAAATCATTTTAAAATTTCAGAAAACCTGAGGATTGTCAGATGCTCATTCCAAAACAATTAGCTGGCATTAGTGTTGGGAAAAATTCTAGTACAGAAAGCAAGAAAAAGGAAGTAGAAGAAATGAAGGTACTGTCTTGGTATAAGTAAGCTGAATGATGGCTTCAGAATGATTTTTTCTATGTTTATATATTGTGCTTTCTCCATTTCTTGGTTACATGACTATGTGTGCATTTGTACATCATTATGCTAAATGTATCTGGCAGAGTTTAGAATGATCATGTCAGCTTACTGTTTATTTTTCTAGTGAATCTCCTACATAATTTTGGGTAAATATTTTTTAAATGTTCGAGATGGGGTTAGCTGAAACTTTGGATTCAGTTAAAAAACTATGTGTTAATACATTATTAATGGTCTTCAATATAGGAAAAATGGAAACAGACTCCTACTTGATATATTATATTTAAAAGCAATCAGTTAGAACATGCAAATATTGACTGGGTGCAGTGGTTCACGCCTGTAATCGTAGCACTTTGGGAGGCCGAGGTGGGTGGATCACTTGAGGTCAGGAGTTTGAGAACAGTCTGACTAATATGGTGAAACCCCTTCTCTACTAAAAATACAAAAATCAGCCAGGTGTGGTGGCACATGCCTGTAGCCCCAGCTACTCAGGAGGCCAAGGTAGGAGAATCCCTTGAACCCGTGAGGTGGAGGTTGCAGTGAGCCAAAATTGTGCCACTGCACTCTAGTCTGGGCAACAGAGCGAGACTCCATCTCAAAAAGAAAAACAAAACAAAACAAACAAAAATGCAAATATCAATTGGAAACCTATGATACTAAAAATTGGCTTTTAAATCAAACATATCAATACATAAATAAATACTATTAGTCAAAAAAAAAAAAAAAATCACTGAACTAGGCTAGACCAGAAAATGTCAGAGAAAGAGTGATGATCTACACTCATTTTAAATTGAGTTAAGAATACAGATACACAACTAGTTTTCACGGAGGAAAGAAGGTAAATTGACATAATTTTTTTTACTGGAAAGGAGTGTTTAAATTTAATTTAGGCATAACTTCTGCCACGATAGTGATGAGTGAATGAAAGACATAAAAATAATATTTGTAACCCCAGAAGACCAACATTTTATGTCTCCAAATATACTTGTTCGTATGAATTTAGCATAATTATTACAATGATGGGGTGAGCTTTTAATATGTTACCGTAAAGCTTCACCCATTAATTTCCAAGCAATTCTAGTTATAGTTTGAATTAATTTTAATCACATTTCAATTAATCTTTCTAAGAGTTGTTACTATTGGTATGCTGAATTCTTATTTTAATCTAGAGTCTGAAAAATGAAGGTTATCTAGAAATATTAAAATAATAGACAGTTATTGAAACTGGAGAGTTTCCTGACCGCCCTCACAGGACTTGCAACAGGAGTGTGGCTTGTTCCGCCACTGCACCCAAACCTCTTATGGGTGGGGGAGAATGCAGATGGGTAGGTGCAGGAGCCCAGGAGGGTGCTTTTGGACTCCGGCCCCACAGTAGTGCTGAGGCGTGGGTGCCTGCAACTCCCAAAGCCCCAGTGGGCATGTTACAGTGCTCCTTTAGCTCTGCTATCCACAGATGGCTTAAGTGTTAACCAGCTTAATGCTCTTTTGGTACCTCGGTTCTTCTCTAGCCTCCAGGAAAACTCAGGGCACAAGGACAAATTAAAGGATGCTAAATGCTGGGGATTTTACTGCATGGTGGAGGTGGCTCTCAGTAGAACGGATGAGTAGTTGGAAAGGGGATGGAGTGGGAAGATGATCTTCCCCTGAATTTCGGCTGTCCTGTGGCCAGTCTCCTCTTTGACCTTCCCCAGCCGAACTCCTCTCAATGTTCAGATGCTATTTCTCTTCTCTTCTTCTCTGCCTTGCTACTCTTCTGTTCCTATGCTTTTCTGCTCATCTGCTTGTCTGCTCATGGAGCCCAGAGTTTGGGGTTTATATGGGTACAGGATAGGGGGTTTGGCAGGCCAAAAGGCAACATTTAGGCACAAAAACAGGAATGTCTGTTCACTTTTAGGGCCACAGGTTTCCAGGCTTGAGAGTGGGGCCTTTGCCTGGAAACTACCCTCTTCTACCCAGTGTTTCCCTGCCTCCTGTCCATATCCCTCTTATGACGGGGGTACTTACTCAATATTTTACAAATAACTAGCTCTACAAATGGCAATTGTAGCTTTTTCAAACTTTGTTCATTTCCCAAGTTGTTTCTGTGGTAACTAAGTTATTTCTGATCTTATAAAAATGATATAGATTAGATAATAATTATATAAACCTTGCATTAAGAGATCAGAGAGATTATATGACAAGAAATAATAAGCAACCTATTGATATCTAATATTAATTATAATTATTCTTAGTTAATATTAATCATATTTCAAGGAACATACATATATTTGCAGATTTCATCCAAGGTACTGTGACTTGTCATTGTACAATATCATAAGTTACACAATACATGAAATTTGAAGGTGGCAAAAAGGTCGTGGCATGTATTGATACTTAGTAAATTGTAGTTATTTTTCTTTTGCATGATAATATTCCTTAGTTTAGAACTTAGCAGAAAACTACTCTCCAACTATTTCTGGATGTTCTTATCAGCATACTTTGTGATTATCTGCGCATCAGCTTGTTTAATAAATTATTTTATGTGCTTTTGATGGTCAATCCATTTTATTCTAATGGCCTCCTATTGCTGCCTCATTAAAATATAGCATTTCAAATCCATTATATTCTATTGGTCACTCATTGATTTCCTTCTTTTGTTAAAACCACTCAGCCTCAACAGGAAGCCTAATCAGGATGAATCATCTCATCCTTTACAAAATGGATGGAATATTCCTAAATCTATTTTTTGCAACTTTGAAAATATGCTGTACCTTTTAACAGATATTAAATATAATTGCTTTTCTCTTTGTAAAAATATATGCTTGTTGGTATGAACACAGTTTTCTATAATAGTTTAGATCTATTCGTTTTGAAATTGATATTCCCATCATCAGTGAAAATGCCAATGGCTGCTTTTGTTACTCTGTGTAGAAGATATTCTATTTCCTGTTTTTGCTGAATATCTGTTACATATTTTACATGGTCAAAGCAAATACTGTGTTTTCTTAGAAACTACTCTTCCACTTAACACAAAATATAAGTACATATATATATAAATTCTATTACTCTAAAAACTAATTTCTTAATCATCATGAAAAGTTTATTCATTCATGAGTACCATAAGGGCTCCCAAACTCTATTTTATAAAAAAAATTTGTGGTGGTTTTGCCTAATTTTGGAAATGATTGCTATTATATATGTATATTCAACCTCAATTTGTAAATATAAATTATTTTAAAATGAGAGTTTGGTTATCATGTTTTATTATTAGCAATGAAAATAGGTAGCTGTTTTATAGAACATTGATGTTGTAATCTTTATTTTTCTTTCATAAATGTTTTTCTATAGCACAAAATGTAAAAATATTTTTGTTTTACAATTTGCTTGAAAAATAATAGATGCCTAGACCATGTAGTCTTAAATAGACAATGGCATTTATCTGATATTTGGTATTTTAATTTCAGGTTTTGCATGATTGAACATACATTAAAATATATTTAACA
>NW_012101629.1:7355-8323 GCF_000951045.1 Mandrillus leucophaeus | reverse complement strand
TAATTATTCTTAGTTAATATTAATCATATTTCAAGGAACATACATATATTTGCAGATTTCATCCAAGGTACTGTGACTTGTCATTGTACAATATCTGTCTCTTATACACATCTATAACAATAATAAACTTCTGTGTACTGATAGGTAGATTTTCTTCCTTTTTTTCTCCTGTGATTAATTTTGGCTAATCTTGATGTTATCTTCAAAATATTATTCAAATCCTTTTTTTAAATAGCCCTGAATCTTTTTTTGGCTGGGCTGGTACAAGTCTCTGTGACTCAGCCATCTTGGGATCAAATATCTTTATGTAGCCTTTTAATGTTGAATATATGTCTAGCTCATCCTTGGAACTCATTTCTCTGCTCAATGTCTTAATTTAAGCCATTGTTGAGAGTAAATTCTATCGTCATGAAATTCCATTAAAAATAGCAATTAGCCCAGCATGAGAAATGTCAATAAAAAACATTTTAAGAAATAGGTTATATTAATTATTTACTTTAAAATGTACAATAAAGTCTGGAAAATATTTGAAGACTGAATGTCGTTAAACACCTTGGGTTAGTGTAGATTAAATAAAAAGCAACTCATAGTATTGATTGTATCCTGGTAATAAGAGGGTTTGTGGTTTTTCTTTATTTTTACTAAAAACAAAACAAAACCATAAATTTATCTTTATCTTTGAGTTTTCAAAGTTGATGATTTCCCTTTTCATCCCTGGCCTCCAAATTTGAGGATCCAAACTCCTCAAGACAGTTGATAGTTCATTATTTACCTTGTTTACAAAAGAAATGGAGAACAGTTATGACTTTTTTAATATCTGAGTTAAAGTGTAGGGTCTGTCTCTTATACACATCTAGATGTGTATAAGAGACAGGTACAGGATAGGGGGGTGTGGCAGGCCAAAAGGCAACATTTAGGCACAAAAACAGGAATGTCTGTTCACTTTTAGGGCCACAGGTTTCCAGGCT
>NW_012101629.1:969-7305 GCF_000951045.1 Mandrillus leucophaeus | reverse complement strand
GTACAACCAGAGCTTTTGAAAAAGGAAATGTTAAGGAAATATAAACACCTTTATATTGGATTTTATGAATTTTCCATCTTGGCTGTGATTCTTTGGATTTGTCTCTCTCTCCAGACTTCAGAGTGACTCTTTGCTCTCCATTTTCTAACAGGTTCAAGAAATGTCATTGCTTTACAGTTTACTCAGTATTTCTTTTCTTTTCCTACATTTTACTGTAATAAATTTTAAGACATTAAAATTGAATAATTTTCTGTCATATCAGTGGTTCATAGCATTTTTATATGAAGATATTTAAAATAATAAAAACATCTTCAGATGCCTCAGGTTTATAGTTTTTATAAAAAATTACCGAGACTCTATGCAACACAAGTCTTTTATAAGTTCAGTAACTCTTGTAGATAATTTTGTGTTTTATTACCCGACAACAAGTGCATACGCTAAAAATAACATCACATAAACAAGTTCACTTTATTTTTCCCTTAAGTTTAACAAGTAAAGCTTCCAATTTCTACATAAGATACAGTTGTGGACAAGTACTTGAATTTTTGACATCAATTTTTCTTTTCAATTACATGTATAACAAATATTTTATTACAGTTTTTATAAGTCAATAACCCTGTTTAAACTTCTGAATGAATTTTTAACACCTCATGTTACTCATAAGGGTTTTAGCATCTCAAGAGTCACTAATAATCATTCATTTTTAAAATGTTGATCAAACTCCTACTATCTGCCAAAATGTGCAAAATTCAGCAGTAAATTAACATACAAAAACCTTTATTCAGAGCTTATGTTCTAATCAAAGAGATAGAATATTATTTTAAAGAATAATAAACACTAAAAAATATATAAATTAAGCAATAGGATAAGGAAATATTTAAAAGGAATTTATCTTCTAGAGAGAATGGCCAAGAAATACTTTACTGAAGGTAACACTTGAATAAAGACCTAAAGGAAATTGGAGTGTAAGTCATGCAGCTGCTATGAAGAGGGAGTTCCTGAGGCAGAATGTTCCTGTAAAACTGTGGTTGGATAGAGAAAAGGAGAGGAGAGGGTGATGAAATAAGTGATTTGAGTTAGTAGAGAAAGGCCAAGCTACTCCAGCAGCTCCACTCAGTGTGAGGACCCTGAACAATTTGTTTCTAGTGTAAGGAAATAGATACAAAAAATTAAGAGTAAATAGTAAGCAACTTTTATAGAAATTTGACACAGTAATAGAGTAACTTTATGTCTATTAAAATTAGTATTAAAATATTTGGGTTTGTATGTCCTGTTTTTATTCATTTTATACTAATACTTTTTCTTATTTCACAAAATTGTTGAGTCATCATGGAATTAAAATTAAAAGAAAGTCCTTCATTAATAGTTTGGAAAGTTCTAATCTAGGGAATTTCAGACATAATAAAAACACTGGCTTCCATTATGACTGAGATGGGGGATATTGAAGGGTTTTAGGTAGAGGGGTGACATGATCAGATCTGGATTTTTAAGACAAATACTCTGCTGTGCTAAGAAAGTACTAGAGGCAGAGGTAGGAGTAAGGAAGTAAAGAAAACAGATCAAATAGTTATTGTGAGAAGTTTTAAAACTGTAGGTATCTTGAATGTACAGCCAAGAAAACTTGCTGACAGATTGGAAAAAGTGTGTGATGGAAAAAGAAGAATCAAGAATAAACCACAGCTTGTGGCTTAGGAAGTGATGGAATACAGCTGACATTGATCAAGATGAAGAGCACAGGAAGAAAGTGATGAGGAACACCAGGTGCTCATTTTTGATATGTTGAGTTTGAGATGCTTGTTAGGTACTCAAGTAGAGATGTTTGAATAGATAGTTTGGTTAAGAGTTTAGAGTTCAAGAGAACTTGCCTGTTTAAAAAAAAAAAAAAAAATCTGAGAATCCTTAGCATTTAATTGGTAATTAAACTTGTAGAATTTGAACTCACTTAAAGACTGAAGGATCTTAAAGAGAAAAGATGAAAGGGGTGAGCAGCATGTCATGCCAGTGTCTATAGCTTGGAAGACAGAAGGTTGAATCAGACTGACCAGAGAAGTAAAAGAAAACAAAGATAGATATAGTGCCACATAAAAGAAAGTATTTGAAGGAGAAGAATGATTAAGTACTTTAAGTTCTATAAGGAAATGAGAAGTGAGTGATAAGGGCTATGAAAGGGTAGTATGAATAAACCAAAGAAATTTTCTCCTGAGATGGAGAGATTGTTAAAGTTGGGGTACAAAAGGAAGAGTATTGATAAAATTATTGTCAGAGTTGAGATAATTGAAGTTGAGATTAGGAAAGATATGGTTTCAAAGTTTAAGACAAAGTCAAGAGTATAGTGATGCAATAAGGTAGCTAAAGTGGGAAAAAGGACAAGATTATTGGAGGAAGGGTGATTATAGAACTGAGATTCTAAGAAATCAGTATATTCTACATCAATGTTGAGATTAGCAATTACTATAACAAAAGTGATTCTAGAAAGATACATAAACTGCCCCATAGAGTTGTCATTCTAGATAAAGGACCCAAGACTAGAGTTGCATAAAACATATCTAAGTATATGTATTCTTTTACCTTTTGCCTGGAAGTTTTAAATTTTGTGGTAGATATTTTGAGGTAGGGTTCTGAAATTTACAATTATAAAGGAGGCTGAAGGTTGTAATAATACACTAACAAATAAGGAAATTACTGTCTCAAACATTGTTTTGTATTTATTTTTCACATCTCTAGAAAAATACCCGATTTCAACTCAATTGATCACTGCTATATCCAGCACGTTTCCAAAAAGTTAATTTTATAGGTTAACCTTAGTACAAGGTCAAGTCACATTAAGAATTGAGATAATCTGTAAATAATGTACCTTCATATAAGCAATTATGTAGATTGAACCAATGCTTATAAGTCTATTTATAATATATTTTCTTTTTCTTGAAACATTTCTATTTTCTTGTATTATATTTAAAATATATTTTGATATGTTAAGCCATCCTTGAATCCCTGGGATGAATCTCATTTAATCACGGTGAAAGATTTTTTCACAACTTCTAAAATTTTCCTTTTGTGTTTCTCAAACCCGCCCATTTTAACTTAAATATAACTATTTTAACATTTTTATTAGCTATTCTATTTCTACTACTTTTTAAAAACCAAGTAAACAATTAGTAGACACATAAAAAGTCACTTTTTCTTCTACTTCGTTTTGGTTTTTAGATCATTTATTTAAAATATAACAGAATATCAGGCACCACTCAAGGCACAAAGGAGAAATTTTAAAAATAACATTTGAACATGGATCCTTCACTTGAGAAGTCCATAGTTTAACTGGATAAGAGGTGTGGAAACACACAATTGCAATGATGAAATGTGTTCTCGAGCCAAGGCATGGACAAGGTCATTGAGGAAACTTCAATGAAAACTTCCCGATGGCATCATGGTAGCTTCCTGGAAGAGATGGCATTTGATTTGAAATATTACAACTAAGGAAAAATTTATTTCCTGTGTATAGACTGATGATACACCAGAAGGAGCAAAATGGAGTATCATATGCAAAAGTAGAAAAGACAATAAGGCATGACAGTTTTCTGAGAATTGCAAATGCTAGAACATAGCATGAAATAAGGAGTCTTATAAAGAAATGGCAGGGTAAGAGGCTAAAAGAGCAGATAGTCTTGGAATATGAAAAGCTACTAAAAGAAAATTAGATTTTTCCCTCAAGTTTATAAAGAAATATGTAATGTGTTTGGTTAAGAGAGTCTTTTGATTTTATTTTTGTTCATATAGGATACATAACATTTCACTAAATATAATAAAAAATGTGAGATTCCACATTGTCAAGCATTAATTTTTCTAAGACAAGAGTAATCTAGTCAGCAATGCAGTTTCAGTCTTTTAAGGAAAAACAGACTATGTTTTCATGAATAGTAGATTTAAATAATTGTAACTTTTTAGATTTTTTTGGTCTGCCCTTTTTTCCCAATGACAATTTCTTGCCCAGATTTTACAAGTCTCACACAAATGAGCTAGATTGGCACAGCCTAAATGTGACAAGTATTGCAAAAGACATTAGAAAATTGATGGGACAGAATTTAATAATAAAATATCTGATTTCAATTCTCATTACATATTCAGTAACCAGAGGGCAGTATTTTTGATCTTTGATCATAAGGATGCTGGTTATTGAATTTTCAAATGTTTATTAAATTTTAGTGAAGTGTTTACATTCATTACATCATTTTTATATGTAATTATTAATTAACCTTAAATTTTTTAGCATGTTACCTATTAGTTTAAGGGTAAAACTTACTTCCAAATTTATAATGTCAAAATTGAAGTTAGAAACACTAATCTATAACTAGTAATTAATGTAACTTTTTAGATCAAGTTTAGCCTAAAGCTGATTTCTTACATATTTGATGTTTGGCCTAACGGTTTCTCTGTACATCATGAACTATAACCTAAATGAAGTTGTATACAGACTGTAGCCTGCTCTTGTGCCAATTACCAAGTTTTGGTCAATCAAAGGTAGCCAGCTGTTCAAACCATGTTCAACTAAGGTAGACACCAAACTGAAACCAATCCAGCTGTTTCTGTACCTCACTTCCATTTTCTGTACATCATGGGAGGCTGCTCAATTCTCAAATTGTTCTTTCTTGAATTAAGCTCTGTTAAATTTAATTTGCCTAAAGCTTTTCTTTTAACAGATGGCATCAGAAATAAGATCTGAAGTAGAGCTTCTAATGAGCCCCAGAAGCACTGAGTGCCGAAGTGAGGTACCCATCAGGCTCATGGTGTCCATTTCTCTCTTGGAGCAGCAGAGGATTGTGGTAAATTCACTCTCAGATTCTGAAGTTCCATGGATTTGCATTTTTGAGCTTTCTGACTTTCTTTGAACAAATTTCTGATCCAAACTCGGTTTGGAAGTTACAGGAGAAACTGAACTGGGTCCAGGATCAGATTGGATCTGGTAATTAACTGGCTTGAATCCAGTTTGAGGTCTCTTATATCTGACTGAGTCAGAACAAATCTGATAGTAAATGGCAATATTGCTGAGGGTGTAAAATTTAGCTTTTAGAAATTTGCAGAAATTTTTGTGTTCTACCTCTTTGTTTTATTTTTCTTTTGTGTTCGGGCAGGGAATAAAACCATTGGCTAACTTGATCAATGAAACCTCAGAGACAAAGCCAATATTTGAGGTAAAAGTGGGATCCTTAATTTATGAAGGACTAAATACCATCCAGCTTATATATGTATAAGCATTAGGCCCCAAAGGCAGCAAAGTGTTACAGAAATGGTGAAATCTTACTAAAGAAAAGTTACAGAGCAATGTTCCAAATGAACAACACTACACTGAAGTGCATTTGAAAATAAGAGCTCCTAAATTAATCTCATCTAGGGAGGCCTATTTATATGCAGAAGCTTCTAAAAATATTTCAATATTTTTATTTAAAGTCTTTGTAAAAGGCAAATGAAAAGCTTAAGCGAGTAATTGAAGAGACTAATTAAACCTGCTAAACTTTTGGCTTAGTTACTATCCTGCCCCAAAGGTGGAAAGAAAGCTATCCTAGATAACGTGTTTATAAAAGGTAAAATAAATTTGCTTCTTTTTCAGATCTATCCATGCTGAGTCGAGGCATACAATGCTTTGTTGTTCCTGTTCCTCAGGGGGCTCCACCCATTAACCTGAACTCAGGTAATTTTAGCTAAAAAACACCCTATTCAACTAAAATAAATCTTTCTGTAAATTAATTAGCTATTATTTTTAAATTCTGAAATGTAATTGGAAATTCTTTTGTGAAATAAATATCCTTAAAAATTTGAGACTTCCTTTATAGATGTATGTCTACCTATGTACATTAGAAACTTGTAGCATTCTTTTTAATTTACATAAGAAATCATAACCCTTCTGGCCATCTTGCCTTAAGTGAACTTTTATTTCAACACATTTTATTTCCTTGGTTTGAGCAAATGATGATACACTATTTAGGCCTAGAATCTTAGTGCTGTGCTTATAAAAAAATAATTTGTTTTGTTCCACCTAAGGGTTGTACCTTTAGAAATGCAAATTTGTCATCTAGCTAACAATTGCTTAAGGAAATGAAACAGGTAATTCGAAGAGTGATAGGCCAAATGGGGAAAAGAAAGTTTATTTAAAAGCCAGTAAATAAAAATCTTTTATAAGAGTCATAATGTCTATTGGGGCGGAGCAAGATGGCTGAACAGGAACAGCTCCAGTCTCCAGCTCCCAGTGTGAGCGACACAGAAGACAGGTAATTTCTGCGTTTTCAACTGAGGTACTGGGTTCATCTCACTAGGGATTGCCAGACAATCGGTGCTGGTCAGCTG
>NW_012101629.1:0-589 GCF_000951045.1 Mandrillus leucophaeus | reverse complement strand
GCCAGGAGGGTCCCACGCCCAGGGAGCCTCCCTCATTGCTAGCACAGCAGTCTGCGATCTAACTGCAAGGCAGCAGCCAGGCTGGGGGAGGGGTGACCGCCATTGCTGAGGCTTAAGTAGGTAAACAAAGCCGCTGGGAAGCTCGAACTTGGTGGAGCTCACAGCAGCTCAAGGAGGCCTGCAAGTCTCTGTTGACTCCACCTCTGGGGACAGCGCACAGCTAAACAACAACAACAACAACAAAAGCAGCAGAAACCTCTGCAGATGCAAACGACTCTGTCTGACAGCTTTGAAGAGAGCAGTGGATCTCGCAACATGGAGGTTGAGATCTGGGAACGGACAGACTCTCTGTTCAAGTGGGTCCCTGACCCCTGAGTAGCCTAACTGGGAGATATCCCCCACTAGGGGCAGACTGACACCCCACACCTCACACAGTGGAGTACACCCCTGAAAGGAAGCTTCCAAAGCAAGAATCAGACAGGTACACTCACTGTTCGGCAATATTCTATCTTCTGCAGCCTCTGCTGCTGATATTCAGGCAAACAGGGTCTGGAGTGGACCTCAAGCAATCTCCAACAGACCTACAGCT
>NW_012101628.1:44980-45237 GCF_000951045.1 Mandrillus leucophaeus | reverse complement strand
ATTATACTTTAAGTTCTAGGGTACATGTGCACAACGTGTAGCTTTGTTACATACGTATACATGTGCCATTTTGGTGTGCTGCGTCCATTAACTCGTCATTTACGTTAGGTATATCTCCTAATGCTATCCCTCCCCGCCTACTGCCTCCCCACAATAGGACCCGGTGTGTGATGTTCCCCTTCCTGTGTCCAAGTGATTTCATTGTTCAATTCCTACCTATGAGTGAGAACATGTGGTATTTGGTTTTCTGTTCTTGC
>NW_012101628.1:42181-44740 GCF_000951045.1 Mandrillus leucophaeus | reverse complement strand
TGCATAGTATTCCATGGTGTGTATGTGCCACATTTTCTTAATCCAGTCTGTCACTGATGGACATTTGGGTTGATTCCAAGTCTTTGCTATCGTGATTAGTGCCGCAATAAACATACGTGTGCATGTGTCTTTATAGCAGCATGACTTATAATCCTTTGGTTATATCCCCAGTAATGGGATGGCTGGGTCAAATGGTATTTCTAGTTCTAGACACTTGAGGAATCGCCACAGTTTTCCACAATGGTTGAACTAGTTTACAGTCCCACCAACAGTGTTCCTATTTCTCCACATCCTCTCCAGCACCTGTTGTTTCCTGATTTTGTAATGATTGCCATTCTAACTGGTGTGAGATGGTATCTCATTGTGGTTTTGATTTGCATTTCTCTGATGGCGAGTGATGATGAACATTTTTTCATGTGTCTGTTGGCTGTATGAATGTCTTCTTTTGAGAAGTGTCTGTTCATATCTTTATGCCCACTTTTTGATGGGGTTGTTTTTTTCTAAACACAAGAGAATACTACTGGAAATAAATAACAAGAGAAACATTAAAAACTACACAAATACATGGAAATTAAACAACATGCTCCTGAATAACCAATGAATAAGTTAAAAAATTAAGAAAATGTAAAAATTCCTTGAAACAAAGAAAATGGAGATGTAACAAACCAAAATCTATGAGATACAGAAAAAGCAGTATTAACAGGGAAGTTTACAGCAATAAATGTTTACATTGAAAAAGTAGAAAGAATTCAAATAAAGAAATCATAAATAAAATTTCATGATGTACTTAAAGGAACCAGAAATACAAGAACAAACCAAACCTCAAATTAGTAGAAAGACAAAATCAAATATACCAGGCTAGTCATAAGTGAAACTGGTCTCACAATACAGAAGATTCAATGATCAAATCTTTGTTTTTTAAAAAATAAACAAAACTGACAAACCTTTAGCTAGACTAAGAAAAAAGAAAGACCCCAATAAATAATATCAGAACCCAAAAAGGAGACATAAAAACTGAGATTGCAGAAATACAAATACTCATTACAGTATATTATGAGCAACTACATGCCAACAATTTCAAAAACTCAGACTAAATTTTGATAAATTCCTGGACATATACAACCTACCATGATTGAACCATGAAGAAATAGAAAACGCCAACAAACAAATAACAAGAAAACTGAAGCTGTACTTAAAAGTCTCCCATGAAAAAAAAATCCCAGACCCTGATGGCTTCATTAATCAATTCTACCAAACATTTAATATAGAACTAGTACCAGTTCTACTCAAATTATTCAAATAAAATTGAAGAGGGGGGAATACTTCATAAATTTTTCCATGAAGCCAGCTTCCCTGATCCAAGACCAGAAAACGGGATAGCAAAAGTAGAAAACTATAGGCCAGTATCACTGGTGAAAATAAATGTAAAAATCCTGAACAAAATATTAGCAAACCAAGTTCAACAACGCATTAAAAAGATCATTCACCATGATCAAGTGGGATTCATTTCAGGAATGTAAGGTTGGTGCACCATATGCAGGAATAATATGTAACATCAACAGAAGAACAAAAACCATACGATTATTTCAATGGATGCTGAAAAGCGTCTGAGAAAATTCAACATCACTTTATGACAGAAACTCTTGACAAATTAGATACAGAAGGAAAAACAACTCAAAATAGTAAAGATTTCATGGGACAAACCCACAGCTAACATTGTATTGAATGGAGAAAAATGGAAAGCCTTTGCTCTAAGGTCTGGAACAAAGCATGGATGCCTACTTTTACCACTTTTATTCAACATAATACAGGAAGTCTTAGCCATAGCTATTAGGCAAGAGAAGGAAATGAAGGACATCTAAATTGGAAAGGAAAAAGTCAAATTAGCCTTGTTTGCAGATGATATAATCTTATACTTACAAAAACCTAAAGGCTCTACCAAAAAACTTTTGTAACTGATAAACGAATTAAGTAAAGTTGCAGGATACAAAATCAACATACAAAAATCAGTAGCATTTGTATACACCAAATGTGAACCTGAAAAAGAAATCATTTGCAATAGCTATAAAGAATATAAAACACCTACAAGTTAATTTAACCAAAAAAAAAAAAGTGAAAGATCTATACAAGGAAAAGTATAAAATGCTAATTGAAGATGATATATGAAAATAGAAAGATATTCTAAGCACACGGATTGGAAGAACTAGTATTATTAAAATGATGATACTTCCCAAAGCAATTTACAGATTTAGTGCAATCCCCACCAAAATACCAAAGACACTCTTCACATACATAGAAAAACTCGTAAAATGTATGTGGAACTCAAAATATCAATGGAGTGGCATAATCAGGGCTCACTAAGGCCTCGACCTCTCAGGCTCAAGCCATCTTCTCACCTCAGCCCCCCGAGTATCTGGGATTAGAGGCATCCACCACCACACCTGGCTAACTTATATTTGAATTTCAGTAGAGATGAGGTCCCATTATGTTACCCAAGCTGGTCTCAAACTTCTGAGCTCAAGGGATTCTCCCACCTCAGCCTCCCCAGGCGCTGGGATT
>NW_012101628.1:36510-37431 GCF_000951045.1 Mandrillus leucophaeus | reverse complement strand
TAATCCTTTGGGTATATACCCAGTAATGGGATGGCTGGGTCAAACGGTATTTCTAGTTCTAGATCCTTGAGGAATCACCACACTGTCTTCCACAACTGTTGAACTAGTTTACAGTCCCACCAACAGGGTAAAAGTGTTCCTATTTCTCCACATCCTCTCCAGCACCTGTTTCCTGACTTTTTAATGATCGCCATTCTAACTGGTGTCAGATGGTATCTCATTGTGGTTTTGATTTGCATTTCTCAGATGGCCAGTGATGATGAGCATTTTTTCATGTGTCTGTTGGCTATATAAATGTTTTCTTTTGAGAAGTGTCTGTTCACATCCTTTGCCCACTATTTGATGGGGTTGTTTTTTTCTTGTAAATTTGTTTTGAGTTTTTTGTACTTTCTGGATATTAGCCCTTTGTCAGATGAGTAAATTGCAAAATTTTTTTCCCATTCTGTAGGTTGCCTGTTCACTCTGATGGTAGTTTCTTTTACTGTGCAGAAGCTCTTTAGTTTAATTAGATCCCATTTGTCATTTTTGACTTTTGTTGCCGTTGCTTTTGGTGTTTTCGACATGAAGTCCTTGCCCATGCCTATGTCCTGAATCGTACTGTCTAGGTTTTCTTGTAGGGTTTTTATGGTTTTAGGTCTAACTTAAGTCTTTAATCCATCTTCAATTAATTTTTGTGTAAGGTGTAAGTAAGGGATCCAGTTTCAGCTTTCTACAATATATGGCTAGCAAATTTTCCCAGCACCATTTATTAAATAGGGAATCCTTTCCCCATTTCCTGTTTTTCTCAGGGTTGTCAAAGATCAGATGGTTGTAGATGTGTGCAGACGACATGACTGTATATCTAGAAAACCCCATTGTCTCAGCCCAAAATCTCCTTAAGCTGATAAGCAACTTCAGCAAAGTCTCAGGATACAAAATCAA
>NW_012101628.1:36120-36460 GCF_000951045.1 Mandrillus leucophaeus | reverse complement strand
GTATTGCCTAGGTTTTCTTCTAGGGTTTTTATGGTTTTGGGTCTAACTTAAGTCTTTAATCCATCTTGAATTAATTTTTGTATAAAGTGTAAGTAAGGGATCCAGTTTCAGCTTTCTACACATATACAGCTAGCAAGTTTTCCCAGCACCATTTATTAAATAGGGAATCCTTCCCCCATTTCTTGTTTTTCTCAGGGTTGTCAAAGATCAGATGGTTGTAGATGTGTTCAGACAACATGACTGTGTATCTAGAAAACCCCATCGTCTCAGCCCAAAATCTCCTTAAGCTTATAAGTAACTTCAGCAAAGTCTCAGGATACAAAATCAATGTACAAAAATC
>NW_012101628.1:33955-36070 GCF_000951045.1 Mandrillus leucophaeus | reverse complement strand
ACTACCTGACTTTCTGAACACAAGGGAATACCTGTGTTCAGACTTCAAAATATACTATAAACCTATAGTAGGCAAATCAGCATGGCACTGGCATAAAAAGAGACACCTACATAAATGAAATAAAAATTAAAAAAATGAAAAAATAAAAAAATAAAAAACTGAAAATAAAAAAAGAAACAAAATAAAAAACTCAGACTTACATGCATGATAAAACCCCCAGATTTGTATGCAGATGTATATTCAGGCCATTAGCCTGACTATGCATGTCTAAAATGTCTAGTAGAAATGAGGTCTAGAGGTCTCATCTCTGCTAAAGATCTTTGCTACCGAGTTAAAGAAAAACATGTTTCTGAATTATCCAAATAGTTGCTTTGTTTTTCCTGTGGCAGATTGAACCTTAGATTGAAATTTTATACTTATCTTTAGTTGTTACAATATCATTTAATCTTATGCACTCAGGTTCATTATTCAATATTCAGTTATTTATTCTGAGATATTCTAGTAGATATCTTAATTAGGTCAAGATTTCAATAGTAATAGTTTTTCAAGGAAAGAGGAATCTTTTAATGGAACTGGGGAGTCTTTGAACTCCATGCATAAGCAGTGGGGGTGTCTTGAAACATCTGGTTTTGTTACTTTTTCCTGTTTTGTCAGGGATTACATATTGCTATAGTCCTTTCTCATCCTATTATTTTTTCTAAGCTGCATTCCTTTTGATGTAGAACATTTTATCTTTATCTTTTCCTGCAGGATTTAGTTTCAATATGCTCCTCATTGATTCCAGATTACACTGTATCGCCTGCCCTCATGAGATGTGTTTATCCTCAGGAATTCCTGATAGTCCTCCTGTGTGTATGTGTGTACACTCATGTATTTGGCTTTCAACTACAGTCACCATACGGTATTTCTCAGTCTGTCCTCTTCTGCTCCAGCTCATGTTCCCCATTGTTGATAGTTCTGCTCACGAAGCCAGCTGAAGGAGCTCCAGTATTGTCATGGCTCATATCCATTGATAAGCATTGGTGAGAACGTAAGTAATTCAATGCTTTTTAGATGCAAAGATTCAGATGAATGTTATGAAAACCTTTCAGGGTTGAAAGGCTAGTACTCTTTGCCATAGATGCCAAGAGATCACAAGTAGATGAAATGGATCCTCCATAGCAAAATTGGGAGTAGGTGCAAAATTAGAGGAACTGGGAACATAATGAAATGCGGCAATGGGGAAATTATTTTGTTATTGTTGCTTATGCAAGCATTGCTTTGAAGGTATTAGGGCTTTAGCCAGGCTGAAAATATCCATACACTTTTTTAAAAGTACCAAGATCTACTTAAAATTTCTCAGAATTCTACAGGTTAAACAAGTCCCTGCAATCTATTATTTCATATTTACAATGAACCACTGAGACTAAAAGAGGAACTGGACACTGTCATAGAATAGATAGAAGAAGTAAATGTCCTCTGTACATCACTACATATAATTGGTCACATTTCATCAATAATTGAGATTTTTTTTTATCTTGTTTCATCTACTCACAGGAGACTACCACACTTACCTTTCTCCTGCAACCGGCACACAGGCTACTCCAAGTTTCCTGGTGGTTCTGAAGAGGGGTCCACAGATGCTTGTGAGCCAGTCTCTCTATCATGATTATATATGGGAGATCCAGCACCTCCTTGCCCACCTCCTAAGGGAGCTTCAGTATTGCCCCTGCTAGTAGTCGTGGTGACAATGCCCATATCCATGCCAAGGGAGCAACCTGGCTCTTATCTTCCAAAGATGTCAGTGGGATTCCTGAAAGACCTGGGGAGATATTCCTTTCTTCAGCATGAGGCAGCTCACTCTCACTTGGGCCTCTGCTCTCTCAGGGTTGTGCATGGACTACCATGAAGATAATGTTGCCAGCATATAGTAGCTCTCTCAAGACCCTCTTATAATTAGTTCAAAAGACCAATTCCTACCCCTTCTTCTTTTCTCTTTTTTTATTACACTTTAAGTTCTAGGGTACATGTGCACAATGTGCAGGTGTGTTACATATGTATAGTGTCATATTGGTGTGCTGCACCCATTAACTCGTCATTTACACTAGGTATATCTCCTAATGCTATCCCTCCCCC
>NW_012101628.1:30015-32134 GCF_000951045.1 Mandrillus leucophaeus | reverse complement strand
ATGAGTGAACTCTCGTTCACAATTGCTTCAAAGAGAATAAAATACCTAGGAATCCAACTTACAAGGAATGTGAAGGACGTCTTCAAGGAGAACTACAAACCACTGCTCAACGAAAAAAAAAGAGGACACAAATAAATGCAGGAACATTCCATGCTCATGGATAGGAAGAATCAGTACCTTGAAAATGACCATACTACCCAAGGTAATTTATAGATTCAATGCCATCCCCATCAAGCTATCAATGACTTTCTTCACAGAAGTGGAAAATACTAAAGTTCATATGTAACCAAAAAAGAGCCCACATTGCCAAGTCAATCCTAAGCCAAAAAAACAAAGCTGGAGGCATCATGCTACCTGACTTCAAACTATCCTATAAGGCTACAGTAATGAAAACAGCATGGTACTGGTACCAAAACAGAGATATAGACCAAAGGAACAGAACAGAGCCCTCAGAAATGAGTATGATTTTTGATACTGTGTATTAACATACCAGCATAACCCAATGGACCAATATTTTCCAATGACCAACATATGATGTCACAAAATAATGCATGGATTAAAGAATAATCCAAAGTGCCTGAGATCTCAATGTACTCTGAAGTAACGGAACATAAAAAGTGCATTGTTATGATTCCATACTGCAACTAGCCTTTCAAAACCAATCATTTCTCAAGTTTTGGTGTAGTGCCAGAGACTAACTAAAACTACCTAAAAACGTCTACTATAATGCTTCTCCTTTTTCCACCTAACATTATCTGTGTAAGGCTGAAGGTTCTTCATAACCTTTACTAAAACCACCTATTGTAAAAGACTGATGCAAAAATACACATGAGAATTCAGCTCTTTTCTGTGAAGTCAGATATCAAAGACATTTGCAAAAGTGTAAAACAAACAATGCCACATAATTTTTTTGTTTTGAAAGTTATCTTCATAAAAATAGAATTAAGTTTTAATTTGAATACACTAATACATACTTTTTCTATTTCTCATTTTAAATTTTGATTACAGTAAATGTAGACATAATAAGCCATATAAGTAAATGATCTTTTAGATTCTGAATAATTTTTAAGAGTGATAGGATCCTGAAACCAGAAAGAGAATCACTATTTTAAGGGCATTTTCTTAAAAGGCTCTTTAGATGAAACTTTGCTAATTTCCTTCTTCTTTCAATTGAAATAATTTAATGAGTTTTCCACAAAACTCATACTCTGGCATTAAGACAAACAATTTTCATGAACGGCTACCATGTAACATAAACACAGCACTGCAATATGAACAGGAGGAAGATGGCTAACCAAAGGCCTTAAACTCCAACACCTGCACATCCCAGGCATGTGACATAAATGGGTAAAATAATCTCCAAGAACTAAGCCCTTTCTGCTTTCTTAAAACCCACCACATTATTTTTCATGTCATAATTTTTTATAGAAATTTGAATTTCAAGAATAACATTTTCATCTTGAGGCAACCGTAAGAAAACAATGGAACACATTTCATGAATGGTCATCCACAGTACTGCCTTTTGGCTTTCATCCTGAGCACAGAACAACACTTTCTGGCCCTCCTCCAGCTCCGCCTCTCCCCACCGTGAAGAAGCTGCAGAGTCCAGGGGACATGCCATTGGAAGCCTGCTCCAAAACCCCGTTTCACAAGCCCTGAACCCCAAAGTTCTCCCCCAAATGGGTTTGAATTGCTTCAATGACTTGTGTGAGCCTCTTTTCTAGATTTATCCTCCTAATGTTGGAGACTGCACCCTCTTCCCACATGATGACCCCCAGACCTGAGGAGCAGGCACGGGGTCCTTGATGGCAATGGACAGAACTTGTAGTACAAGTAGACTGGGGTTTCTGGGAGAGAGTAGGGATGAACAAGCAGGAGTGAAAACCACAGTGTGAAGATGGGCTCCTCCTCTGGCACCACGTGCCACCCCAGAACTTTGAGAATCACAAATTTGAACTTAGCCTTCTGGGCAATTATGAAGATGTATTTGTCAAGGTAGAAGGATAAAATATATTTTATATAACAGTTTGTTGGCTTGGTTTATAACTTAAATATTTAAATATATAAAATGTGGATGTGTATTTGAATTCCATCTCCAAATCACAAATATTAAAGGATT
>NW_012101628.1:27245-29839 GCF_000951045.1 Mandrillus leucophaeus | reverse complement strand
AAATAGAAAGGGCTAAGGGAAGAAGAAGAAAGAAAGATGTCCATTATACTGGTATATTCTGTCTAAAGACTAGTCAACACTATAGACATTCTCAAATTCAGCTGAAGTGTGCCAGATGTCCTGATTTTTAAAGGAGTATTAGGAATACAAATTTTAATGCAGAAAATTGCAATTTTAAAATCTTGACAACTAATTTTAAAAATTAACAGCTGGTAGCAAACACTGACTAGTCTAAATAATGTATTCTGGAGCTGAGAGCTGGACAGAGGCCCACTAGCTTATAATGGTTTGGGCTTGAATAAAATTTGTAACATCATGGAGTTTCCAATGCTTTTCTTTCAGTATCCTTCCCGGCATCGTGATTAATAAAAATGGCCACCTATCATTACATGCCAGACATTATACTAAGATTTTTGAACATGCTATTTCAACAGCATTCATACTTCCCAGTGCTTTGGGTTTGTTTGATTTCAACCATGGGAAAGCTTAGGAGCTCAATCATCCCTTTTCACTTGTCCAGTCTCTTTTATAATAATTTGTAACAAGCAATCTGTTTATCCTTTTGCTCAGCAAATATGTAAGAATAAAATATATGGTCATGGATGAGAAGATTTACCTGGTCTGTGAAGAGATTAAGCCTTGGTGCCAATTGTTGTAATTTAGTTAATCTGCTTCCCATATTGATTCTAAGTCTGTAATTCAATAATAGGTTCTGGGCAAGTGAAACTTGAACCTCCTGAGCAATATGGGCATTGGGTATAAAACTCTTCTGCTCCTGTGCCAAGAAAGTGTCATCTCTTGATTACAACTTATTTCATAGCTTTTCCATAACTCCTTCAAATGGCCTTCCAGATGGGCTATAAAGTAATCAGAGTAAATTAAAATTTTTACTTAGTACTAAAATGTAAATTTATTACATGCTTTTCCCCAAATCTAACCATTTGAAACATCTGGTATGGATATTTTAGTGCTTTATTCACTCTAATGGTGATAATTTTAGCAAGTTGTTAAAACTACTTCTCTCACTTCCCCATCACAGTAGTCCAAAGGATGCGGCTAATGTTTCAGCATCGAAGCATCCCTTACAAACTCATTAGAGAAATAACCGGTCCTCTTTGGTTCATCATAAATTAAAATAGAGCAGAACGTTATCATCTGTCCACTGCCCACCAGACAATGAAATCACTGGCCTTACTGTGAAAAAAGTTTAAAGTTTTCAAGAATCAAGGGCATTAAGTACAGAAAATTAATCTTTTCTCTGCCCAGCTTTACACTTTTGCATATCAGTTTCCCCCGGCTGTGATAGTTTCTTTTACAACATCTGCTGGAGAGAAGGGATGCAATGTGATTGTATTTAAGTACATTTTTGATGATTAAGGTCAACATAATTATGGGAACTTTGTGAGGTGTAAATGATACAAATTATATAAAAACTATAAAAATGCTCATTACTTTTAAATAAGAAATAAGTCAGGAAAGATTTTTTCCGACGTTCTGAATAATGTGTATTACAAATGACAGATAATAATTTATGCAAAGAGGATCACATATTGAATTCAGAATGTTCATATTTCACTTACAGGTGTGATGGATAATACTGAGTGTCACCTAGATTGGATTGAAGGGTACAAAGTATTGCTCCTGGGTGTGTCTGTGAGGGTGTCACCAAAGGAGATTAATAGTTGAATCAGTGAACTGGGAGATGCAGACCCACACTCAGTCTGTGTGGGCACCCTCTAATCAGCTGCCAGTGCAGCGAGGATAAAAGCAGGCAGAGGAACATGGCAGGGCTACACTGGCTAAGTCTTCTGGCCTCCACCTTTCTCCTGTGCTGGTTGCTTCCTGCCTTCAAACATCAAACTCCAAATTCTTTCAGCTTTTGGACTCTTGGACATACACCAGGGGTTTGCCAGGAGCTCTCAGGCCTTTGGCCACAGACTGAAGGCTGCACTCCTGGCTTCCTACTTTTGGGATTTGGGGACTCAGATTGGCTTTCTTGCCCCTCAGCTTGCAGACAGCCCATCATGGAACTTAACCTTGTGATTGTGTGAGTCAATATTCTTTAATAACTCATTTTATATATACATTTATTCTGTTAGTCCTTTCCCTCTAGAAAATCCTGACTAATACAACAGGACACAGGACCTAGTCACAGTAAGGGAGTGGACATTATTTAGAAGCAAAGACAGTTCACCCATATGAAAGGGAAAGATAACAGAATGTAGGTATAGATATACGAAGGTGAGCAGATGTAGCAACTGGAGATTTTGAAGTTCTTGTTAAACTATCATTTTTTTTTTACAAGTGGAATAGAAAATAAAGTCATCAGCAAAGAGTGAAAATGGGAAGGAGAGAAAATAAATATGAACTGTTACTCTAGGAAAGGATAAGAGTGAATGGAGCAGGAAACACTATTTTTTTTCTGGGAAATATAAAGACATGAGCTTTGCGATCATGAATTTCAGTTGAAACGAATCAACCTGATTCCCTCTTAGTTACTGCATTTTAAATTTGAATTTTATTTAAAAATCTGAATATGCTAATCATAATTATAGTATTATACAGAAGAGTTTCACTGCCCTAGAATTCCTCTG
>NW_012101628.1:25442-27195 GCF_000951045.1 Mandrillus leucophaeus | reverse complement strand
AAATTAATTCAGAGTTCTCTATAATGTAAAACTGTCACTAAATATTGAAAAACAATTATCATGACTATTGCTGCAATATGTACTTCTGATATTAATCAAATAGGTTTAAGAACTTTCTAGCATTACTGTGTGAACACACGAGCTCATGTGTGTGTTCATATGTATTTATGTGTGTTTCTATAGATTAAGAAGTACATAAGCCAAAACTGCATCTTAATCATCTACATGAATTTTTAAGATTTTAAAAAATGATTCAGAAGTTTCAATGTTTGCATATACACGAGCTAGATTTGTCATGATCATGCAAATCAAAAGGATATTATCTTTTTCATGTATTCAGCAGAGTATCTTTAGTACTTCAGTTTTTAGTACAAAAATTGGTTTGTTTATTTAGAAAATGTTCAACTGTGTTGTTGCAAGTCACTCTTCCAGGTTGCAGGCAGCCCTTCATGAATAGAAAGATTCTATTCCTTTCAACAAGGGACTTCTTATTTCCTCTAACTTTCTCCAATCCCCTTCTCCCCTAGAATGATTTACTAAAATTTTGGCAATGAAAACCAGTACCAATGGGAGTTTACTTAAATATATCATTTTTCACAGAAGCTATTTTTACTTCTGTTGAAATATAGTAAGATCAGTCAGTTCTATTTGTGAATTTTCACCAAATGTTTTTGCCATATGTAGTTGACGATACTGAATCAAAATTGGTATTACTTTACTTTTAGGTAGAAACATTTGTTGAAATCTGAATTCATTTTTTTCATGTTATATGTACTTTTTTGTCTAAGTTTTATTCAGGGTTGATTAAAATTAATATTTTAATTAAGATATCACATGTATAAAATGTGATAATAAAATTAAAGAACTTTAAGTAGAATGCAACAGCAGATGGAGGAGAAAGGGCTTTTTTTATTCTTATACATAAAAATAAATTTTGAAAATAGTTATAATTTTAAGCTATTTTATCTTAGTAAAATATAATTTTATCTATTTCTATTATATTACATAGAGTACTTCATAAAACATTGTAATATATTTAGCATAAGAACATAATTATTAGCATGGGAACAAGTGTGAGTTTTATTATAGATTTTAATTCACTGCAAATAATCTCTTTAATGCCCAGTGACCCAGTTACTCATTTATTTTAAATAAGCACTTCCCTTAGGTATCATTCAGAATTAGCAAGACCCATGAAATGGAAAATACGGTTTATATTTCCATAAAGACTCTTCGATTACCACTTCACCATCAGTTAACACCAACTGGATCTTGCAGTTCTTAAAGTACTGAAGATGATGATGGGGGCAACTTTTGTGGTTTAGAGTGAGTGATGGGATTATTTAGCATCAATAATATCACTCCTTTTGTCTTCACAATGAAAACTAAACATTTTTATAAAGAGTTGTTTATAGATACAATGTTAGTTTTCAAACTAATATATGTACAAAAACACATTTGTATAGAATAAGATTTGCACGTATGTCAGGCCAGGTGCCTCATGCCTGTAATCCCAGCACTTTGGGAGGCTGAGTGGATCACTTCAGGTGAGGAGTTTGAGACCAGCCTGGTCAACATGGCGAAACCCATCTCTACTAAAAATATAAAAATGAGCCGGGCGTGGTAGCACACACCTGTAATTCCAACTACTCAAGAGGCTGAGGCAGGAGAATCGCTTGAACGAGGGATGTGGCAGTGAGCCAAGATCACACCACTGCACTCTAGCCTGGGCAACGGACAGAAACTGTCTCAA
>NW_012101628.1:25043-25392 GCF_000951045.1 Mandrillus leucophaeus | reverse complement strand
TGAATATAGTTTAAAAGTTCTTTGGAAGATAATTTCTGCAATATGTAATTTAGAAAAGTCTTTATAAAACATTTTAATGGACACATGCATTTTTTTATAAAAGGCTACCTGGTATAATTTAACTTTTTTATTTTATTTTATTTTTTTTGAGACAGTTTCACTCTTGTTGCCCAGGCTGGAGTGCAATGGCATCATCTCGGCTCACCACGACCTCTGCCTCCTGGGTTCAAGTGATTCTCCAGACTCAGCCACCGGAGTACCTGGCATTACAGGCATGTGCCACCACACCCGGCTAATTTTGTATTTTAGAAGAGACGGGGTTTCTCCATGTTGGTCAGGCTGGTCTTGA
>NW_012101628.1:21680-23128 GCF_000951045.1 Mandrillus leucophaeus | reverse complement strand
ACATATTGCAGACATTTTCCAAAGAACTTTCAAAATGTATTCAGAAATTAAAATACTTACATTTACTGTTAGATTTTGACAATTACTTGTCCTTGATATATAAAAAACCTTTTATTATATCCAAATGATTTTAGCCACCAAAGACACACTGGATTTTTTTTAAGTCACAGACAGCTTTAACCTTGCAAGTGCATTATTCCAAAATGTGTGAGTTAAATGCGAAAAGGCCAAATCTGCTGTAGTGAAAGCCATTCTTTGGATGTCTTTATAGCTGAAGCAGCCAAAAGTCTATACTGAATGACAGAAGAATGAAGGATTCAGATACATATTTTTCCTCTCTCTTATCTAGCATAAAACGGATTTATTCAATGAGCTATTCTGTTGTTTCACAAAATTGCATATTTCAAACTAGATAAGTAGATTCTGATACAGCTCTAAACATTGTAACACAAACTGAAAATTTTAATATTTAACATGATAGTATTAAAAAGCAAAAGAATTTTATTACAATGAGCCTAATGAAGATGTAAAGTTTTTTTGCTTTTTTATTTCATGTATCTTTCAATGTCTAAATATTACCACTTTCTGTAAGTGGTATGATTTCCAATTCATGATAAAAGAATTGCAGGATTTCTGCCAGAATACAATTAAAGCAATTAATAAGTAACTGTAAACATAATTTTTAATATAATAGTAGCAAACATTATTAAATATAAAAAGGGTTTTAACAAATGTTCCTTCTCTTGTCAGTTAAACAACTGACATATCCATGCATGATTCTTTTTAATTCCAGTGATTGTTATTGAAAGAAAAGAAAATGCACATTATTCAAAATACTACTGATTAAATTTTCATTGTCAGCTTACAATAAAGCTAATATTTTAACTTGTTTTATGTCTTTACTGATTGGATTTTATTTATAAGACAAATTTGTGCTAATAAGTTATTGGAGATGAAACCAAATTTCTATCCAAATCTTTCATAATCTTACAATGAGGGTCTTACAGCTAGAGAATAACCAGAAATAATTTGAAATTAAGGAATTATATGACAAGTTCCCTAGAGGCGATATATGCACAAGCAGCATATTATTTAAATTTTACAATGTTGAATGTATATTATTCAACATATTATGCTGAATTATGTCATGGGTAATTTTTTAAAATTCAGACAGTGTCTCTCTGTGTCGCCCAGGCTGGAGTGCAGTGGTGTTATCATAGCTCACTGTCGCCTCAAACTCCTCAACTTAAGATACCCTCCCACTTCAGCCTCCTGAGTAGCTGGGACTACAGATGTGCACCACCATACTCAGCTGTGTGTGTGCATGTGTTTTTTTTTTTGGTAGAGACAGCATCTCATCATGTTACCCTGGCTAATCTTTGTTCCTGGCCACAAGCAAGTTTTCTACTTTAGCCTTCCAAAGTGTTGTAATTATAGGTGTGAGCCTC
>NW_012101628.1:18836-21560 GCF_000951045.1 Mandrillus leucophaeus | reverse complement strand
CTCACCACTGTTGGTGGATATCATCCAATTCATTAGGGACTGCCCCAATAGAACAAAAAGCAGAGGATGGGTTCTCCAGCTCACAGACAGAACACTGGACTTGTGGGCCTCTGCAATAATAAATGTGAGCTGATTCCCATCACGCATCTGTCCTTATATATTTGTGTGTCCTATTGATTCTATTTCTCTGGAGAGCCTTGAATAATTATATATATGTGTGTGTGTGTGTACACAGTTTATTAAAATAATAAAGTTTAAAATAACTATTTATTAATTTAAGTGAGCTAATAATTTTTAAAAGCCCACAACGATACCGATTTTCTCTAATCCTTGAGAGAACATCCACTTATCTATGGCCAATGGTCAATCAGAGTTTAATAAGATAGTATGTCTCATTTATTGAGCATTTTCTATGTTTCAAACACTGCCCAAGTCCCATTATGCATGCTAATACCCTGATTCTTACAACTTGGTGAGAGAGTTATTAATATTCACACTTTCAGATGAGAGGATGAAGTTGGACAAGTTCAGTTAGCTGCTGGAGTCTTGTACAGTTAAATGAGGAAATAACTAAAATCCAATACTGTGACTTCTACATACATACTTTTTGCTTTGTGCTTCATTATCTTGGAAAATCAGTTCCCAAACTTCTCTATGCACTTTTAGAAAGATATAGACATTCACAGGCTCTAAACTGAAGTACTACATTCCCAGTATTGTGCTTTCCAAAAGGTACACAAGCAGGCAGTAACCATTCTTACTATCCACACTGTATAGCCATTTTGTCCCTGTTGGGAAATGTCCGAGGAAATCCTACTGATTGCAAGTATTTTTAATCTAAGTTACGACTTAGGTAAACTTTACTTATTCTACTTCCCTTAATATTTCCTTCTTTTCAAATTTACCCTTTTAAGATTTTTCATTTTTGGTGAACAATTTACAATAAAAAATCAGGAACATCAATATTTAACTCTATAAAAAGTCTGTTTAAAAATTATTCATATGAATTTTCACTGGCCTTTTACTCTTATATTAATAAGGAGAAGGCTACTGGCAAGAAACAAAGCAAAACAAAATGCACACAAAAAAAATCCTTTAAAATTTTGGGATACTGAAGTATTCTGGTTTTAAGCATTTGATCTTATGAACTTGTTAATGAATGTTAATATTCTTCACTGAAATTTCCTACCTATATTTTTATGCTTCTTAGCAAGTTGAGTTTACTGACCAATGATGTATATTACCCTATTATTATTCTAAATTGAGTATAGGTAGTAGAAAGGCCACAAATGTCTTATTTTCTTAGATACTTCCTCAAAGTAGTTTCATATTATTTTATTCTCCTTCAGTATTTTATTATCTAATATATATGTCTAAAACAATATGCACAACAGGCCAATAAATGGCTCTGTTTAGCTAAGTTTACTCTAGTTGAATTACCATGAAAATGTTAGGTCTAAATTTCTAAACATTATAAACAATAATTTTTTTGAAGAGCTCTGATTTCCCCAAGAACACAATACTCCAGACTATCTTAAGTTTACACATGTAAAAGAGAAAGAAATATATATGAAAATATCATAACTCTTCTTTAGCTATTAGAATTTTTCAACTGAGGTTTTAAATCATCACCAATTTGGTATCACTCCTTTGCAGTCTTTAGCTCTCAATATATAGTTGACACTTTCAATTTCTGGGGATTTCTGACTTTAAGGTACTCATTAAAGGATGTTTAAGAAATGACGCAGGGGATGAAAGGACTTTTATTTTAAAAGTAAGTGCAAAAATTTATGAATATGGAGCCTGATGAATATGAAAGGCAGACAGTACCAAAGGCTGGTGATGCTGGTAGGAATGCAAATGTTACACCACTTTGGAAGACAGTTTGTCAGCTTTTCACAAAACTAAGCAAAACTCTTATCATATAATCTAGCAATCATGCTCCTTGGTATTTACCCGAAGAAGGTGACAGCACGTCCACCCAAAAACCTGCACAAGAATGTTTATAGCAACTTAATTAAAAATTGCCAAACTTGGGAGTAACCAAGGTATCCTTAATTAAGTAAATGGATAAATTGTAATATATTCAAATAATGCAATAGTATTCAGCATTAAAAAGTAATGACCTATCAAGTCATAAATCAGGTTGATTTGTTTCAACTGAAATTCATGATCCCAAAGCTCATGTCTTTATATTTCCCAGAAAAAAATAATATTCCCTGCTCCATTCACTCTCATCCTTTCCCAAAGTTTATTTTTTCTGCTTTGCATTTTTACTTTGTTGATGACTTTATTATCTATTTCACTTGTAAAGAAGTAATAATTTGACAAGAACTTCAAAATCTGCAGTCGCTACAGCTGCTCACCTTCATATATCCATACCTACATTCTGTTACATCTCATTTCCATATGGGCGAACTGTCTTTGCTTCTAAATAATGTCCACTCCTCTTACTGTGACTAAGGCTTGCCCACGTGTTTTATTAGTCAGGATTCTCTAGGAGGACAGGACTAATAGAATAAGTAAATAAATATATAAATATGTATTTTATATGAGGGGTAAAAAAAAAAGACTACCTCTGCCAAATGCTGTATTTGGAACATCAAGTGCATAAGGATCTTTTTCTAAAAGTTTCTGGCTATTGGACATTAACTGGGGCAATAGCTCTGTATATTTTGTGCACACATGCTCTCTCTCTCTTTCTCTTTGTATATATAAATATGT
>NW_012101628.1:16910-17370 GCF_000951045.1 Mandrillus leucophaeus | reverse complement strand
ATCTGAAATTGTGTAATTCCTCTACCAAGTTCTTCACAAAGAAAAACAAGAAAATAAAGTTATGTCATTTAATGTGAAAAAAAAAAACTTTCTTTATCCCAGTTGGCCTCCATCTAGAATCTGATTTCCCCTTTTCTAGCTGTTTATGTCTAATCTTTGTGTTCAATTCCTCTACTCCCATTCGCTCTTGAACCTATTTCATTCAGGCATATTTTCTTCCACTTCTACACTGGAACAGTTATCAAGGTGATGAATGCAAGTAACTACTTATGCATTGGTCATATATATAAACAAAGAATACAATTCTAAGTAAGATATCTTGCTATATTATACTTAGCAACAGTATCTTCAATCTACTCCTTTGACATCATGATCACTGTTCCTTGAAATATTTTTTCTTCAGACACCATATTTTCTTAGTTTTTCTCCAGCCTCTCTAGATAATTCTTGTCCTCCTTAT
>NW_012101628.1:13171-16860 GCF_000951045.1 Mandrillus leucophaeus | reverse complement strand
CAAGAGAGAAATAAAGTGCTTCCTCTTAAGACATTATATTTTGGTGTCTTGTTGCTACAGGAGTTTAGTCTGTCTCCAAAGTAGTATATTCCCTAAATAACAAAGATTGAACCTTATTTGTACGGCTCCACATTTAGGGATCAATAAGAAAATATTACTGAAACCTGGCCAGCCATGACTAAGAACCATTTTTCCTTCTCAAACTAGGGCCAGAATGCAAAGGATTCTGGATAAAAGAGCTCTTGGCTGCTATCAGAACCAAAAAAGAGTAACTAAGAGCAACTTCCGGTGAAGGGCACACTGAGAAAGGAAATCACACATAAATGCAAATCCTCCTGCAGGCTCCCTCACGCTGCTGGGCAGTCTGGAGACCTGAACACGGTAGTGGCTGCCAAGAGCCATCTGCTCTCATCTCTGAGGTTGTGGCCAGGCAGGACCTGCAGTAGAATGGGCGGCCCAGGGATGCCACACTGCCCCCACAGAGGACCAGGAGCGAGCCACAAGCCTGCCTCACAGTCCAGCTGCCACAGCCCTGAGGGATCCTAAGTGGACCCAGAGCCCACTCACACCCTCTCCTCAGCTGGTGACAGAGCCAGGGCCCCGCCTTCCCAATCGAGGCAAGAATGGAGGGTGGAGCAGCTGTGATCAATACCTGCACCAAAGCCATGCACACTCACCACTCTCAACCCACAACCCAATGTGTTCTAAAACAAGGGACAGTCCAATCAGGAGAGGCCCAGCCTGCTCAATCTGGTCCTGCATTATATAGATGGGGAAACTGAGGCCCGGGAGGTTGAGTGCCAAGGGGACCTACTTAGGCCACAGGAAGGCGGCACTCACACCCAGACAGCCAGCCCTGAGCTAGGTCTGGCCGCCCCCAAAGTCAAGAGCCCCAGGCTTGGACGCCCACCCTGGAGTGACCAGTACCTTTGAACGCCTCCAGCAGGTGCTTTTCCATATACCAGCAGGCAGTTTTGAAGTTGGAAAACTGAGTCAGGCTGCGCAGTTTCAACATCCTTTACACTTCATATACTCTGGAAGCCACCACATAGCCGCTTTCAGTGCACTGACCATCAAGCAGGTGATGCTGGGGGTGGATTCAGGTCCCAGGCACGCCAGCTCAGGCTTCCCCACACGGCCCTGCATAGCTGAGGTGGACGAGGTGACAATTGCCCCTGAGTGGCTGCAGGCCTTGGGGACCATGAGGGCTCTGTCAGCGCCTGAGGAGAGAAAGGAGCAGCGTTTTAAGCAACCCCAACCCCAAGGGCAACTATGACCGTCCAGCAGCCAGATGACTCGAGGAGCCGGCCTGCATGACCCCAGAGCCCACCTCCTCCTTCCCTCCACATCAGGAAGAGGCCCATCAAGGCTGACGGTCATGTCCAGGTCACCACAGGCAGGGTGAGCCAGTGCTCAGCCCGAGGTGTCCGGCACCGACCCAGCTAGAGGGAGGACCCTACCCTACAGAGCCTGAGGGCAGACAGCACACAAGGCACTACCTCCTCTGCATCTCCACGTTCAGGCTGTGGAGAAAATGTCCTGTGAGGGCCAGGCAGTCCTCAGGGGTGAGTGTGACATAGATCCAGCCTGGGAGAGAGATAGGAGTGGCTGGCACCCCACCAGGCTCCCATGAAGGGGCTTCTCATGGCTCCAGATCAGGAAGCAGCAGAGACCAGCACAGGCCTTTCCAGGCCCAGCCCAGGCTCCAGCTCCTGCCCGCCTGTGCCTTGGTGCCCTGTCCACCTCTGCAGCTTCACCAGCAGCCTGGGGCCTCCCTGGGAGAAGCTCTCTGGCCCTAGCCCCATCCTGGGCTCCATGGAAGGGAGTCGGGGAGAGACTGCATCTGAGGCAGCACAGACTAGTCAGTCCAGCCCTGCACCACACAGACAAGGAAACCGAGGCCCAGAGCTGAGGGGACTCGCTCAGGCCACATGAGGGCAGTACTCAGACAGAGAGAGGAAGCTCCAGCCTATGTCCAGCATCCCCCGGCCTCCCAACCACACTCAGGGCCAGCAGACAAGGCCAGGGCAGCTACATCACCACCAGAGTTGGGTCTGGATCCCAGGTTATCCTTGGAGACAGCTTGGGCCAGACCCTGGGAAATCCACAGCTCTTTCCTAAATAGCTGTGACTGTGAGGAAACTGACGGGAGGAGGAGGGACTCATAGATTAAAGAAGATTCTGAAGCTTATAGATCATTAAAGTGTGAGGGCCTCAGTTTGATACTTACTTAAAATGAAAAAAAAAATACTCTATAAAACAATGTGAAAATCTGAACAACACTTGGCTATTTGATGACACTAGGGAATTGCTGTTAATTGTTCATTTTTTCAAGATGTGGGAACAGTATTGTAATTACGTTATTTTAGAAGGAAAGGAAGTCCTTCAGAAATAGTAGAATATTTAATGAAACAGCAGAATATCTGGGATTTGTTCTAACGTCATCTAGGGGCACAAACTGGCTCACGACGGGCTTTCCCCTTCAGCACAGACTCAAAATGTCCCCTAATATTGACTTGATGAGCAACTAGCACCCTCCTCCCTCACTGGCTCTGATGTCGTGGCTGCTGTTCCCACACAAGGCTCTCTGAGCTAGGTCTCCAGCCGTGGGCTCAGTCACAGTGAGCCCAGCCAGGCTGTGAAGGGGCCTGACTGGCTGTGCAGCTCCAAGGTGTCCTCAGTGGTGATGAGTGCCCATGCTGAGCAGACAACACAAGCCCCACTGCTGGCCCCTCTGCAGGGATGGGGTGGGATGGCATTAAGCTCTGGACAAGGGAGTAGGCATGTCAGGGATGCCAAGAGATCCCATGGTGGGGACACGGCCTGAGAGGCCAGTAACCTTGATGAGGGCCTGCAAGCCCTAGGACACAGTCCCCAAAGCTGCCAGCACTCACCTGAGGGAATGAAGAGGCTCTGGCCCTGCTTGATGATGCACTTGTAGCATTTGTTGACCTGGTGGGCAAAGAACATCTCGCTGTGGTTAGAGGCAGACCGCCAGCACTCACACAGATGTTGGCTGAGGCTGGCCTGATGAGACAGAAGGTTCTCTCCCCCTGCCAAGAGAGCCTGTTGGCAGAGCCGCCCATGCCAGTACATGGGGTGGGGGTGCAAGTGATAGGTCCTAATGTGAAAAGTACCCTGTTCAGGTCCACGACTCCTGCCTGCACCAGAGGACACAGGGGCTTTGCAATTCAGAAGTGTGCGTGTTAGGAAGATTCTGGGTATCTGGGCCCCCAGCATAGTCAAGGCCTAAAGCCCGTAATCCCACATTACGTTGTTTTGAGGCACTACAAATGGTGTGGATGCCTAGGTTGCAAATAAAGCTGCAACTGGCTGTCAAAAGCATTCCAGGTAGCTCCACTCTTGAGAGCCACTTGGATCCCAGGCTGGGTCAAATGACGCCACTGTGTTCCAGGTGGTCTTATGCCTGGTCCCGGGAGGGGTTCTGCACTGGGAGCAGAGAGACCCCTGTCCTACAGCAGCGGAGCCAAGGCAGGTTCTGAGGGTGCTCCAGTGACTTGCTCCAGGCCTCCCAGAGGTGGGATCAGCACACCCACCCACCCCCAGCTACAGCTCCAGCCAGTCTGGAGAAGCTCAGTGAGCAGCTAGGGGAGCCCGCAGCTTAAGGTTTCCTTTGTTTCTTTTGCTATTTTTCATTTTTCTTCTGATTTTTCTGGCTTCCCTCTCTC
>NW_012101628.1:9889-12443 GCF_000951045.1 Mandrillus leucophaeus | reverse complement strand
CCCTTTCTGATGTCCCCTGGAGTGGGAAACATGCTCTGTGAGGCACGTCCCACACTCTCACCACCTGCAGGCCACGCGTCACAGCTGTCATTTCACAGAGGAGCAAACAGGATTACAGAGAGCGGAATGAGCCCAGGCGCTGGCTGTGGCCCTGGCAGGAGACTGGGTCTGATGCTGGCCTCCACCCCTAGAAGACAATGAGAAGGCCCCAAAACCATCCACCCCTGAGAAGGAGCCTCCTTTCCTGCAAAAAGTGAGTCCGGATTGGCCATGTGCATGTGACTGTGGCAAGCAGGGCTGGAGTGTAGATATCATTTCTCACACTCAGTCCAGGTACCTGTGGTGTCACGTGGATAACAGCCACTGCTCCTCAGAGCTGACAACAGGGCACTTGCAACCCCTGGCCATGTCAAGTCACAGTCAAATCCAGCCGACTCATATCCAGGGAAGATAGGGAAATGCAAAGCCTTCGATTCAATGAAGTGTAAACTGTCCTGGATAAAATGCACTACATTTCATCAAAAACATCAAACTAGGCCAGGTACAGTGACTCACATCTGTAATACCAGCACTTTGGGAGGCTGCGGTGGACAAATCACAACACCAGGAGTTCAAGACCAGCCTGGCCAACATGGTGAAACCCTGTCTCTACTAAAAATACAAAAACCAGTTGGGCATGGTGGTGTGCCTCTAATCTCAGCTACTCGGGAGGCTGAGGCAGGAGAATCGCTTGAACCCAGGAGGCAGAGGTTGCGGTGAGCTGAGATCACCCCATCACCCTCCAGCTTGGGTGACAGAGTGAGCCTCCACCTCAAAAAAAAGATCAAGCTCAACAGCACCTGTGCAGTGACATTTCAGCTACCACCAAGAACCAGATCTGGAAATTCTTGCTGTTTCCAGGAAGACAGGGTCTGTCATGTCTCTGTCATTCCACCTGAAAGTGCTGCTGTCTCTACTCGAAGGCCACACCAACCTGGACAAGACTGTCACAAATCACAAGCAGAGTCCCACCGCCCCAATCCCACCAGCCTCAGTCACAGACCTCACCTTTACATCTCCAGCAGGTTCCAAACCAGCACCCTTCTCCATCCTCCAGTAGACCTCATCGCCCCCATCCCTGCCCACCGCCAACTGCTGAACACTCAGCAGTCTGGGCACATTGCTGCCCACAGGAGAGGGTTCCCTGCCACAAGGGCCCTCGCAACCCACCTCCAGCTGGGTCTTTCAAATACCACACACGATAGGGGCCAGGCTGTCCCTGCCTCCCACCACACCCTCAAACGTCCTTCTTTCCCTTGCTTGGCCTGCTTAGGTACAGGCCACACCTTTCTCTGAGTTGGTGGGGGGTGGTCCTAAAGTCCCCGTGGACACGCAAGACCACCATGAGCAAGAGTCCAGATGTGACATGTGTCTGAATGACCAGCAGTGGGCACATCACTTTAGACCTGCCACACAGCAGGCATCTGTCTGGTCTGGGGGTACACTGGTCACTGTGGGCCCCCGTGAGGCAGCAGGCCCCAAGAGCTACCCCAGACAGCCCATGGGGTCAGGTCTGACCTTACCTACTTGGCCAACATCCTAGGGGACAGACTTAATGATGAAGCAGAGCCCACTCCACAGCCCTGACCCAAGCTCATGTGAAGGCTCTGATAGGTCAGTGACCAATAAAAGTTGCAAACAACCTCCTAATGGTCCACGGACTGGGCCAGTGGACACAGGAGGCAAAGGCATGGCCCTGAAAGGCCCAACGGAAAACCACAGGCCAAAGTACCCTCTCTCCCCCTAGTTCCATCATCCCCACATCTCTCTGTGAGAACCCCCTCGCCCAGGCAGGAAGGAAAATTAAGTGGATGGAAACATGACTCAGTTATGTTGTTTGGTACCAAAGCAATACATACTGCTTTCCCTGTTACCGTAACGCACTCCATTTCCCTTTTTGCCTTTGCTGTTAGGAAGCTCAAAACAAACTGAATGCTCATTACTTTTAAAAAAAAAATTAAAGGCAGGTGCCCAAGCTGGTTGCAAACTCCTGGCCTCAAGTGATCCTCCTGCCTCAGCCTCCCAAAGTGCTGGGATTACAGGCATGAACCACCAAGCACAGCCATATTACCTTTTTGTGGCTCTTGACACAGTGTTGTATTCTCTTTCTTGGTGTGGTTTTAGATACTTCTTTTGTTTATTCCTACCTGCCCCTTTGCATGTGTTACGTGCTTTCAGGAAGTAGGGACGATGGAAATGATGCAGACTGAAGCCATCCTTAGCCACTCATGCCTCACACTGAGTGAGTGTTCTGGATCTTTACCAGGAGCCAGCTGGATGGCAGCAGATTTGATGGAGTGGGGGTGAGGGGTGGATCCAGGGCGGGCACCGACCACCCCCAGGCTGGCAGCCCTGGGGGAGAACAAGGTCAGAGCCACAAAGTATGGGGCCAGCAGCTCTGCCACCAGGAAGCCAGGCTGGTGTAGATCAGCCATGACAGAGGATGCCCCACCCAGTGACCGCAGGGCTGATGACAACTAGCACCAGGAACTCAGGGGGACCGGGCCAACCAAAA
>NW_012101628.1:1524-9605 GCF_000951045.1 Mandrillus leucophaeus | reverse complement strand
GTGTGCCAGTGAGTCAGTGTCTCAGTCTTTCAAGAATGTGTCATAAGCGTGTCATGAGTCCATTTATTGTATTTGTGTCAGTGCCTGTGTATCAGGAGTGTGTTCACAGTGTGTCATGAATGTCCATGAGTGAGTGTATCACAAGTCCATGTCATGCGAGCAAGTGTGTCAGTGTGTTGTGAACGTGTCACGAGTGTGTTGGCAAGTGTGTCCATGAGTGTTTGTACCCTGTGTTGCTGAATGCTGAGTGTCATGAGTGTGTCCATGTGTCTGCTAGTGTGTCATATCTATGAATGTGGCATGAGTACGTCCATGGGTGAGTGTTGGTGTGTTGTGAATATGTCAGGAGTGTGTTGGCGAGTGTGTCCATGAGTGTGAGTTCACCACGCAGTGGTGTCTGTGAGTAGGTATGAGTGTGTCATAACTGCGAGTGTGACATCTATGAGTGTGTCATGAGTGTGTCCATGAGCGAATGTGAGGTTCCATGTCATGAATGTGTCATGTGTTTGAGTGTCCATGAGTCAGTGTGTCATGAGTATTTCCATGAGCTGGTGTCATTGTTGAGTGTGTCCATGAGTGTGACTGTTGTGTGTCCATAAGTGGGTGTGTCATTGATGTGTCTGAGTGTGTGATGAGTGTGTGCATTCTGGAAAAAACTACACACCATTACCAATGGTTCTCTCTGAGAAGTGGGATGGTGTTGGTCAAAGTCAGAGCAGGCTTTCCTTTTTGCTCCTTATTTTTGTTTGAATTGTTCACAATGTGTCACCTTCACACATTGAAAGAGAAACAGCTATGGGCCAACCTTAAAAAAAAGGAAGGAAAAAGGAAAAAAATTTAAAAGAATGAGAGAAACAGGAAAAATCAGTGTGTGCCATGTGCAGTATTCCAGACTGAGACCTTCAAACTGTGCTTCTCAGGCGACTGCCAAGGATGGCACAGCACCCCTGCCCCAACCCCAGCCCCAGGGTGGCGGCACTCACTGGGTATCAGAGAACTCTAGGTTAGTGGTGTTGAGGACCCGCTTGCAGCTGGTGCTGTAGTAACAGTCCACAAACTCCTTCAGCTTCATCTTGCAGTCCTTCTGCTTGGTGACATCTGTCACATCCACACTCTGCTCCAGCCATGGGGAGGTGCTGGGAGGAGCTCGAGCACCCTGGGAAGTTGGCACAGCCTCCCTGAGGCCAGGATGTGTAGAGTGGACACATACCCTTGGCTGCCGTCACACACAGCAGAGTTGCCAGTGGCTGGATGCTAAGGCTCTGGGTGCCAATGTCCAGCTTCACCCACGTGCTTTTCCTCTGGCTCAGCAAAGCGCCCTGACCACTCTCCCTCTGACCTGGTGATAACTGCAAGGCAGCCAGGTGACAGGCCTCGGCGAGGGTGGCCAGATTAGCAAATGAAAACACAGGACACCTGGCCCACCTGAATTTCAGATGAACAACAAATACATTTCAGTGTATGTTTCAAGTAATTCATGAGACATACCTACTTTTTAAAAATTAAGCTATCAAATCCCCCGCATTTGTAGAGCACCAATTCATTACTCTGATAATTGGCAAACTGATAAAGGGAAAAGTCTTCTCTGTAGTTGACAAAGAAAAGTTCAGGATAGCCAGATGAGCTGAGGAGGAAAATTTCTTTATAAAAGACTCATGACTGAAAGAGGCAGAAGAAAGCACAGAATTGCCAGCAGCCCTTTACAGTAGTTCTCCATGGCTGCTCTGTCCACAAAGTGCAAGGCCATGGGGTTAGTGTGGACAGATGAGATGTGTGCCGTGGCCACTGGCCTTGTTGGCATCACTGCAAGAGTGCGGCCAGGCACGATAGGCTTCCCCACGGATGGAAGCACATCTACCCAGAAGGAGTCCTGCCAAAAACCTGAAGGCAAGTCAAGCAAGCCTCTAACCACGAGTTTATAGGAAACACCTGGGACAGAAGGATCTGTTCAGTGACACCGCTGGGGATGCTGGCAGCAAAATCCTGGATGTGGGACATTCTGCAAGACCAACCACGGCCTCCCCTCCAACAAACCAGTGAGATGGAAGGAAATGTTGCTGTCAGAAGAAGAGAGACTCCAGGGACACAAAAAGCAAATGCAATGTGGGGGCCTCATTTGGATTCCACTGCCAAATATAAAGAGGCATTTTTGAGGCAATTGGGAAGAATTAAACTGAGTCTTACATGCACCGAGGAATTATTGTTAATATTGTCGAGTGTAATGGTGGAACTATGAGAGATGTACTGGAATTTCTATGGATGAAATGATGTATGTAAAAAGATTTTTTTTTTTTTTATGGACTCTTGTTCTGTCACCCAGGCCAGAGTGCACTGGTGCAATCCTGGCTCACTGCAACCTCCACCTCCCGGGTTCAAGCAATTCTCCTGCCTCAGCCTCCTGAGGAGTCGCGACTACGGGTGCCACCACTACACCCGGCTAATTTCTGTATTTTGAGAAGGGACAGGGTTTTGCCATGTTGGCCAGACTGCTCTCAAACTCCTGGCCTCAAGAAATCCACCCACCTCAGCCTCCTAAAGTGCTGGAATTAAAGGCATGAGCTACCATGCCTGGCCAGAATTTCTCTTAAAATACTACAAGAGAACAAAGGTACGGAGGCAGAAAATCGGCTGAAGGCTGCTGGTTTTTGTTTCCAGTGCTAGCTGCATGAGGGCTTATTGTTTAATTTTGTGTGTGTTTAAAAAGTTTCATCTTTAAAAAAAATTAAGAGGAAAAAGAAAGACATAGAAGCAATACAAACTACGAACCATCGCTCTGCTTCTTCAGGGACAGCTGCGGAGGGAACAGGGCAAGGGGACAAACCAGGCCCCGTCTGCGTAATTAGATGACCACAGGCCTTGGTGGCAGAGCAGGACCCACCTCTCAGAGCTGTGGGAGGGAGGAAATTAGCTCCTACATGGGAAGAACTTAGAAAAATGTCTGACACTGGGCACACCCTCACTTGTATTAGCTGTTATCCTGCGTGCACCATGCCGGGGGCTGGGAAGGTGAGAAAGGGCACTGGCCCAGTGAGTGTGAACATCACAGCTGCGGTACACAAGGCTGCCTGACCAGCATTGTGCAGCAAGCCCACCGGATGGCTACGGCCCCCTCTCTACTCAGGCAAACCTGCGGCAAAGCTGAGCACAGGCAAGACCAGGGGCTGGATCCTGGCTCAGGACAGGGTCAGCCACAGAGCTATTGTCACAGCTCAAACCATGCCCAGTCTTCCCTCCTCCTCAATAAGAATCCCACAGAATCAGCCCCTCTGCATGGACCCCAACACCCCCGCCCCAGGTCCTGGGAGAAGCCCTTTCTAGCCCCTCTTCCTAAGATGCCTCATAGCTCCCACGGTGCTCACTCTTCCTCCTCACCGCAAGTCCAGGAGCCCAGTCTCGGTGGCCCCAGCATGGCCATGTGGCTCCAGAGAACAGTCGTGGCCCCAGGCCCCTGCTGAAATTGAACTTGCTGGCCTCCTGGTGGGTGCCTGTGTGTGCCCAGAGGCTTGTACAGGTGACTTCATTTCATCTCCAGCACATACCTACACACCTCACGAGTGGTGCACAGAGGAAGAGAGTGAGTCTCAGAGTGGTGGGGCTAGTCATCTCGGAGCCCCAGCACCAATAAGCCAGTATGCTTGTTTGCCCATCTCCTGTCCTTAGCATTTGCCCATTCAGGGTTTTTCCTCCTCGTGCTAGCCATGCAGGCATCCCCCATGAGCACCTTGAGGCCCTGCAACCACGTGGGCCTCCATGCCTGGCCTTGTGTCCACTGGCCTATCACAGTCACTGCTAGGTGTGCTGGCCTTTCCCTGCACTGGCTCTCAAATGGTACCACCACCAGTGCTTCCTGCACCCACAAGTATCCACCTGAACCCAGTAGATGTGGAACTGCAAGGGGACATAAAATGGGCACTGTTGATGGCGACAGCACTGGCCAGAACCCAGATGGAATCCAGAGGAGGAAGAGGCTCTAGTGCCGTGGGGAAAGGTCATGCTACAGATGAGGAAGGCCAGGTGCCTGGCCAGGCAGCCAGGATGGGGACATGGACCCAGAACACCAGGGCCTCCTGGGCATGGTGGTGTGACGTAGCACCCACAAAAATGCAATTCATAGCTGCCAGAATCAAAGGGCCTCCCAGACCAGCCCCCACTTTGCAGCCAGAATATCGGGGAGGGCAAGGGACCTACCAGGTCATATGTCATCTCAATGGGACACAGGGTCTAAGAGCACCGGGAACAGAGTACAGTGAGCCTGGAGCCTCCCCTGCTCATGCACACATGGGACACAGCCAGGGCTAGGGAAACAGCATGCACAGTGACGGGTGCCCCAGCATTCCCAGCTCAAGCTCCAGAGCACTGTGAAGCAGATGGTACTTACCCACATATTTCTCGATGTCACTTACATAGAATGTAGGGGGGCCCAGTCAGCCAGGCCCAGCCCATCTTTCCTAGGGATGAGGATAGGCTCCGTGAAGCCATGCTTCTCCACGTGGCCCAATGTGAGCTGACTGCCCGGCACACAGGTCACCACATCTTCAGCACTGCAGAGAAACACAGGTCAGAGGCCACGTCGGGCCCGAGGCCTCCTGCACCAGAACAGGTGTGGACAGGGCCTACGGCACTGGAGAGGCAAGTCTAGGTTTGGCCACCCATCTACCACAGCCACAGGAGGAGGCCTGGCCGTCGTGCCACATCTGGGACTATAGGGCAGCCAGGGCAGATGCAGTGCTGACTCTGGAACCCCACTGTTTGGGGGAGTGGGGACATGGGCTCCCACACGTGTCAGATGGAAATGTCGAGAGGTGACAAGGGCCCATCCTTCATAATATCTGGGCCTGTCCACCCCACCTACTTCCTCACACTGCCCAGGTCACACCTTCTCCCGGGGCACCAAGTACGCACACCTTGGACTTTGTACACGTGCACGTGAGCACATGTGCACATACAGCCAGCGAACTATGTGCCCATGCAACAATGCAGGCACACACCCGTACTGGACCGCAGGCCTTGCACACACATGCACACACCCCCACTGCACTTCCAAGTCCCTGGGAAAGGGAACCAATTTCTTCTCCATCCCACTATGTCCCTAGCTCCTAGCCTCATATCCACCAGGCAGAGAAGAGCAGCTGGGATAAGGGAGGCCGCCAGGGCACGCAGATGCCCTCCTTGGGGGCTGCTTGGCTGAGTCTGACACAGGCTGACCCTTGAGCAGAAAAGGGACTGAATTCAAGAGCAGAGCCAGGCAGGGCCCGTATGTTGCCCATCCATCACAGACGAAGGCGGCGTGGGCGGGGGGGAAAGGATGGGGGCCTCAGAAAGCCATGTGTCATCCTCCTGAGTCTCAGTGGTTGTGGGAGAACTGACGACCACCCAATGACAATGCTTGTCTCTGAGCAGGATCTGCTACCAATGCAAAGGAGCAGGGCTGAGTGGGGCTGGGACCTTTTATTTGCAAAGAATCTCCGCGTTGTGTTCAGTCTCCCCACCCACAATTCAAGCGGACATCATGGAAACTTGGCAAAATCTGACAGAGTCAAGGCCAAAAGCCAGGACTTCTGAGGGAAGCATGGGGCACAGATGAGCAGGGGTTCAAATCTGTCTTTCCCAATCCTCTTCTAGCTGTGTGACGTTGAGCAAATTACCTGACATCTCTGTGCCTCATCTTTACTAGAGAAAGGCTTGCACGGGCCTTGTGGGGTGGCTGTGGGATGTACGTTGGCACATGCACAGCATCTGTGCCAGACTCCGCTGGACCTTTTCTCAGGGCAAAGCCACCTGGTGCGGCGGGGGCTTGTTCACAGGCAGAACATGCTCACAGGCTGGCTTGGTGCTCCTAACAGACCCTGGGCTCATCCCTGTGTGCCCCCGTTGCCCAGTACTGGGGCCAGCACACAGTGGGCACAGGGGGAGTGTCTGCAAGCAAATGAAGTATCCTATCCTTGTCATACTGGCTGCTCAACTTCAGAGCATCTTGCAAAGAGAGGGGGATGTATCTGCCTTCATCACTATCAACAGAGAAGCCTCAGTTCAGCCCATGCTCCTGCCCTCTTGGTGCCAGCCTGAGCCAGGCAATGCCAGGGCCACAGATAACTCCAAGCTGCCCTCCCGTTGCAGTTTGCAAGCACTCACTGAGTAGCTTGGCTCCGTGCAAGGCTGGGGACACTGAAGCAGGTGTCACCCAAGTGACAGATGCTAGGAAGTCCCTGTTTCTTAAGAGCTGAGATGGGCAGGGGGCCAAGGCAGGCCCTAGAGGTGTGTGTGTTGAAATGTTCAGCCCAGAGGTTAAAGGAGTTGGAGAAAAGATACTCCCAATGACAACCCAGACCCTCCTAACCCCTCAACAACCTTAAACCTCGGCGACTGTGAATACCATCACCCTCTGCTGGGCCTGCTGCTACCCAGGGAGGTGTGGATATCGAGGGAGCAAGGGGTTTCAGAGTTCATAAAGTGCCTTCTCTGCCTCAGAGGGCCTCGTGGAAATGGATGCAGTTGCGTGCACTCCATGGGGGAGCCAAGTGGGACCCAGGGAGGAAACTCCCAGAGCTGAGCTTTCTGCACCAAGCAGAGCTCCCTGCCTGCCCTTAGATCATCACCTGCGAGGAGCACCAAGTGTGGGCAGGGCTCCAAGGAGGGGCTGCAATGAAGGCCCAGGACGGCATCGATTCAGACAGGAGCACAAGGCAGCCCTGCGGTCACGTGGCAGCAGTGACACTGCAGCTGGGAGAGGCCTCAGGGCTGGCTGAAGAGACCAAGGAAAAGAAGGCAGCCCACAGAGATGGGGGCCATGGTGGGAAGCCTGCAGGGGCCCAGCACGGCCGGCAGCATGGGGGCATCCTCCCCATCACCTGTCTGCGTGGTCATTGTTTCATCAATCGCACTCCCGTCCGTGAACACTCACTGAGGCCAGGGGCCCCCTGGCTATACCTGTGTACCTCCTCTCTCATGGGACGGGGTCCTCACACGGATGAAGCAACTGAAGCCAGAGAAGTGGGGCCATGCCGAGGTTGCCAACGAAGGTACACAGAGGGGCAAGGAGGCTGACTGTCCCTCCTGCTGCATGGGCACAGGGAACCCTGTCCCAGAACCACATGGGGAGCCTGATGACAGCGTCCCTGTGATGACATACCCACGGAGACAGCTGCTGAACAGTCACCCCAACCCCACAGGGCAGGACAGGAAGAGAAATAAGATAAGTGACTGTGTCTAAGTCAGGAGCTGAAATTCAAGGCTGTTTCTAACCACTATGCGGCTTCCTCATCAGATGGGGACACCTTCCCGAGTTCCTGGCCAGGTACCCTGGGCCACTCTATACCAAATCTGTGTCAGTCGGGTAAATCTGTGGGCCTGTGGCCCCTGCCCACAGGCCACAGCCAAAATCAGCTCAAGAGACAGGTTAGAAAAGCACAGGGAGGGACCCTGCAATCCTCACCATGGTGGCTTTCAAAAAGAGGGGGTGAAGTGTGAGGACCAGGCCTCAGGCACAGCTTACTCTGGGAACCCTGAGCAGTCCCCATCCCCACCCGCAGGCCAGGGTGGCAGGGGCAGGACAAGTGGAGGCAGGCTGGAGTCCTCCAGAGGTTCCTAGCACTGGCTTAGAGCTTCTCCAGGGACATGGAGAGGCCCTCTTGTCCCCAAGGTGCCTTTGTGTGCAAAGCATGGACAGAGTCAATGCAAAGACCAACCGGGGCATCACAGGCTCTGGGCACAGTGCACATTCACTTCAAATCTGAACATGCACACTGGTGGAAGGTGCTCGAACCGTGTACCTTTGTCCCTGACAGAGCACATGTCCCTCAATAATCACTGAAAATCTGCCTCACAGAATTTATATAGCACATTCAGTGCATAGACACGTGCATGCAGACACACGCTCATGCACACACATACGCACACACACAGGTAGGGACTGAATATCTGTCCCATCAAAATTTATCTGACCCCAAAGGTCACAGTTTTAGGAGATGGGGCGTTTGGGAGGTAATGAGGTCTTGAAGGTGAAGTCCTCATGAGTGTGATTACTGTCCTTATAAAAGATACCCCAAAGAGCTGCCTCCTTCCTTCCACCATGTGAGGACACG
>NW_012101628.1:0-884 GCF_000951045.1 Mandrillus leucophaeus | reverse complement strand
TCAGAGAAATCAAAACTGAGCGCTCACCAATGTGCAAAACCTGCCCAGCCCCAGCACCACATCACTGCTCTACCCCAGCTCCAACTCATGCAAGAACCCCCAAGCAAGGACCCTTTGAAACATATGCTATGAGAAGAGGCCACTGGCCCAAGGGTTTTTGACACTTTCTTCCCTACTAGTCTGAAAATCTCTTCTCAAGTGATGCACACGTGTACCTGCTGCATGAAGCACACAAGAGCAGCGCCACCCCAGAATCCTCCCAAGACCCCACTTGGGGGCCCTGAGCGGGTCCTGTCCCCCAAGAAAATCACCTCCTGGGGAATCCTGGCTGCAACCCTGTTCTGCCCTGACACTCACCCCCCAGGCCTCCACGCAAAACTCAGCCCCGTTGATGTCATTCCTGTCATAAAGACAGCTCGACCCTTAACTTTCTGGGTAGGCTCAATAACTTGGCAACAGCATGAGACTGTCCCGTCCTGTCAGGCTGATCCTTCCTACCCTTTATCTGTTTTTGAGCAGTAATCAGATGAGCTTGCCACAGGCAGATGCATTCTGAGCATAAATGCAGCCAACTAGTAGGGACCAGGGGTAAGAAGGCAATTTAGGTATCACAGAACCTCCCCGCAGGCAAGCCATCAGCCTGAAAGTTCAGGAAGAACTGCTAGCTTCTCCTCATCACCCTCTTGCATATTTGGTGGTGGTTGTCTGGGTGTTGAGGCTGTGCTGGGGATCGGGTTGAGATCTGTTCTCGACACATGCAGCCCCCACTGTTGTCCAGCAATGAACAAATACAAAGCACTCAGGCCTTGGGAGAGGCCAAGAAAGAGCAGCCAGGTCCACAGAGTAGTGATACCCCAACCTGGCCCAGTCCCCAGCATCACCAG
>NW_012101627.1:74564-75152 GCF_000951045.1 Mandrillus leucophaeus | reverse complement strand
ATTCCCTTGGGGGCTGGGGGACAGCTCCCACCTCCAGACCTGGCTGGAACTGCTGCCTCAATTCTGGATCCAAAAGAACCTCTGGCAGCTTCTCCACCTCCCTCCCAGTCCAGCCTCACCTCCTCCCCCGTGAGGGCCCCAATAGCAAATCTGACAACTGGAGGAACAAGGCAGGAAGGGCAGGGTGTGAGGGAGTGACCACCTCGGAAGGCAGCTCTGCCACCTTCTCTCCAGGACTCTCAGGCTTGCTTTCATATCGCTCCCTCGACATCCTTTTGCTATCATCTGGCATCTAGACAGACAGATGGTCTTTAAAAACAACAACACTGATGACGTGGAGCAGACGTCCCCTTTGGGATGGTTTGGAGAGGTTCGGGTTGAGGGCATCCTCTCTTCGGCAGACTGCGGCAGTAGTAGGGGAGATATATAAAGTATATAAAGGCCGGGCGTGGTGGCTCACACCTGTAATCCCAGTACTTTGGGAAGCCGAGGAAGGAGGATCACTTGAGGCCAGGAGAACAGCCTGGCCAATATTGCAACATCCCGTCTCTACTAAAAATGTAAAAATTAGCTGGGCATAGTGGTGCA
>NW_012101627.1:73927-74361 GCF_000951045.1 Mandrillus leucophaeus | reverse complement strand
CTTTAGAGAAACTACTGTTCAAGAACCGCAACCGCCAAGTCAACACATCAAGAATCCTTCGCTCACAAACACTTAAGGGGAGAAAACAGTGCTATTGGTGTGGGAGACGGACACACTATCCACGCTTATGAAGACGGTCTGGACTATCGGCTACTGAAAAGCGATGAATGCATTTTTCTTTTTCTACTTTCCAAAATTTTTCTGAGGTGATAACTATGTTTGTTTCTATTCTATATTTTTAGTAGGTACATCCTTATTATAAATCAACTATAGAACAAATGTCCCATACGGGACCCCACGTGCCAGAAGAACCAAAAAGTCACACGCAGCAAAGATGAGGACACAGGAGACAACCTGTGTGGACAGCACAGAGCCACCTGGCCAGGACACCAGTGGAGCCACAGGTGCAATTCAACATGTTCTTAGCTGTCTTA
>NW_012101627.1:67501-67705 GCF_000951045.1 Mandrillus leucophaeus | reverse complement strand
TGAACCCGGGAGGCGGAGCTTGCAGTGACCTGAGATCCGGCCACTGCACTTCAGCCTGGGCAACAGAGCGAGACTCCGTCTCAAAAAAAATAAAAAAACAAAAAAAACCACATGAAATTAATTGTAATAATGGCCGGGTGCAGTGGCTCATGCTTGTAATCCCAGCACTTGTGTGCACTAAGCTCATTTTTCTGGCTGTGGACG
>NW_012101627.1:59933-65574 GCF_000951045.1 Mandrillus leucophaeus | reverse complement strand
CAGCCTGGACAACAGAGCAAGACTCTGTCTCAAAAAAAAAAAAAAAAAAAAACTTTAATAAGTAAATAAATAGGCTGGGCGTCGTGGCTAATGCCTATAATCCCAACACTTTGGGAGCCCAAGGTGTGCGGATCACTTGAGGTCAGGAGTTCAAGACTAGCCTGACCAACGTGAAGAAACTCCATCTCCACTAAAACTACAAAATTAGCCGGGTGCAGTGGCACATGCCTGTAATCCCAGCTGTTCAGGAGGCTGAGGCAGGAGAATCACTTGAACCCGGGAGGTGGAGGTTGCGGTGAGTCAAGATTGTATCACTGCACTCCAGCCTGGGTAACAAGAGTGAAACTCTGCCTCAAAAAAAAAAAAAAGTAAATAAATACAATACAATACAATACAATACAACACAACACAGCTCATACGATTTACCTAAGAAGCTGTTGTACGAGCTGAACCAGAGGTAAACACCGTTTGCCAGAAGACTCACAGATTCCCATATTAACAAGGTCTTTATCCAATGCCGTCCTGCTCCCATGAAATGCTGAGGCATTCGCTTCCTGTTCATCAACTTCTTTTTCCTTCTGTGCTTCTTTTTTGGCTTCAATATCCTGGAATTCATAAACGGAAACTGTTTACAAGGGATCTCATTAGCAGGTGTGAAGGCACACAGGCTGGCTGAGCCCTGACCCCAGGGCCAAGCTATCCCAGCCTCTGTGTGCTACCGCACATACCTACCCACGTAAGGCCCACACCTGCCCTGTTGGAAACCCCAACTCAGTTGTGCAGTTTCAGTGTCTTCTTTTTACAGATCCAGGGTCCAGGCTGCCTCTGCTGATGCTCTCCAGCCTCCTTCTGTGAAGTCCCTAAAATCCTTAACCCTGCTGCTGGCTCTCACAAACACCCATGTGATCCGCCCACACACGCAGCATCCAGCTGCTCTGTGAGGACAAGAAGCTAGAATTCTCACACACACTGGTTCAAGTGTAAACGGCAAAGCCACTTTGGGAAACCATGAACAGCTACTTACCCCAGGACCTAACAAATTCCACTGCAAGTGTTTACCCTAAGGGAGAACATATGTTCACTGAAGTACTTGTACACAGCACAATCGTGGCAGCTCTACACGGCCAAAAACCAGAAAGCCTGGGCGCGGTGGCTCACGCTTGTAATCCCAACACTTTGGGAGGCCAAGGTTGGGGGATCATTTGAGCCCAGGAGTTCGAGACCAGCCTGTGCAACATAGTGAAACCTTGTCTCTACAAAAAAATCAAAAAACTAGCCGGGCATCGTGACCTGACTGTGGTCCCTGCAACACAGGAGGCCAAGGTGGGAGGATCGTTTGAACCGAGGAGGGAGGATCGTTTGAACCAAGGAGGACCAGGCTGCAGTGAGCCAAGATCAGGTCACTGTATCCAGCCTGGGTGACAGAGCAAGACCCTGTCTCAAAAAAAAAAAAAAAACCAAAACAAAAAAAACAATTAAATCTCCTTCAATAGGAGAATGAACTAACAACCAGCACTGCACCTATAAAATGGAAAACTTCCCAATAATAAAAACCAAGTCATAAGACACACATCAGTGTGAGTGAATCCGAAAATCCTTCTCCAAGGCAACGCAGGAAAGAGTGCAGCCTCTGCAGTTACATTGCTGCAACACTCAGAGCAGGAAAATGAATCTCATCTGAGGGCAGGGGAGCATCCTGGCTGTGAGTGCCAAGGGGCACAGGGATCTTCCTGGGTGACGGGAATGGTCTACGTGATGGACAGGTTACCTGTTAACTTCACTGAAACAGACAACACCCAGGATTGCACAATTAAACCATATCTCAATAATTGTTTAAATTAGCACATAAAAGAGTTTAAAAAAATACTTGGAATGAGACAAGTTCAGTTTTACTGTTTTCAGTTATTCTTCACGTGTGAGTGTGGTATTTCCGATCTCAGAGCACCACCAGGTCACGTGTGCCTCCAAGGCCATACCTGGATCTCTGCAGTAATGGCTGCGTGTAAGGCTGACTCCAGCCATCCGGCAGCCACCAAGCTGCCCACCAGAAGATCACTCATGAATTGACAACCTCGACTTATGTTCACGTCATTGCCTGAAACTGAAATAGAAAGTGTGTGCCAATTTGAGTGAAACGCCATCCCCTCCCAGCACCCTGACCCATGCCCCTGTCTCTTATACACATCTAGATGTGTATAAGAGACAGCCTGTGGCCACATCTGAGTCTCTTCCCTGAACATGTGAAAGGCGCCCAAGCAGCACTGACCTCCCCTGAAAACTCAGCAGCTCCCCAATCCCATCCCCAGTGCCTCTGACCTTCTACCTAATTCTACCTTCAAAGCGCAAGGTTTGCAAGAGCGCAAGATGAGGCGTGGGAGAGTGGCAGGCTCTGGGCGTGCCCGTTTCTGCCCCTGCCTTGCTGGACACCCTGAAGCACATGTCTCACCTCTCTGGGCTCCCATCTCCTCCAAATCTGCAACAAAGGACAGGAGGTGAATAAGAAAGGGGGCAACTGACAGCCATTGGGGCTCACAGGCTGGTGACCAGTGCGTCAGATTTGGCCCACTGACATTTTTCTTTAGGCCGACAGAACATTTTACACGTTTTCATACTTGAATGCCGCTCAGGGGGGCAGGCACACTTCTGGGCATCTCAGGCACCACTGCACCATACTGTCTGGTGCCCTGCCCGAGTGGCAAGGTTACACCACCCAATTCACCCAGGAAGCAGTTCATTCAGGGGACTTGAAATTGTGATCTGTGTTTCCAGGGGCTGTGGACATTCTGGTGGCCCTGGCTTGGGCACTCCTGCATACTGTCACAGCCAGGCCTGGAGCGTGTTTCAAAGTGGGAAGGCAAAGAAAGGGAAGTAGGGGACAGCACACGACCCTGGCACCTGGACCCCTGCAGTCAGGGCTGGACCCATGTCCAGGCCTGGTCAGGGATTGTGGTGTGGCCTTGAATTGGCTCTGATACCTTCTGAGCCTCAGGGACCGCTGGGAAACAGTCTGGATGAAACCTCAGAAGTGCTGTTGTTGATTTGGTCAAAGACTCCGCAGGTTTCAATGTTCATAGGAAACAAAGCCACCAACCTCCAGGCCCCTAGGTCAGGCCAGCCTCTGGGTCCCTGTTCTTTCTTGCCTTATTGTGAGTCTAGGGGATTTCTAGGGAATGGGGGTGGGGGAGTGTCTAAAGACATACACTCCTGTGCAGGAGCACAACATAGTGGAGAGAGAATGGGGCCTGGAGATCTGAGAATTCACTTTGCCTCTATCTTGCCATGTGAGCGCCGAATGTCAATTTCCCTGTCTATAAAGTGGGCATCATGCTCGTTGCCCCACAGTGTGGTCAAGGATTGCAAAGCACCGTACAATGTCAGTTATGGAAGGGCTAGCCTCAACGAAGGTGCCTTGGGAAAGGGATGTTGGGTTTGATATATCATCAAATTTTTCTAGGTTGGTGCTAGACTAATGATATGAAAATTTTCATAAAATCCACAATGTCCTTTTCCAAAAGTCAGAGCGGGAACACAGGGCAGAAGGCCCATGGAGAAATGCCCCAGGCCTTCTGCCACGATGCTGGTGAGGCCCCGGATTTGTGTTTTCCATTCAGAATTCTCTGGCATCTCCTCAACGGTTTGTGTCCTTTGGAGCCATCCTCACTGAGCTCCTGGGCAGCTCCGCCGCACTGCGAGGGCGCTGTGAATTGGTGAGAGCGGGCGTGTGTGTGTGTGAGAACATCCGTGTGCATCTGTGTGCGCTTGTGCTTCTGCCTGGCAGCCCAGGAATCAAGTGGTTGTCTCACAAATACAAAACCAATCTGAGGATCAGCAAAGCCTCAGGTGAGAGAGAAAACACATGGGGGAGCACATTACAGGGCAAGAAGAGGAACAGGATGGGGAGAGAGGGCCGCTGTGGGCTAGGTGGGCTTTGCCGAGGAAGGATGCTGCATGCCTCAGGCAGCTGGCTCAGGGGAGGCTGACCTCCTCCCAACAGCCTGGAACCACAAGGACGGCAGGATCCAAAGATGTGGGTACACATCATTCCAAGAGAAGGGTGACGGGGGCAGAGGCTCAAGAAGCCTATACTGAAGACCCCTGACCCCACCACTTCCTGCTAAATGGGGGGAGGCAGGGAGAGAGGTGTCAGATAACATACCTTCTCCTACCTTACCTGACAGGTGGAGGCTGCGGCCAGCCCACCCTGGCTCCTGGAGGCAGGCTTTGGCCCCAGCTACCTGCCTTCTTTGCCCCGCAGGTTCTGGGCGGGGGCGGGGGTGGGTGTGCCTGCTGTGAGCTCGCTGGGCTCCATCCCTGGCCTAGGTGACCAGGCTTCCTTGGCAGTTCTTACAGACTGAGTGTCTAGGGCCTGGGGCCCAGAACCATCTCTCACTGCTCTTACTGTCAACTCTCCTCAGGAATAGGAGATATGGACAGACCAGGGTGACGGGGAACACCATGGGTTGGGGGTCAGGAGCCCGAGTCCCAGCCCCACCCCTACCAGTTACTGCTTGAGGACTCCACCTTGCTGAGCCTTAGTTTTCTCTTCTGTTCCACCACCCTGTGGGAGATTTAGGGAACAAAATACTTAGTGGGGGCCAGAGGAAGTCTGCTTTGTCTCCCTGCGTGGTCCCGGCCTTCCCCAAGCTGGGCCTCAGTTTCCCACAAGGGAAGTTAGGCTAGGTCTTTTTCCAGACCCTTCTGATTCCCGCCCACCAGGTGTTCTTGTTTCCCACTTGGTCCAAATATTAGCGGGCCTCGGGCCCAACCCCATCTGCTTGCTTGGAAGTGGAGGGCCTGCTCCAAATGATCCTGTCACAGCCCAGCTCCCTGGAGAGAGGAGGGGAAGGAAAGAGCTGTAGGGTGGCCCTACAGGTGACCCTGCTGCACTGAGGCAGCCAAGGCTCAAAGAGGTGCAGGGTTTTGTCGGAGGTCCCACAGCCAAGACACGTGGCCAGGACCAGGACAAGACCTGCCTGGCCTGCTGATCCCAAGTCCAGCCTCTCTCTGCTCAGGCTCTCTGCCGTCCTGGTGACATACAGATATGGGGGACACTGTCACCTAAGAAGACCAATCCCCCTCTTATCACTGTCATTCAGCCCAGGTTTGGACAAGGGCTCTACCTGGCTATTCTGAGTTGACAAGAGAGACTATGCAAGGAATTAAGGCCCCAGGTAAAGAGATAGTGGCACCTGGCACCCCCATGTCAAAAATCACTCCCAGGTCACACAGCAACTCCTCAGTGTTTTCCTGCCCCTCCTCTAGGAGGCCTTCCTCTGTCCCCCAGATCTTCCCGGCTGGCTTCCTCTGACCACCCTACCCCACAGTGAGTTCTCCAAGCTCCCTCTCCAAGTTCCTGTGGCCCTTGGCCATGGCCCTGACCATCGTGGCCCCTTAGATCAACAGGTGGGCATGCATTGTGCGAAATTAGCCATCTGCCCCAGCCCCAGCACCTCCACGCCCAGCTGCCTGCTAAGCTCCACAAAGGCGGGGAGGGTCTGCCCCGAAAGCATGCTCAGAAGTTCTGGCTGTAGGCTGTTTGTGATCTGGGTGTGGGGGAAAGTCCTCTGTGTTAATTATTGTCTACATCACTGGAACAGGCTTGCCCAGAATCCACTTGCTGGGGTCCTGGAGGGTGGGTGAA
>NW_012101627.1:50983-58158 GCF_000951045.1 Mandrillus leucophaeus | reverse complement strand
ATATTTACTCTCTGGCTCTTTACAGAAATCATTTGCCAACCCCTGACCTAGAAGATAAAAACATGAAAAGCATTCCCTTTGTTCGGCCTGCAGGTACTCTATGATCTATCCCCAGCCAGCATCTCTGAATTCATTTCCCTCAGGGAAGGCCCCTCCTGCCCACACTCATATATCATGCTTAAGCTGGACGAAACTCCTTGCAGCTGTCTTGAATATACATAATGCGAGCAGATGAGCACATCCTCTGTGCCTGGCCCTGCTAGGGCCTGTGCAGGTATTATCTCATTTAAACCTATGGGGTAGGCACAGTTTAGCTCATGCTAGCATACTCTCCTGCTTCTGGGCCTTTCCCCACAATGTACTTCCTGCCTGGAACTCTTGGCCTGCACCCTCACCCCCTTTTGCTGTCTGTTAAACTTCTATGCCTCTTTCAAATCTCACAGCCCTGTCTCCTCCTCTGGGAAGCCTCCTGCCATGAGCTCACACTCCCCTGTAGTCTGTCCCTGTGCTATGATTACTTCTTTCTGCACTTCCCCCATCCCTGGATGGAGGGCCCCAAAAGGCAGAAGCTGGGTTCTGCTCTTCTTGGGAGTCTGTCCCCAGTTCCAGCCTGGAGCTGTATGTGGCACCTGCTTGGCTGGATTGGATGTGTAAACGAACCAACTTTGCTGAGTGAGCAAACAATAGTGAAGACACCCCCTGCCCATTCATTCATTCACTCATTCATTCACCACTAATTTCCTGACCCTGCGGGGGGCAGGGCTGGGCAATAATGGGGCAAATGCCAGCCTGACACAGGTTAATAGTCAGAGTGGGAAGGGGATCCAGGGTCAGAAAGAAGCTCTGGAGAGTGCAAGATGGTTCTAGCAAGTTGGCTTTCTGGAGGAAGTGGGGCTTGGAGGACATGGGGACTCTGGGGAGCATGTGTGAGACAGGGTGGGGTGCAGGCCCCTTTTGTGACCTCAGGAAAGCAGAGTGAGGGCACTCGGGCAGACGCTGGGCTCCTGCCATTGCCTCCAGCTGCTTTCTTTGACTGCACCCTTTGGCCAAGGCCTCCAGAAGCCCTGCTCTGCTAAAGCTCCCTCTCAGGGATGAGGGGGCCCGGGAGGGCCCAGGGCGACCAGCAGATTCTCGGAACCACAGAAGTTGAACCTCTAGGCCAATGTCCTCCTTTTACAGGTGGGAGAACTAAGGTTCAACAAACCCAGGTCACATGCCCGAAGCCACAGGCTCTTGGCACAGGGCCTGGCTGGGGTTTGGGTTGTCAGCTCCAGCTTGAGGCTCTTTCCACTACAATACAGTTCGAGGCCTACACATCTATACAGAAACAGGTTTATGCAAGTGGGCAGCGGCTAGGGCCCCATCAGCCTGCCACAGACTGCACGCCTGCTGGGATATGACTGGCAAGCTTCTTCACTCCCCACGTGAGGTGGCTCATATTTATTCTGCACTCTCACCCAATTCCAAACCAAACCCTGGCACTTCTCCCAGAGGCAGGCTGTGCATCCCACATCCAAACATCTGAAATCTGAAAGGTTCTAAAATCGGAAACTTTCTGAGCATTGACATGATGCTGGAGGGAAATGCTTGTTGGAGCATTTTGGATTTCAGATTTTTTTGATTTGGGAGCTCAGCTGGTACAATGCAAACATTTCAAAATCTGGAAAAATCTGACATGCTTCCGGTCCCAAGCATTTTGGATTAGGGAGAGTCAACCTATACCATAACTGGGGGCTGAGTCCTGGAGTCTGCCAGTCCCATTCTACCGCTTCTTGGCTAGCAGACCTTGAACAAGTGACTTCACCCCCCGGGCCTCAGTTTTTTCATCTGTAAGAGGGGGCGACAAGGGGGCAACTGCAAGGGCACCATGAGGTAAGGTTGTGAAGGAGCCGTGAGGATGGCTACTTTTCTACGCGGCTTATATCCATTAACTCTCAGCTTCCCATCAGGTAGGAATGATTATTGTTCCCATTTTACAGTTGAGGAGACTGAGGCACAGAGAGGTCAAGTGACTTGCCCAAGGTCATACAGCTAATATGTAATCAAGAGGGTGGGATTAGGGGTGACACTTTGGCATGCACCACTTCTCCTCCCCGTTCAGCCCTAATGAACCGATGTACTGCTCCCTGCCCATCCCCCCAGGGAGGCAGTAGGGCAATGGAGGAGCTAGTACCTTGCTGTGCTGTTCCAGATGGCAAAAACACCAGCTCCATGCCTAAGTATTCTCTGAGATGGGTTTTCTTCTGCCGCCTCTGTCACCTCCCTGGCTGCAGTCCTGACTCAGAGACCCCTGTCAGCCTTCCTCTGTTCTCTCTTCTGTGGGATGGGGACAGCCACCCATGGAGTGTCTGCAGTGCCTGCCCTTCGTCCTGCCTGCAGGTGATTCCAGAGGAGGGCGGGCGTGGGTGCATGAGAGGGGCATGCGTGCATGAGAGGGGCAAGGCACAAAGGCAGGGCAATCACAGGGCTGCCCTACACACGGGCCCCAAAGGACAGGAAACGGAAGTCGAGTCTTCTCCTTGGAGGATCCCTGGCTTGACCCTCCAAGCGCTCGACCCCGGCCACCTCTCACCCTGGAGTCTGACCCACTGCCTCCCAAAGCCAGGCTAGACCTCCAGTGGGCCTCCGCGTGAGCGCTTGCATTTACCGTGAAAAATGAAAACATCACCTCACAAAGCACTCTGTCTTCCTGGCGCCCATTAGACCTCCATCTAGAATAAACTTGTCCTTTCTTCTGTCATTTTTCCTCTCTAATTCACATTATCATCAATTTACTGCTTGACACAGTCATTCCCGGCTCTGCTTTCTCTCTAATCCCTTTACAGCGGCCACAGGCGCTCCTATTCTAATCCTAATTGACCTCGTCTGGCCTTTCTTCCTGCCGGGACCAGGACCGCAGCCCCCTTGCCAGCCTGGGGCCCCGGTGGGATGCTGAGTCACAGCTGCCCTGGCCGAGGGACATTCTCCAGAGAAGTCAAAGCGCCCCAGTCCTTCTGCTTCATCCCCTGGCATCGCTGATCCTCACCTTGGCCTTTCCTGGGAAGGAGGCTTCAGCCAGGCTGGCCAAGGTGTGAGCAGCACGTGCAAGGGTGTGTGCCAGTGGGAGTGGGGATGTGAGCGTGTGTGTGTGTGTGTATGTGCGTGTGTGTGCGTGTGTGTATGAGTGTGTGAGCGTGTGTGTGCTTGTTTGTGCATGTGCGTGAGTGTGTGCATGTGTGTGTGAGTGTATGTGGGTGTGCACATGTGTGAGTGCAAGCATGTGTGAGTGTATGAGTGTGTGAGCGTGTGTCTGTGTGTGCATGTGTGTGTGTGCATGCATGTGTTAGTCTATGAGTGTATGTGAGCGTGTGTCTGTGTGTGTGTGCATGGATGTGTGAGCATGTCAGTGTGCGTGTGTGTATGAGTGTGTGTCTGTGTGAGTGTGTGTATGAGTGTGTCTGTGTGTGCATGTGCATGTGTGTGCATGAGTGTGTGCATGTGTGTGTATGAGTGTGTGAGCATGTCTGTGTGTGCATGTGTGTTTGCATGTGCATGTAGTGTGCATGTCTGAGTTGTGCGTGCATGAGTGTATGAGTGTGTGTGAACATGTGTCTGTGTGAGTGTATGAGTGTGTGAGCGTGGGTCTGTGTGTGCGTGCGTGTGTGTCTGTGTGTGCGTGTGTTTAGAGTCTCACCTGTTCCACAGCCCACCAATGTAGCAGGCACACCAAGGGACCTCCTGACAGCTTTCCATGCCCTGGCGCCCTCCCCACATGTCACGAATAATCCGTGTAGGTCTCCCTGCCCTGGGGCATTCTCTCACACCATGCCAAAGACACTGTGGGGCAGGGCAGCCAGGAGAGGTGAACGGGCCTGGAGCTATTTGCAAAGCTGTGGGTTGGGGAGCCGGCAATCTCACCCATCTTCAGGAAGCTGGGATCACTGCTTCCTTCGCCCTGCACATCTCAAGAGAGCATGCGTGCAGCTCCTGTTGGAATGAGGCTGCAGGGATGACTATCCTCAATTTACATCCGAGGCAACTGAGGCCCAGACCTGCCTAGGCTCATGCAAGTTATAGAGTTGGGCAGCGCAGGGACCATTTCTCATGTTTGTTGCTGCCCAATATCGTGTGTGCTCTTCCTGTGTTTGTAGAGATTCTGCAGTAGGAGGCCTGCTCTTTGAGCCAGAAGTCAGAACCCATCCTCCCAGCTTTCCTTGCTGCTAGGGCACAGGACTGTTACATGGGCTCTGCCAATTAGACTTTCTTGTATATGACCTTGATTGAGAAGGGAGCCCACTTGAAGCAGTGGGCTGGGGGACTCCATCTGTTGGGAGTGGCTGGCAAAGGCATCCAGCTTTGGCTGGGGGCCGGACAGAGCTTCTGGTGCCTAGTCCGGAGCACCTTGGGTAAAGTTACAACAGAGTGGAGCTGCAGGGTGGGTGCCGGCTGGCAGCAGGGCTGCTGATGCTAGTGCAACACTGGTTGTGTGGTTGGTGGTGTCCTGGCTGTGTCCCATGCCTACCTCTTTTTGGTCCTCCTGGAGATTCTAGGAGTCCCAAATATCCCTTAACTAATTCATTTTCTGCTTAAGCCACTCAGAGTGGATTCTGTTGTTTGCAACTGAAAGTCTGACAGATACAGACAGTAACCTGCTTTCAAAGCTGGACCAGAGCCAGCCTCATCACTCACACACAGGCCTGAGTATTCAGGACTCAGGACTCCCAAGGCCTGTTTCTACAGAGGGGTGAGGACTCTTTTCCTGGCTTTGGTGTTGTTCAAACTGCGAATCAGTCAGGGAGAGTAGAGTACAACATCACACACTGGTTCCAGAAATAGGCTCTGGTGTCAGGGTGACCTGAATTTAAATCCTCCTCTGCCACCCGAATGCTGTGTGACCTCAGGTGAATTAGTTCACCTTTCTGAGCCTCATTGTCCTCTTCCGTATAATAGAGACAATAATATGTGCTCTGTAGGGCTGCTGAGAGGACAAAATCAGATAGCCCACGTGGAAAGAGTTTTGGGTGCCTGGTACAATTAGCAAGTGCTTATGTAGATGAATGGAGTTTTGCTTCCTCTTCCTCCTCTCCACACTGTCTCTGGGCCCCCTAAAGGTACTGAGCACTTCCCAGCACAGACATCCCTGCCTGAGGCTCCCACCCACAGCCTGTGAGCTCCCTGGGACAGAGTGTGCATCTTTTCCACAACAGGCACACAGCCCAAGCCGAACAATTGGAGCTGTGAACTAGATTTCACTCCAGCTTGAGTAGCAAAAGCCTCGGATGCGGTCTAGTCCCACCCTCCCCTCCCTATCCCCTCAGACCTACACAGTCAAGTCCAAACTCCCCAGCCTGGCCTTCAAGGGGCCGCTCTGTGCACACTCCACAGATTGCCCTACCTCCTACACCAAGCCTTTGCCATACGTGCCTGAGCTGTTTCTGCTAATTTATCTGCTTCCTGAATTCCCAGGCAAATAAATGACAGGCACTATCAACCTCTAGGACTCCTTGTATAAATGAGAAAAAGGTGTCCCTTTTGAGCAGGTACAGCCGCGTGCCAGGGCTCAGGGTTTTGTGCCATGCAGGGGCTGGGGTTCAGCTCCCACTTGTCCCCTTGGGTAGTGCACAGTCATGTGTGGCAGCTCTGGGCCACCATGGCCTCCTTGGGGTCATCTCTCTATCAGAACGAACCTCTCCCACAGGCCAGTGTTCAGGTCTCCTGTGTGCCATATCCCCTGGGGTCTCCCAGAGGACTGGGATCAGGGCTCTGCCTGAGGCAGATTTCCTGGGAAGGACTCCCAGGTTTGGGGCTCATCTCCCTACCCCCAGCCCTGCTGGAAGACACTGGTTCAGGGAGCTCACAGCCAGCCCATGCCTCCCGTTTCCTGAGACTGACGCCTGGGTCAACTCAAATAGTCCACTTAAGAAAAAAACACTAGGTAAGTGGATATCTTGGTTCGATACTTAGAAATGATTTTGACCAAAACCAAAAAAGGAGTCTGAGAAGAGATCAATCTGCAGATTCTGCCCCTCTTGGAGACCACAGATAATAAGAAACTAGGAGTCTTCTGCAAGGCTTGAAATCCCCTTCCTCAGGGACCTGCAGCGCTAATGGGGATTGTTTCTTATTGAATCCCCAAGTCATTCATGACACATCAAAATCCTTTGGACAGCCAAAGGCCCCAAGTGCATGGAATGGTAGTAGCAAGAGAGAAGTGGTTTCCATACTGTGTGTCTGTCCTGATCACCAAATCACGTGTGGGAAGGAGTCAAGGCTGAGATTACATGGCCTTTTTCACAGACCTATGGCTTGGCAACTTGAGTTTGAAGACACCAGGTTATGGCTTTTCTGATGAAGCCTGTTTCTCAGTCCTAAAATAATTAAGGATCCAGGGAATTAAAAGGTTCTTCCTTAAGGAGGACTTGTTAAGTTGGACAGATAAACCTGGGTGGTCTCAGAGGGCCCTTCCACGTCTGACCTTTCACTGCTGTAAGTGGAAAATTCTTAGCTGACTGCTGGGGGAGGGTTCCATGTTGCTGCCTGCAGGCTGATTGGCCAGCTCCACCTCCCAGATGGTGAGTGATATGTTTGAGCCCATGCCTGTACTTCATGTCCCAGAACTGTTAGCTCCAACTGGCACTCATTAGCTGGTTTCATGTAAGCTCATTCGAACAAAACAGAAGGCTCCTCTTGGCCTTCTGAAGGCCGAGTTAGACTTGCATGGTCTTTGCAGTGGCCCAAATCTTGATGACGTTCACAGATAAGACTGCCACCAGTCACGGACAATCTGCCAATCCAAGGCTTGGGCAGAGGGTGGGCACCAGCTGAGCTCTAAATGGCATGCTTTGTCAGACCTCCAGCCACGGGTAACCAGGTTCCAACGGAGCTGGCTCTGGTGATGTCCATGCAGATATCACTAATCAATCACTGGGCATCAGGGCCTTTATCAAGATAGTCTCCAGGCAGCCACTACTAATCAAGTCAAGTTGGTATCTTTACTGACACTTATTTAGAGAGTTCTCGCCTGAATATTTCATGATTCTTAAGAAATACAAGTTACTCACAGGTAGGCACTACTTTTCCTACCTTCCTCTTTCTCCTTCGATGCCCCTTCTTTCCTCTGTTTCCCTTCTGTGCCATTTTTCCTAACCCACCAAAACATCTGGGGGAGGGAGGAGGGCCTGGGCAGGGCTACAGCA
>NW_012101627.1:47731-50023 GCF_000951045.1 Mandrillus leucophaeus | reverse complement strand
CCAAAGGGCTAGGGGAGCACAGAAGAGGGAGTGGTTGGGGCCTTTTGGGCACTGGGGAGGGGGCAGCTGTTGGCAGCTGTGGGCGTGCTTGGGCAGGAGCTGGTGAGGTGTGCCAGGGTGTGAAGAGCATTGTGGGGCATGGTGGCACTCGAGCATGGTTCACTCTGGCCAGGTGCTCATGGAGCAGTGATGCCTGCCTCTGGCACTTCCCTGGGCTCTGGGTGCCGGTTCCAGGAGAGCCTCTTTACTACTGGCTAGGTCACTAGGAGGAGAGTTCACAATTCTGTCCCTTACCACCTTGCTGCCTTGGTCTTATAGCCAGTAGGGCCTGCCTGTCCTTTCCCCATGGCTAGGGGCTCCCAGAGAGTAGACTTCAGCCTGGACTCATTGCCAGGTGCCCAGTACCCGGCAGAGTGTATTCAGTAGAGGCCCCGGAACGGGGCATGGGAAGCTGGCTACTGCTGGGTACAGAGCATGGGAGCCCTTCCCTGCTGGAGATAACAGGAGTTACTTAGCCCCATAAGCCCATCTGCAGCCCAAGCCTGCCTCCATGATCCCCTACAAGGATGCTTACAAAGGGCCGAAGCGTGAGAGATTCCGGAAGGGGCCAGCTAGAACCCGGGACCGAGAGCCAAGAGCCTGCTCTCTCCCCTGCAACCCAAGCCTAGATGTGGGCCCCTGGGGCTCTGCCAGGTGGGGCAGGAATAATGAAGCAGGACTGAGGGTCCAGCTGCTCCCACTCCCTAGGTCTAGCTGGCTTCCCCTGCACCTCACAACCACAGGCAGAGCGTGTCCACACACACACACACACGCTCGCGCTCCTCCTCGGGCCTCTCTGGGGGCCACTCCCAGCCTGACAGGCTGAGCCTTCCAATTCTCTGTTTTTTATGCCTCAGTGGTCAGGGTGTCAGGTTCCGGCATGCAGAGGGAGAGCCTGGTGACAGTGGGCCGCAGCCGCCTGGTCCCGGCATATCCATCAGCGCCACGCAGCCTCCTCCTCCTCAGGGGCCGGTGGGGGAGTAGAGAGACAGCGCAGCCTGGAGGACAGGGACAGCGCCCTCCCCTTGGGGCTCTGGGCACCCGTGGAGCTGCCCTATCAGAGGCACTTCATGACAGTGCCGAGCCCAGGGCATTGGGCTACTGTGGCAAAGGCCACCTGTGCATCTTGGTTTAGCATCGCCTCTGCTGCCTGGCCCAGCTCCAAGGCCACTTCTTCCAGGAAGCCTCCCAGATCTCCAGGCCCACAAAGTGCAATTCTCAGGTCCATCTGGCTGGAGTTAGTTCATTGTGGACATGTTATCCATCCCTAGATTGGCTTTGGCTCCTGCAAAGGGCCATAAACAGCTCCCAATTCCTTCACAGAATGTACCTAAGTCAGTGTCACCCATGATCCTCGACCCTGTCTCCACCTTCCTAGCCTTACAGTGGTGAGTGTAGAGGTCCTTGGATACCTCTTCCTCTGGGAAGCCCCTCTCCCACCCCTCCTCAGCTGGCTGCAGTCTCCCGTGTGGTTCTGCAGCACTGGCTTTGCCCTGACCTACAGGGGAGTCCGTTGTGCGTGGGCGTGCTTGGCCATGCAGGTCCGTTGGATTCCTCTCTGCACCTGTGTGCCACCCTCACCCCAGCTTGATGCCCAGTCCACAGCAGACAATGGGTGTCTGAACAATCCCTGGTTGCTCACCAGCTCTCTGCAGCACGGGGAAGCCTTCCCTGATCACTGTTTTTAAAAGGGAAGCTCCTTCCACCCATCTCTCTTTCCTGCTTTTTTTTCCTCCATAGAGCTGATCACAATCCAGCCTGTCTTGTTTATCCTTCATCTTATTCTAATCTGCCTCTTCCACTAGGATGTAAGCTCCATGGGGGCAGGGAGTTTTGTCTGTTCACGTCTTGATCCCAACCTCTAGCATGGTGCCTGGCCTCCAGTAGGCAGGAATAATTATTTATTGAATGAATGAATGAATAAATGAATGAAGACTCCTAGGTCAATCAGGCACACGCTTCCAGAGCAGACTCTCTAACTCAGGCGATGGCTCTCACTACCTCCGTGATTAGTACCCACAGCCAGGGGTGTGTTGGACACCTGCTATGTGCCAGGGTCCAAATAAATTTCTCCTATTCCATTGCCCACCACACCATACTGCCCCTTGGTGGGAGAAATGAGCCCACCAGGGACTGGCTTGCCTGGTGTGCTAAGAGTGGTAGTGTGGTGGGCACCCCCAACATGGGGCCCCTGCCCTGTGAGAGCAATACACTCTGGGTAAGGGGTGTTTGACCATGTACAGGTCATGAGGC
>NW_012101627.1:45335-47681 GCF_000951045.1 Mandrillus leucophaeus | reverse complement strand
CTGGCCTCCAGTAGGCAGGAATAATTATTTATTGAATGAATGAATGAATAAATGAATGAAGACTCCTAGGTCAATCAGGCACACGCTTCCAGAGCAGACTCTCTAACTCAGGCGATGGCTCTCACTACCTCCGTAATTAGTACCCACAGCCAGGGGTGTGTTGGACACCTGCTATGTGCCAGGGTCCAAATAAATTTCTCCTATTCCATTGCCCACCACACCATACTGCCCCTTGGTGGGAGAAATGAGCCCACCAGGGACTGGCTTGCCTGGTGTGCTAAGAGTGGTAGTGTGGTGGGCACCCCCAACATGGGGCCCCTGCCCTGTGAGAGCAATACACTCTGGGTAAGGGGTGTTTGACCATGTACAGGTCATGAGGCTGACCTAGAGGCTGGTTCAGCCACCTGCCAGGGACTCTGGGATGGTGTCTGATTATCTGAAGTGCCACATAGGAAGCCGTCTGAGTGTAGGGAGCCCTCACCCCATGAGATATGGAGAAGCCAGGTCCTCAGTCACCAGTCCAGAGAAGGCCTGGGAACACTTTCTGGGAGTAGAAGGGACCACATGAACCAGGCCTTGAAGGGTGGGTAGGACTTTGATGGCAGAGAGAAGCAGGCATTCCAGGCACAAGCAAAGGTCTGGCAGTGGGGCTGGGCAGAACGTGGCCCCTGAATGGCCAGGTCTCCCGTGAGACCCCAGCAGAGGCAGCTGCAGGGCAGAGCAGGTGTGGGGCAGGAGTGTAATGCTTTTCTCTCATTAGGGCTGGGATCAGCCAAGGCTTCGGACTGGTGAGTGCCGGAATCTGGAGGACAGGCTGGAGGAGGACACGCTGCAGTCAGGGGGCCCCTCCAGGTGGCTGTGGCCACGGTCTGAGCAAGCGGGACTGGACCTGAGAGATGACACAGCAGTGGCATCCTTAGGCACAAAATGATGTTCCTCATGTGCAGGGAGGACGTTCTCGGGGAAGGAAATGAGAACCTCCAGAGGTGCAGCCAGCAGGCCCAAGACAAAGATCCCACAATGAACCCCTTTCAGACGACTGTGCCCAGCACAAGGGGCACCATGGGCCCTTCACCTCCTCCTAACTGACCCACGCTTTTGGCATCTCTCAAAAATACTAAAGTGGCTGAAGAATGTCCCCAGAAGCCTGAGCCTGAGGTGATCGTGGGAAAGTGAGTCTCCACCTGGAAATGGGGCAGAAACCTTAAGGAGAACATAGGATTTTCCCACTAGGTGGCAAATGAGGGTTTGAATCAATTTTGTCCCTATTTCAAGGTGCCAGGTGATGCCAGCCAGCTGTTGGGATTATTGGAATCAGAGAAAGGCGTCGTGGGGCCAGAGGAGGCAACTGCATAAGCAAAGGCAGGGAGGAGGGGCAGGCAGATGGCCCACGATGGGATTCCAGGGCACCCGGGCTGATCCCCTTCTCCAGATGCTGCTGACAGAACTGAGAACAGAGGGCTGGTCCCCTTCTAGGCCATGCTCCAGGCCACACCCAAGGTGTGCTCTGCTCTCTGCTCTTGCCCAGAGCTGCCCATGCTGGAGGAGAAGACAGAAAATGGCCTTTGAAGTCACACAGACCCAAGATCCAGTCCGGGCTCTTCCTCTTCCAAGCTGTGTGGTTTTGGGCACATGCATTCACCTGTTGAGTCTGTTTCTTCATCTATAAAATGGAGGGAAGGAAGATCCCTACTTCCTAGGGCGTATGGAGAAGATCAACTGACTTCATGTTTGCAGATGCTCTTTGCAAACCCCTGTGTGGTGGGAACTAGGTACCTTCTCTCATTGATCGGAGAGAGAACAAACTCAGAAATTCTGCCCCCACCCAAGCCCTCTGATCCCAGCTCCTCCCCCTGCCCCTTCACCCTTTGATCCTGGGCAGGTGGGAAGAGGAAGCCCAGTGACAGAAAGAAATACAGAGCTGCCGAAACGTCAGAACAGAAAAGAACTGGCGAGATCGACATACTCAACACACCCTTGTGTTGCAGATTGGGAAACTGAGTCTCAGAAAGGAGAAGGGACTTGGCAGAGGCCCAGCACATGCAGTCCCTCAGAGGCTGGGAAGACAGGAGGGGAGGGCTGCGTGGGAACTGTCTGGATGGTGGCCTTCGGAGAAAAAAAAATGAAGGCGAGACTAGAAACAGAACGCTGGCAGTCAAGGAGCAGTTCCAAGGCCACGGCGCCTCATCCTCACAATAACTCCGGTGAGGAGGACATGGAGCAGAGGAGCCTGGGCTGGCGCAGAAGGAATGTGGCTTCCCACTGGGCATCTCAAGGCTGACAGTCACTCCCTGCATTCGCCTAACCCCGAGCAATGCACTTCTTCCTCCTTTCATGCAACAAATT
>NW_012101627.1:43013-45285 GCF_000951045.1 Mandrillus leucophaeus | reverse complement strand
ATGCTCTTTGCAAACCCCTGTGTGGTGGGAACTAGGTACCTTCTCTCATTGATCGGAGAGAGAACAAACTCAGAAATTCTGCCCCCACCCAAGCCCTCTGATCCCAGCTCCTCCCCCTGCCCCTTCACCCTTTGATCCTGGGCAGGTGGGAAGAGGAAGCCCAGTGACAGAAAGAAATACAGAGCTGCCGAAGCGTCAGAACAGAAAAGAATTGGCGAGATCGACATACTCAACACACCCTTGTGTTGCAGATTGGGAAACTGAGTCTCAGAAAGCAGAAGGGACTTGGCAGAGGCCCAGCACATGCAGTCCCTCAGAGGCTGGGAAGACAGGAGGGGAGGGCTGCGTGGGAACTGCCTGGATGGTGGCCTTCGGAGAAAAAAAATGAAGGCGAGACTAGAAACAGAACGCTGGCAGTCAAGGAGCAGTTCCAAGGCCACGGCGCCTCATCCTCACAATAACCCCGGTGAGGAGGACACGGAGCAGAGGAGCCCGGGCTGGGGCAGAAGGAATGTGGCTTCCCACTGGGCATCTCAAGGCTGACAGTCACTCCCTGCATTTGCCTAACCCCGAGCAATGCACTTCTTCCTCCTTTCATGTAACAAATTCATCTTATGTTGAATCTCACCAACCTGTGCCATCACTCATAGTCACAGATGATCAGGCCTGGGATGAACTTTAGAGATACGTTCCCTCAACCTTTCTATCCCCAGGGTCTTTTAGCCAGTCAGGAACAGAGCAGGGCCTGGGATCCTGGACTGTATTCCCAGACCCCAGGGATCCCACCATCCCAAGGAACACCTGGTTGAGCTGGGCTAGCAGGAAATCTTCTCATCACACCCTTTTTCACCGCTGATGTATTTGAAATTTTCCAAACATACAGCAAAGTTGAAAGAATGTTATAGTGAACACCTATGTAGCCACCACCTAATTCTACCACCAATATTTTCTTATGCTTGCTTGTCATATGGATCTCCAACCCTCTAGCCTTTCCTTCATCTTAATGTGTATTTCATTTCCAAGTAAATGCAAACATCAGTACATTTTCCCCTAAGTACTTCAGCATGCATATAATTAACTGAAGTTCATTATTTGTTTACAAGTTTTTTCTTTGGATATAAAATTTACACATAATGAAACACACAAATCTTAAACGTGCTATTGCTGTGTTTTGACAAATGCATAGACCTGTGTGACCCAAACCCCTACCAAGATATATTAATAGAACGTTGTCATCAGCACAGAGAGAAAATTCTGTCATACTGAAGAAGGGGGCCTATTGACCAACCGAGAACCCAGCTCTCTGGGGATGTAACTGAGTCCTCCCTCCATGAACACAGAGCTCTGAGGTCAGCACTGACAGCCCCAAACCCCGATGGATGAAAGGGCCCCCGACCTGCAAATTCAAAGTTCCTCCAAAGCCATTACACAGAACAAAGCTAGAACATCTTTCCTCAAAGAGGCAGAGAGAAAGCAGAGCCTTAAGAAATTTCAGATAAATGGTGGGTTTCCCCAGAACAGTACTGTCTTCCAAATATAGAAGATGTGACTGTAAAAACCAATGCAGTAACTAGAGAACACTGACTAAAATAAGTTTAAAAAGGGGTTATGAGAAGATGCACTTAACGCAGCTGTCCTGGAGATCCCAGAGGCAGAAGCATCACCAGATTCAGAGGTGTTTCCAGCTTCCCCTTTGCTCAAAGCTCAGAGATGGCAAGGAAGTCAAAGTTTCCTAAAATTCTCAGAAGTGACAGGTAAACGGGCTCAGTATAGCTCTTAATTAACCCAAAACGACACCTGCCAGATGACGGGGATTTGCAGAGCGCACTGGGGGCCGACCCCGTCTGCAGATGGTGGGCTCCCACCTCTGCTCCAGACCTTGGCCGGCTGCAATTAGCATACGGAAAGTCTTTCAAAGTGACTTCGCAGCCAAGTTCTGTTTCTGAAGGATTCAAACTGGGCTTTGAGAGAAAATCTTTGCAGAGGAGAAGGAGGAAGAAACAATTGAAAAGGACCATGAGGTTTCTTCAGCTCCTCTCCACGGCTCTGCAGAACTGCACGAAGTGCACGGTGGCTCCACGGCTCTGCAGAACTGCACGAAGTGCACGGTGGCTCAGGGATCAGCGGGTACCCGGGATGTTGCGAGACCAAACTGTTGACGACTAGAGTGAGCGTCGGCATCACACGCAGCCTCGGCCAGGCTTTCATGATACACATGGATGGATACTCCCGCTATACACGTACACATGCTTATAATGTATATGTGTATGTA
>NW_012101627.1:38496-42386 GCF_000951045.1 Mandrillus leucophaeus | reverse complement strand
CGCATCGATCCATTGCTGGGAAAAACCTCTCTCCCACCACTCAGGTCAGCCTCGAAGGCCTTCAGAAAAACAGCGGGAAGAGAAAAACCGAGAGAGAGGGTGCGCGTGAGGGCAGAATGCTCAATGGGTTTCCCTTCCGGTTCTCCCGAGGGCTGCGGACCCCACAGCTGGACGGCCGGCTGCGTGAGCCTCAGGCAGCCTGGTGTGGAGGCCAGGGCTCTGTTACCTGCCAGCTGTGTGGTGGCCAAGTGGCCTTTCCGGGCCTCAGTGTGGTCCTCTGTAAAGAAGAGGCTGTTGTGTCCCCTTCCTGTTGTCTACAACTACAAAAACCCAAATCCAAGGATCCTTTAGGGAATTCAGTGGACACAAACTCCACTGCTGCATCATGGTGCCTCTGCCACAGGGCACATGTCCAACTCCACCAGCTGGCCATGCGTCACAGGCAAGAGCTGGGGGCCTCGGGACACATGGGGCCGGGAGGAGACAATCGATGGGCTCCTGGTGTTTGAAGGGGGCAAGTGTCAGTAGCCACAGGACTTCCATCTACCTAGATCTGTTGTCTTTGCCTCCAAGGCTGACCTTTCTTTCTGCAACCTGCCTGGCCCCTGCAGGCATTTCCATTTGAGATTGCTGGCTATGCCATGGCACATTTTGAACAACTCTGGTCCAAGTTTAATCCGCTTTGCTGCTGTGGTCTTATTCCAAAATTCTGTCCTGTCCTGCCCTCATCTAAGCAAACAGTGGGCACGTACAAATGACCTCCCGAAGCCTCACTGGGGTGTAAGACAACACCTGATTTGTGTGCACGCATGAGGGGGGAGGGGTACTGCGGTGCCCTGTCCTGGGAGTGCCCACAGGTAGCACTTTGTGAAGATCAACACCCAAGACGCCTCCTGGTGGCGGTCAAGGCCCTCCCACTGCCTGCATCCCCCACTCCACCCTCACCCACCACAAGCCATATTCCAGGCCAACTGCACCACCAGTTGTTCTGCACACCTACTCCACGGGGCCATCTCCATCTCTCATGCTATTTCCTTCATCCGAAACACCACCTTGCTTCCCTTCCCCATGTCCAATTCTCCTATTTGTCAAGACCCAGTTCAAATACCACCTCCTCCAGGAAGTCTTTCTGGATTAATCATCCCAGCTGAGAGCAGTCCCCCACTGGTCCCTGAGTCCCCAGCCCTGGGTCAATCACTGCCATGTCCCAGGGCACACAGATTCAGGGCTGTCTGTGACCGTATCTTGCTTCCCCTGCTGTTGGGTCTGGATCCTCCTCAATGGCAGGAACCAAGGCTGACCATCTGTGACTGACAGGTCCCTGCGGCCCCACCCCCAGCACAGGGCCTTGCCCACAACACCAATGCAGACTGAGTGAGCACTAAGTGTGCCCAGCAGATGTTCCTTGAGCCAGGCCCTTTCAGAGAACAGAAAAGGTCATGGAATCTTGGAAAGATTCTCTAGAATCTCTAGAAAGAGTTAGTGAAACACCAGTCCTGATCTTTGCTAGAAACATGGAGACAGAGAGACAGAGAAAGGGAATAAGACACATAGAAAAGAGAAGCGGGCTGTGTTTGCTGCAGGAACCACTGTGCAGGTCCCATGAGTGAAAAGGGACACCGGTGCTCTCCCGAGCGGCTTAGCACTCACCCGCAGGCCTCAGTAGACCTCCCCTGCCACATAATGACAGCACTCAGTTCGGCTCACTTCAAAAGAGCACAAAAGTACAAGCTAAAATAAAAAGACACAACTTTTCTAAAGGGAGAAGCAAAAAAAAGAGCAGGACCAGACTGAAGCTGGGTTGCAAAGATAGGAAGGCTCTAGGTTTTTTCCTTAGCACCTTTTCTCTGCATCCATTTGGCCACTGGCAGATGCTTGATCCGGAAACCTGAAGAGTTTCTCAGAATGTCCAGAATGTTACCAGAAGTCCCCATCCCAGGGCCTAACCACCCGGCCCCAGGTTCTGCAGAGTTGAGTGGGAATAACATTGAATTGCATTCCCAGGAAAATCCAACTCACGTATTCGTAATAAGTGTCAAATAAACTCACTAGGTTCTCGTGTGTCCAGTCTCAACTGGGTTTGTACAGGCAGTCATACACACTTTCCATGGTTCTACTTGGAGCAACTTCAGAGTTGGAATGAATGATTTAAAAGGTAGGGCATAGTAGAAAGTAACATTTCTCCCCAAGTTTCTAAAGTTCTTCACTGTCCTCCTATGCTAAATTTGGGGAAAGCTTACCTTAAACTTTGATTTGGGGACTATGTTTTACTTTTAGACCCATATACTGGTGATGCTCTGTATTTTGGTGAATCCATTTAGTTCATCATCCACTGTGGTCCTACTCCAATCAGAACTCAGAGCTAGGCCCCCAGTAGGGAATACTCAGTAAAATGCGCCTAGGCTTCAGTCCTCAGGGAACTCCCTGCATTAAAGGGGATACTTAGACCCAAAACTAGACATTCACGTGCCAGCAAAAGGCAAAGTGGATTCAGAAGCAGAGTAGAAATGGAAATTCATTCTAGCTAGGGTATCCAGGAAGGCTTCCTGTGAGAAGTGGCTGCAATGACGGCTTCAGAGGACATTCAAATGTTGTCCTTTAGTGGCATTCAGTACCAAAATCTGTCCCATCACCTGCCAGCTCAGGCTGCATTGCTGAGTCAAAGTGTACTGCCTCTGTCCCCAGGGAAGGGAGTTCTCACTTTCTTCCAAGCAAGAGGCCAGTAAGCAGGACGCACGCGGTGCTGACATGGAATGGGCCACAAAGACACGACTGTCCTTGCTTTCAACTCCCCAACAAGGCAGCTGAGAATGTAGGACACTGGCCGATAAACCCAAGACTCCTGACAACTCTGAACCACATCACGGTTTTGATAATGAACCACATCATTATTTTGTAAATAATTGTAGAAAGAGGGGCGCTGATTTTCTGCACAGGCATTGAAAGCAGCAGTGGCTGCCAGTCCGTGCTGGTGCTGAGAGGTGGTGGAAAGCCCCTGGGTGTGCAGCCAGTCAGTCCTGGCCAAAGCCCAGCAGCCACTTAGCTGGGCAGCCTCAGAGAAGTCTCCTGAATCTCTGAGCCTGAGTTCCTAATTTGCAGTATGGTAATTACAACACTCACAGGACTAAATATTGATGAATTTCAAAGTCCTTTGTGAATTAAAAAGTATTATACAAATGTGAGGGGCTGTTTGATACTCAGCTCAGTCCTTGGCACATAGCACATGCTTTGTGTGTCTGTTGCAAAAACGGATACATTGGTACTTTCTTATTTTTTAGCAAAAATTATATTTCAGGATGTTTTTCTCATATTTCAACACATGCCTAAAATTCTTGATTGTAAGGAAAGCCTCAAACTAGGAGTCTGAGTCTGACCTTCCGTCTCTACCTGTCCCTTCCGGGTTCACTTAGCCTCAGTTTCCCCAAATGGACAACGGCAGGGTGGGAAACGGACAAGATTGGTTTCCAGTCTTTCTGCCTCTAAGGAATAGTTTTCCTCCCCCCAGTTTCTGCCCAAATGACTCTTTGCCTGCTTAAATTATGAATCCAACCCATACCTTTTAAAAATGTTCTATGAGGCTTTGTGTGTATGTGGGCAAATAGATAATTTCCACAAGGCTGACTGGAAAGCTAAAATCAGTCCCCAGCCTCTATTACGGGCTCCCAGCCTCCAAAAATGGCCCAGCCCCCTCCAGCTTGGAGACCCTCAAACCTCCTGGCACATTCCCAAGGCCTTCAGGTACTCCTTTGCTCAGCCCAAAGCTGACTTACTTTCCTGTGACCCAGACCTTGGCCTGTCCCTCACAGCAGCCAGGGGTCCTCCTTGGAAGAAATCACGTCCCCTGGCTTGGCTGGGCTCAGGGCTGAGGCCTGAATGTCCCGCCGCTGACT
>NW_012101627.1:36840-38446 GCF_000951045.1 Mandrillus leucophaeus | reverse complement strand
TCCTTGGCACATAGCACATGCTTTGTGTGTCTGTTGCAAAAACGGATACATTGGTACTTTCTTATTTTTTAGCAAAAATTATATTTCAGGATGTTTTTCTCATATTTCAACAAATGCCTAAAATTCTTGATTGTAAGGAAAGCCTCAAACTAGGAGTCTGAGTCTGACCTTCCGTCTCTACCTGTCCCTTCCGGGTTCACTTAGCCTCAGTTTCCCCAAATGGACAACGGCAGGGTGGGAAACGGACAAGATTGGTTTCCAGTCTTTCTGCCTCTAAGGAATAGTTTTCCTCCCCCCAGTTTCTGCCCAAATGACTCTTTGCCTGCTTAAATTATGAATCCAACCCATACCTTTTAAAAATGTTCTATGAGGCTTTGTGTGTATGTGGGCAAATAGATAATTTCCACAAGGCTGACTGGAAAGCTAAAATCAGTCCCCAGCCTCTATTACGGGCTCCCAGCCTCCAAAAATGGCCCAGCCCCCTCCAGCTTGGAGACCCTCAAACCTCCTGGCACATTCCCAAGGCCTTCAGGAACTCCTTTGCTCAGCCCAAAGCTGACTTACTTTCCTGTGACCCAGACCTTGGCCTGTCCCTCACAGCAGCCAGGGGTCCTCCTTGGAAGAAATCACGTCCCCTGGCTTGGCTGGGCTCAGCGCTGAGGCCTGAATGTCCCGCCGCTGACTAATGAGACGGAGGGTGAAGGTGTCATACCTTGCTGGGAAGTCGCAGTGCTAGTCCCGACCTGCGCTGCCTGCCATCAAATTTTAATGCTTCTGCTGACATATTTATGGAATACCTCACCAAGTGTTTGCAAGGAGACCAGACAAGACTTACCTCCACAATTACCACCACAACACTCGGGCTTTGCCGTGTGCTGAGAACTCAGCAGCACACAGACCCCGATTTCCCCTGCGCCTCGAGGAACTCGCTCAATTCTGCACACCTTTCCTGCCCCCAGCAAGCCAGGCCTGGGGCTGGAGGAGGTGGAGATGAATCAGACACGGTACCTGCCCACGGAGAGCCCACAGTCTGCGGGAGGGGCAGGCGCACACATAAATTACTTGCAACCCTGGGAGGCTGGGGCCAGTGCACTGGTAAAAGTATGAGAGGCAGGCTGGGCTGAAGTAGGGAAGGGAGAGCTATTTCTTCTAACAGAGTCAGGGTCAAGGAAGAAGCCAAAGACCTGGGCTGGGCCTCCCAGCTGCTTCGGCTCTCCTGGGCACTCCTCTGGCTGGAAAAGCTCCCAGGGCCTCTCCCTTCCTCCCCCTGCCAGCCTCAGGGTCTCAGTAGCCCCTCTCCTTCAGTGTCTGTACCCTACATTCATTCCTTTGGGGTTCCTCTCTTGAGGCCAACTGAGAGTGGGATGTGCCCCCACTCCTTCCCCGGCTCCTCACCCTTCCTCACTGTGTCCGCAAATTCCTTTAAGTCTTATTGCTCTCCCACAGCAAAGCTGCCCTGAGGGGAGGTGGAGGCGGGCAGGAATAATGCAGTGACCTGGGCCAGTGGCTGTCAAGCCTTGCTGCACATTAAGAATCATCTGGGGGCCGGGCACGGTGGCTCACACCAGTAATCCCAGCACTTTGGGAGGCCGAGGCAGGCGGATCA
>NW_012101627.1:33069-36132 GCF_000951045.1 Mandrillus leucophaeus | reverse complement strand
AAGCTGAGGGAGAAGAATCACTTGAACCTGGGAGGCAGAAGTTGCAGTGAGCCGAGATTGCGCACTGCACTCCAGCCTGGGTGACAGAGCAAGACTCTGTCTCAAAAAAGATAAAAAGAATCATCTGGGAAGCTTTAAAAATCCAGATGACCAGGCCACATCCCATACTAGTTCATAAGGAGCTTGGAGTGAGAGGGGGCAGATGGTAATACTTGTCGAAACTTCCAAGATGACGCCAATGTACAGCAAGTTTGAGAGGCAGGGGGCAGGCACTCGGTACTCAGTGTGCGACACGTTAGAAGACCAGCCTCCTGCATCCACCCTCAACTCTATGAACCAGAATCTGCTCTGTGAGGTGATCCCTGGTGATTTGGGTGCAATAAAGTTTGAGAAGCACTGATCCATGTTAAAGAGTTTCCCAGCATCCTCAGAAGCATGCTGGTGTCTAGTCCCCACGGCCTCTGAAATGGGGCCCCTAAGGAGACTGACTTCTAAGCAGGCAGCCACCATAAGCTAACCACTGAGAAGGGCTGGCTTCTGTGGGGCACTCCAGGCAGGCCACAGGGCAGCCACCACCATGACTCAGTGAGCTTGACAGGGCCATTCCACGGAGGGAGCTGAATTAGGACGACCCTCACAGCTCCCAAGGCTGGACCAGGAGGCAGGAGCCCCATGCAGTCCTGTACTGATGAAGACCCATTTTTTTCTAGGAGATTTACGCTTTCATATGTATCCCCCGTGACCAGCCCACACACCTGGCTGAGAGATGGCTCTGCAGGGAGGGAGTCAGCAGGAGGGGAGGGGAGGAAGAGGAGGGGAGGGGAGGGAAGAGGAGGGGAGGAAAAATATCTTGGCAGGCCAAGGAAAAAAAAGTGAAGAAACCACCTAAGAGGGCAAATGCAGGGCTCAGTGGGAGGGGTCCAAAGATGTCCTGAGGAGCCCCGGTGGCATCTGCCTTGACACCAGGCCCACTGCAGACAGTCGCAATTTCATCCATCCATTCATCTATCAGATATTGACTGAGGGCCTACTAGGTACCAGGCACTGAGGATACAGCCCTGAACAAAGCAGACATCAGTCCCTGCCCTCATGGAGCTTATATTCCAGCGGTACAAACAAAACGGTAAACCAGACAAGTAAAAACGAAGCATCTGGCGTGCTAGATAATGATGGATGCTAAAGAGAAAACATGAAGCAGGAGACAGAATAAGAAATGTTGGGAGGAGGTGGAATTTTAGATGGAGTGACTGGGGATGACTCCACTGAAAAGGTGACTTTTGAAGAAAGAATGAGGGAAGCAAGAGTTCGCCATGTGAATATCTGTGGGAAGGGCCAAGCAGTAGGAACAGCAAGTGCAAAGGCCCTGAGGCAGGAGTGTGGGAGGTGTGTGGGTGGGACAGGCAGGAGGCCTGTGTGGCTGGAGAGAAGCCAGGGTGGGGAGTGGGGAGAGGACGCCAGGGAGGGAAGTGGGGAGGGGAGATAGGTCAGGACTTTGGCCTCTACTCTGAGTGTGCACAGGAGGGACATGTCCTGACTCCGATTTTCACAGGCTCGCTGCGGCCGTGTTGTTGAGAATAAAGGGTCATGGCCGGCAATGGGGAGACCAGGAAACAGGCTGTTGCAAGGATTTACTGTAAGACTGACCTTCCCACTGAGTGGACACCTCTGGCCCTTTCGGTCCTAATGCCACAAGACTGGGAAGGGTCAGACCATGTGGCTATGCAAGCAGAGGGTCAGCTGGCCAAAGCCAAGGGCAGATGTGTGGGGCCAAGTATGTGGGGGCAGCTGGTGGAGGGAAGGCACACTGGATTCTAGTCCTGGCTCTGCATGACCTTGGGCCAGCCCCTTCCTCTCACTAAGCCTGTCACAAAAGCCATAAAAATGGGTCCCTAAGGGGTTGTGGTGAGGATTCTATGACAGGATGGGAGTGGAAGCTCTGGGTAAACTGAGGAGGGGTGTGGGTGCAGAGTCCTCTCTGGCCACACACCAGGAATGCAGGAGGACGATGCATCCCGATTCTCCACTAGGGGGAGCCTGGGCAATTCTCCCTCCCTCAGCAATGAACTTCCGAGACAGCAGTCCGACCTCCCTCATTTCAGAAGTCCCCAGCACCGCGTTCTGGGGTGGGAATAGATGTGCCCCTGAACGGTCCTCATGCTGCCTGAGATCCTGTGGTTGGCAGGACATGTTCTCTCCAAAAGATGTTCCACACAGCCCAATAGCAGCGATTTGAGAGGCTGGCATGTGGATCCATCATGCCATGACCCCCAATAAACAAACCAAAAAGAAGATGGAAAGGAAAAGCAACACAGGAAAGAGAAGCCACCCCTGGCTGGGGGAATTTGGTCTGAAGCAGGCAGGTGGGCGGCTTTGGGTTCAGCCCTGCCCAGATTTGTGTGCCTGTTTCCTGTCTTGGCCCACAGGTTCTTCAAGGTGGCTCCTCACATGTTCACTAGGCATCTGCCCTGTGCCAGTCTGTATGCTGGGAGCAGGTAGTCCTGTGATGCAGCAGAAGCTCAGGCTCGTGAGTTCCCACCTACTCTCAGGGTCTCTTTCACCTCTCCATTTATCTGAGGGTTAAAAAGGCCCCATAAGTGCCCTTAAAACAGACCAAGGGGGCAGGCAGGGCAGGCATGCAGGGAAGGGCAGGTTGTTCATTGCAACAGAGTCACCGGCTGACTGGACAAGTGAGGACTGAGGTCCAGCCTGCTCTACAGTCGCCAAACCCTAAGTCCTGGTGTGGGGCTTCATCTGCTCAAGAGAAGGAAGGGAAAAGGTGCTGAGAAACAGCCTGGAGACAGCCCAGGGGAAACTTTACCACAAACCCTATTGCATGACCTCTCCCTCCTGCGGTAGCTGCTTCACGCTGCTGTCATTGATCAGAAGACCGTAAGGATAAGTACAATGGATCTTCAAAGACAGGCCCACCTGGGTTCTTTTCTTTCAGTCTGCATTTATTTTATTCTTTTATTTTTTAGAGACAGGGTCTCACTCTGTTGCCCAGGCTGGAGTGCAGTGGCACCAGCATAGCTCACTGCAGCCTCAAACTCCTGGTCTCACACA
>NW_012101627.1:30330-30672 GCF_000951045.1 Mandrillus leucophaeus | reverse complement strand
CACTGTCAAAATCACAATTTGTCCCAGTTTTTCTGGTAGTCTTCTTTTGATTAAAAGTATGTTTTTAGAAGCCTGCTCTGGAAGGCATCCAGACAGGAGTTGTTTCCAAAAAAGTGAGCTCCCAGCTCCCAGCAGTGAAGTGTGGGTCGCTCCAGGAGCAGGGCTGGGCACGAAGGACGGCTCAGTGGTGCTACGCTGTGAAAAGCAAGTATGCCGATCCTCGGGCAGGTGGGGTGGGCCTGCGTCTACTCCTGCCCCCACCGGGCACCACTGGCAGTCCTCCTGCTTTATGACAGGGATTTCAGGTTGGGGCTGATGTTATTGAAAGGTCACGAAGCTGCC
>NW_012101627.1:26693-27215 GCF_000951045.1 Mandrillus leucophaeus | reverse complement strand
CAGACAGGTGAGAATGGGGAGGGAGAAAGGAATATACCAGAATTCCAAGTGTGAGCTCCCTAACATCCCAGCGGGAAGAGCTCTTCCTGGGCCATAAAAGAACTCGAGTTAGGAAGGCCACCCATGTCAGTGAGGGAGCACCTTCCCTGGCCCCAGAGCCCATAGATAGTCTCCATTTTCTCAGCCTCCACGGACACCAGGGGCTCAGAGACCCTAAGTTCCAGGCCCCAAGCCCAGCTGCTCCCTGACTGGCCGTATCCCCCTGGCAATGTAACACCACCTCCCTGAACCGAGTCAGCCTGCCTCCAAGATGGACATGCATACTCCAACCTCACAACATGCTTTCAAATGGCAACTGGGGCTAACAGCTGTGTGTCCCTTGACAACTCTAAAGCACCATGCAGGTTGAGGGTCAGGAAGCATGGGACTTGTTGGTAGAATGAGCTTACGGGCATGGATGGTTTGGCCTCATTTGAGAACGCTCTCCTTTTGGAAGGTAGGAGCTGAGCTCCACTGGTTCTC
>NW_012101627.1:15777-22413 GCF_000951045.1 Mandrillus leucophaeus | reverse complement strand
CTGCTGAGTGGCAGGGGCTGAGGATGGCTCCTGCTGCCACTCTGTGGGCCCTGTGCGTTCCTGGGCTGCAGTCCTTGTCCAGTCCTAAGAGTTTATCTCCTGAATTCGTGTCCGCTCTGTCTCTGGTCAGAATCTGACTTGGTCATCAGGAATTAGGATAAGAAGGCCTAAGGTTCAGCAAGATCACTGTCTTCAGGACGCCCTCACTTTGGGCTGTGCACCTCCACGTTCCTCTCTGCACTAATGGGGGACCCCCAACCTCTCAGGGCTGGGAGAACCTTTAAGCCCTCCAGGCCCACCCTGACCCTTCCTCAGCCATCCAATGCTTAGCCCTTCCACAAATGCTTCAGTTTCTTCTAAAACAAACTCTGATAGCATTCCCCTTCATCTCCTAAAAAGTCATCACAGTCCAGTCATTTTGTTTGTTGTTCATTTTTAAGAAATACCATTAGTAGAAAGACATCAGGAAGAAATTGTAAGTCAGGATCCCAAACACATGTTCTCACATACTCATGACCAGGTCGGTGCAGTTGGATCCGGGTCCTGCCAACTACCATCAGAAGGAGCTGGAAACTGGGGAAATCTAACAGGTAGATTCAGCCCAGAGCAGCACCAAAGCTGTCCTCAGCCGCTGGCTCTGAGCTCCCCCAGCACTGCACACTCCCCAGGCAGGCCAGTGAGCACCCACTTTGGATAGGGCACTCTCCCAGCTGAGACTCTGCTTCTCAGCTGTCCTTGCAATGGGTTCGTAGGAAATAAGAAGGTTTCCCAGCACCCGTGAGCCTAGGATATTCTCTCTCCCCATCTCCATACTCCCAAAAGGGACACTTTGCTTTCAAAGATGGAACAAATTATGGTGATCTTTACTACCTCTCTCTCACCCTCAGATTGCAGATTCCAGTCTGAGAGCCCTCCTCCCAGGTGCACAGGCCCCGAAAACCAGCCCTGGCCGGCCCCAGCAGTTCCTGGGCCTTCCCAATCGAGACATGGGAGCAGTGTGTAGGGTCAGCAAGTCCTCAGGCTCTTCTCCTTCAGACCAGCCCTTGGAAGTGATTACCAGATTACACATGACAGCCAGGGCCACTGCCTTATTATTCACAGCCCCAGATCTGAAGGGAACTTGGAAGCATTTGCTACTCGCTTAGAACAGAGGTGGCAGGGCTCAGGGAGCCCTCCAGTTCGGTCAGGAGCTGACATTAGCAGGGATAAACATCACTGACTTAGAAACTTTGAATGGCAGGAGCAGAAAGCCCCCTGGGGTGCATTCAGCTCAGCCTCCCCAGGCCCTGCCTCCTGCTTTAAGAGAGAGCAGGGAGTCCCAAGGTCATGTCCCAAGGTCATGCTCTGAGTATCTGGCAGCTAGAATCAGAACCTAGGTCTCCTAAATTCAAGTAGGACTTTCATGTCCCCAGAGTCCTTTCCATCTCTGAGGCTTTTGTAATTCTTTTCTTCCCAAATGCAGGCAAGAGCTGAGAAAACCTACATGCGGGTATCAGTTTCTCCTCACTCTCAGCATCACTTCCGTGCAGGGCTCCTGGAGCTTTAGTCACAAAGACTGTCCAGATCACATCACTCTAGACCCCTCGCCCCCCACCCTATGAGGGCACAGGCAGCCCTGGCTTTCAGACTCGCATCCACAGCTGCCTGAGCAGAGCCTACTCTCTGCAAGGCTACCGGATGCTCAGCCTCATGCCCAGAGGTTTCCAGGGCTGAGGGGTGGGTGTGACTGGGACCCTTCTTCCCTAGATCCAGCCTTCCCTTCCAGCTCATCTCCCACCAGCCCCAAAGGGCTTTGGTCACTCCCAGCTCCCTCCCTGATGCCCATGCTCTCTGGTTCCCCGGGGCTTCTCACGCACTGGTCCCTTACCCAACAATATCCCTCCAGCTTCACAGACTGGCAAACTCACTCTTCAAGGTCCAGCTCAAATGACCTCCTCTGATAAGTCTTCCCTGATTTGTCCCACTCCACCCCATTGCCTCAGCAGACTCAGTAGCCCCCTCACCTGCATTTCCCGAACACTTTATAGATTCCTAGGTCTTAGCTCTTAACATTAGCACATCGGAATTTTTGTATATCCATCTCTCCAACTTGACTGTGAGCTCCCTGAGGGCAGGGGCTGTGTCGGCAACTCCACCCCAGCCCAGAATTGGCACCCAGGGTCTCTTAGGAAATGTTTGGAGAATGAATGAATGAACAAGGGAATGGCCTCCCGCATTTCATCCTAGCTGTGTCTGGGATTCCCCAGGGTCAAGTCTATATTCCTGGTGTGGCAGAGTGACTGGAGGCCACTAGAGGGCAGCAAAGAGTCAGGAACGAGCAACAGGTGTGCACCCCAGAGCCCAGGGTCAGGTTGGCAAAGGGGCGGCGTGCCCAGGCCAGAGAGCTACCAGGAGCCCCAGTGAGGAGCTTAGAAAGAAAGTCAGGGGTGGAGGGAAGTTAAGAACAAAGGCTTCTCGTTCCCTGAGCAAACACGCTCCCTGAGCCTGATGCTTAGGTCACGGAGGTGCCTAGAGAGCACTGGTCCTCTCTCCGTCTGATGCTCAAGTCCCCACCGCCAAGTTCTCACCAGTGTCCGCTGGACCCCCCCAAGTCTGCCTATTCCAATGTCTTCAGTACTAATCATAGGAAAGGTTCTTGATACAAGGCTGAAAAAGGTAGCCCTCTGAATCCTGTTCACCAGTCCCGGCCATGCCAAGGAACTGGGCAGTATATATTTTCCCTGTTTCACATGCTTAACCAGACCCAGAGAGTGGAAATGACATGTCAGATGGCACAGTGTCCCTGGCTGAGCTGGGCCAGAGTCTTGTCTGGTACTGCGTCCCCCACCCCTAAGGCTGCACGCTTGGCACAGAGCAGGCCTGTAGGGCAGGTAAGACGCAGAATCAGGGGTGGTCTTGCCAGACCACAAAAGAAACCTTCTCCTCCCCACTCTAGAACCTCAATACCCTTCCTACCTCACACAGACGGTGTCTCTGTAACTGCACAACCATCATTTCAAACAGCAGCAAGGCAGGCTCCGAGAGGTCACAGAGTTCCTCTGTGGTCACACTGCTAATAATGGTGAAGCCACATTCTTGCCAAAGCACCCTTAGCTTCTCTTGGGGCATCTGCACATCTCTGTCTGGACTGGCCCTCACCCCATGCTCCTGGGGCTCATGCACCTGCCTGCAGAAGGCCTCACCTGCATGTCTGCTTGGCCTCCAAAAGTTGCCAAGCTCAGATCCTAACCTTGCTGGCCATCAGCCTCCACTCAGTGGGCTCCCCTCCCTGCCAATCCCACTTGTCTGGCCTAGGCTGGACTCCCACCCCTGGGAACCCATGCCAGCCACTAGGCTTAGCCTTCTGCCCTACCCCAAAGCCCCCACCCTCCTCTCCAGATAGCCAAGCACACACGGTTCCCAGTCCAGCTCCAGGGCCGCCTTTGCCAGAATGCCTTTCTTAGTTGCACCAACCACAGCTGCCTCTCTGTTTTCTCCAGACCCACTGCATTCGGAGACTGCCTGACTCCTACTTGGCAGTGCTCTCGTTTCTGACTGGATTCTTCTATAATTGACTCTCCCATTGATCCACGGGCTCCAGGGGGTATGAGCTCTGCTGGAGAGCTCTTGATTTGAGCTTTAGCATGCCAGCTCGGTGTCTTTGTTCACCATCGTATCCAGCCCAGGCCCCCGTGTAAATAATAGTAGCAATAATAATGAATACTTATGTGCCACTCCATATGTGCCAGACAGAATTCTAAGAGTTTTCATGTATATTACATCACCTAATGCTCGCATTTATTATCATTATCCCCATTTTATACACGAGGAGGAAACCAGGGCCCTGAGGAGTTACATAACTTGCCCCAAGTCACACAGCTAGTGAGAAGCAGGACTGTGACTCAGAACCAGGCAGTCTGGCTCAGGTACGTGCTCTTAACCACCCAGCCTCCCACTGCTTCCCCATGTGGCGGCCATTCTAACAGCACTACCACTCCCAGCCCTGGGTCAGCCCCAGCCTCCTTGGTTGCATTACCCCAGCCCCGGACTCAGGGCCACAGCACACCTGGCAAAGCTCTCCTTGGCAGCTCGGCCAAAAGCTCTCCTTTTTAATTTCAGCTACTGTGTCCTGAGTGCGACTAGGTGCTAGGAACTGTGCCGGGAACTAAGGACACAACTTTGAACAAAACAGACGTAGCCCTGATTATTGTACAGCTCTGATGTACCATACAGACCTGAAGAGAAGCCAGAGAGGAACGAGTAAACCACACACTAAATGACGTCAGCTGGGTTTAGTGCCACACATGAAAAGAGCAGGAAGCTCTGGGAGAGGAATGATGGGGGGGTCCTCGTTCAGAGGGCGTGTGGCAGGCAGAATTGTGGCCCCCCCCCCACCAAAAATATCCACATCGTAATCCATGACTATGTCGGGTTACACGGCAGAGGGGAATTAGGTTGCAGATGAAATGAAATGCACTAATTAGCTGTCCTACACATGGGCAGATTATCCTAGATATCCAGATGGGTCCAAGGGAAACACAGAGCTCTCTAAGCGAATGAGGGAGGAAGGAGGGGCAGCCAGATAAAGACTCAGCCCAACGTCACCAGTTTTGACAAGGAAGGCAGGGGCCAAAAGCCAAGAAATGCAGGCAGCAACAACAAGCTAGGACAAGAAAGCAAATCATTCCCTCCTAGCACCTCCAGAAGAAACAAGCCCTGCAGACACCTTGACTTCAGCCCAGGGTGACCTATTTCCAGAATCAGAGGGTGAAAAGAATCTGTTGTTTTAAGTCACTCATTTGTGGTCATTTGTCACAGCAGCAACAAGAAACTCAAATATATTTGGTCACTGGGGAAGGCCTCCCTATGGAGGGGAAACCCAGATAGGTGAGAGGGGACCAGGCAAGCTGGGCAAAGAGCAGAGAGGGCCCCTTAAGCAGAGGAACTTGCAGATGCTGAGGCGGGAAGGAACAGGTCTCTCTCATACCTCCTGTGGCGTCCAGCGGGCCCTGTGCCTTCCCGGCCCACATGGCTGGGTCCACCTCTCCTCTGGCCTCAGGCCCCCACTCGACACTACACCCTCACCTACTTCTTTAAGAAAATAAAAGCCATCAGTTTAGTGAGTGCCTCAATTGAAAGGCATCTAGAAATGATGTCCATCAATCCATGGCAAGTGGAGTGCCCAGGACCACAGGGACCCCACCTAGTGCCTTTGTGCACATTGTTCTGGCAGACCATGTGGGATGGGGCACCCATTGGTTCCTCAAAGATAGCAACCTTTTTTCTCAGACTCACTAAAGCCAAAGGGCAGTGAACTCCCCTTCCTTTTTCCTCTAGCCCAGAATTTGTAAAAATTTTAAATGCCATGTCAATACCTGTTGGGTTGCAAAATATCTTCAGGCAGGAATCAACTGGTTACACCAATCAAGACACTACGAAATCTTTGGTGCAAAACTTTCAGCATTTTCTGGGACATGGTGGAAATAAAATTTGAAAACTGTTTCCTTTCTAAGCTGATATAAGATGCGATATTTGCTTTCTTCAACATAACTGCTCTGCAAATGGCGATGCAGAGTTCACACAGCTGCAGAGTTTAGTGAATCTGCAAACCCTAGAGAAGACCAAGAAACTATGTTTTGCAGACATGGGGATGCCCTGGAGCCAGAAGGGGCAGACAACTCCGATGACAGAATTGGAAATCAAGCTGAACACGAATTCAAGCTAACAAGCTGACATTTAGTAAGGAAAAACGTGACGTCCACTTTTTCAGGCTCTGAAGTGTGGCTGTGGAAGCATATCCCGAGGCAAGCATGCCTTCCTCTGTGTGTCCTCCAAGCACATTTACAATAAAAGTCTTCACTTAGAAATGAAGTGGTGGCTGGGTGCAGTGGCTCATGCCTGTAATCCCAACACTTTGGTAAGCTGAGGCAGGAGGATCGTTTGAGCTCCGGAGTTGGAGACCAGCCTGCACAATATGGCGAAACCTGTCTCTACAAAAAATACAAAAATTAGAGGGCGGGGTGGCAGGCACCAGTAGTCCCAGCTACTCAGGAGGCTGAGGTGAGAGGACCCCCTGAGCCCAAGAAGTCAAGTGAGCCAAGAAGTCACCTGAGCCCAAGAAGTGCAGTGAGCCAAGATCACGCCACTGCGCTCCAGCTTGGACGACGGCCAGACGGAGACTCTGCCTCGATAAAAAAAGAAAAGAAAAGAAAAGAAAAAGAAGTGCAAGTAGTGGCAGCTAAATGTTTTCTAAAGCCTACAGCGGAAAAAAACACCCCAAAGATTTCGGGTTTCCCTCCATATTGCACCACCAGCCCACCAGAGGCCACAGGGAGTGAAACAGACCTCGTAGCAAAGCAGACGATTGCAGCATAGCAGCCTCAGGGAGACAAAAGCAAGAGAGACAGGTGTCCCGGAGCCTTGTTCCACTGGTTTCTCCAAACATGCCAACAGGCCCTCGGGGTCAATGAAAGGGCATCATCGCCTTTAGCACCATCACAATTCAATGAATGTCTTCTGGATTCAGAAGCCCAAGAGGTCATGAATCAGAATCTGAACAAACACTAAGCTGAAGGTCTCAAGCGGGTTGTGGTATATCCACGTCCTACATATCTTCGTCCTATTCCCTGGAGCCTGATAAAGGGAGGCTCCTTATAT
>NW_012101627.1:11823-15727 GCF_000951045.1 Mandrillus leucophaeus | reverse complement strand
TGCAGAGTTCACACAGCTGCAGAGTTTAGTGAATCTGCAAACCCTAGAGAAGACCAAGAAACTATGTTTTGCAGACATGGGGATGCCCTGGAGCCAGAAGGGGCAGACAACTCCGATGACAGAATCGGAAATCAAGCTGAACACGAATTCAAGCTAACAAGCTGACATTTAGTAAGGAAAAACGTGACGTCCACTTTTTCAGGCTCTGAAGTGTGGCTGTGGAAGCATATCCCGAGGCAAGCATGCCTTCCTCTGTGTGTCCTCCAAGCACATTTACAATAAAAGTCTTCACTTAGAAATGAAGTGGTGGCTGAGTGCAGTGGCTCATGCCTGTAATCCCAACACTTTGGTAAGCTGAGGCAGGAGGATCGTTTGAGCTCCGGAGTTGGAGACCAGCCTGCACAATATGGCGAAACCTGTCTCTACAAAAAATACAAAAATTAGAGGGCGGGGTGGCAGGCACCAGTAGTCCCAGCTACTCAGGAGGCTGAGGTGAGAGGACCCCCTGAGCCCAAGAAGTCAAGTGAGCCAAGAAGTCACCTGAGCCCAAGAAGTGCAGTGAGCCAAGATCACGCCACTGCGCTCCAGCTTGGACGACGGCCAGACAGAGACTCTGCCTCGATAAAAAAAGAAAAGAAAAGAAAAGAAAAAGAAGTGCAAGTAGTGGCAGCTAAATGTTTTCTAAAGCCTACAGCGGAAAAAAACACCCCAAAGATTTCGGGTTTCCCTCCATATTGCACCACCAGCCCACCAGAGGCCACAGGGAGTGAAACAGACCTCGTAGCAAAGCAGACGATTGCAGCATAGCAGCCTCAGGGAGACAAAAGCAAGAGAGACAGGTGTCCCGGAGCCTTGTTCCACTGGTTTCTCCAAACATGCCAACAGGCCCTCGGGGTCAATGAAAGGGCATCATCGCCTTTAGCACCATCACAATTCAATGAATGTCTTCTGGATTCAGAAGCCCAAGAGGTCATGAATCAGAATCTGAACAAACACTAAGCTGAAGGTCTCAAGCGGGTTGTGGTATATCCACGTCCTACATATCTTCGTCCTATTCCCTGGAGCCTGATAAAGGGAGGCTCCTTATATGTAACCTGTGAATGTGGCTCCCGGGGAAAGGGAAAAAGGCGTCTTTGCAGATGTGATTGATTAAGGATCTTGCGATGGGGAGATCATCCCGGATCCTCCAGGTAGGACCAAAATGCATACGTATCCTTATAAGAGAGAAGAGGCAGATTCGACACACAGAGTAGAAGGCAACGTGAAGACGAAGCAGGGAAACACCGAAAGCACCTGCCATGGAGCACTGCAGCTGCAGCCAGAGAATGCCAGGAACCACAAAACCTGGAGGGGGAAGGAAACAGATCTTTCCCCAGGGCCTCCAGAGGGAGCACAGCCCTGCCAACACCTTTGGCCCAGTGATACTGACTTCAGACTCCTGTGCTCCAGAACTGTAAGAGAACACAGTTCCGTGGTTTTAAGCCACCAGGTTTGGGGGAGATTTGTTACAGTAGCCACAGGAAACTAACACACAGGTCCATATAATCTCCCTGGCCTCCCTCCCTTAGCCAACATTCACAAAGATAACTTGACATGTGTTAGGGGCCGTGAAGGGTGCAGAGATTAATCAGGTCCCAGTGAGAATGGTGGACGTGGCGTAGGGGACCGTGCCTTGAACACGCTGGGTCATGTGATGAGGCAGAGCCAGGCACAGGCGTCTTCCCCTAGAGGAGGCCATCCAGGAAAGCTTTTCTGAGCAGGGGAGGTCTGCACTCAGCCCTGAAGGGTGAAGCTGGATTCTGACAGGTCAAGGTGGGAAGCTGTCCAAGAATGATGAAGGAACTGACGGGTGACAGTCCAAGGTGTGCTGGGCGCCAGAGAGTGGTCAGAGTCAGGGAGGCTGGGAGAGGAGGCCAGAAAGGCAAGTTGAGGCCAACCACGGTGAGGCCTGACAGGCAGCCCAGGGCCCCTGCTCTGCCAAAAGGTGGACCCTCTCTGTTCTGTGGGACAGTGCCGGGGGTAGTGTCTGCAAAAACAATGTCCACAGGCCACCCAAGAAACAGATCTGGAAATTTTGTTGGAAACAAGAGTCCCAAAGACCTGACCCTGTTTGTCCATGGAGAAACAGGAACTAAGGGCTGTGCGGCCGAGCTTGCAATCCCAGCCCTGATGCCAGGCCTGGCACTGAATAAATGCTGGGGGATGCATGAAAAGAGACAGCAAGGAGGCCGGGGCAAGAGGAGAAAGAGGAAAAGACGGGGGAAGAGGAGACAGAGAGATGCAGAAAGGAAGAATGGAGGGAAAGAGAAGGAAGAAGTCATGAGCTCCCAGGCAGCAGGCTCCTCTGCCAAAATGCTTGTTTTCCTCCCTCCACACTCATGCACCTCCCTCTGTGCCCAAGGACAGAGTCCCATGGGGCCCTGAGGCCACCGCTGTCCAGCTGCTGCCAGGCTTAGTGAAGCTGTGCCCCTGCTCAGGCCTGTGATTCCTGCTGCCCTGTTAATGGGCAAGGAGTCTCCATCCATTCCCACTGGAGGCTCTGCAGCCATTTGTGTCTTGAGCCTGGTAGTTAGGGCTGGAGGAATCCTGGGGGCCAGAGGGCAGGCTGTGTTTGGATAAACTTGGCAAAGTTCAGCTGCTTCTCTGAACTCAGCCTCTTTGGGGTTTCCAGTGGGGAGCTGAGAGGACCGGCTGGGTGGCCTCAGCTTCACCACTGACATGCTTTCAGAACAGGTTCCGGGGCTGTCCCTGCCCCTCTGTCATCACAGAGAAGCTGGAGTTGACAGATTCAGAGGGCACACCCAGGCAGCCCAGGGCAGAGGAAGAAGTGCCTCCCCGGGTGTGGGGAGTGCTGGGAGGGAGGTAGAAGGGGCCGAAGACTGGGGTTTGAGTTCTCCGCCTGCAAGCTGCACAGCCCCCGGAAATTCCCTGGTTCTCTGGGGCTTCTCTGGCCCTTGTGGAAAACAGGGGTTACTCTCCTAACCCTGCCCCCCTTGCAGGACTGTTGCGTCACAGCACTCAGGGGAAGTCCGTGTTATATAAGGCACTACAGAAGCGCGACGGGCCATTCATGGACACGGCCTGGGATTCATCTCCCAAGGCTGCCTGGACTTGCTAAAGGCTGGAAAATGAGGAGTCGGTGGGGCAGGGCAAGGGGAAGGGTGGTGTGTGTCCCGCCACCTCTGTGATCTGCCACGGGTCCATCCTTGCAGCAGACCCAAGTTTTGCAGGCGGGAACCTGGCAGGCCTCCCTGGCATTGGCAAGGCCCAGGACAAGAGTACACACGGAGGCCGTTTCCCATGTGTCTCATATTTAAAAGTCATCAATCAAGCTAGCAAACCATTAAATGAAATATGCTCCATCCTCCTACCTTGTTAAATACATCTTCGAAACAACCTGGAAGGCCAGGATCGAATGTAGAATTCTGGACCTCCTTGGCATTCTGTGCCAGGACATGGCTGTAGGGGGAGCCGGCCTGGCTAAGATCCGTCCTGCTGAGCTCCCCACCCCAGGATCCTCATCACCACGTGGGCCTTGCACACGCATGAGTGGACACCCAGCCCTCACATCCAAGCTCCGTCCACACTCTCGACAGACAGCCAGGCCTTGGGCCCAGGGATGCACACACCAGTGACATGGGTTGGCTTTAGGAGGATGGCCCAGGGGAAGAGGCTTGGGCCTATTTGGGCGAGGCTCCAGCGTGAGCTAGGAAGAGGGGTGTGGGCGTGTCCGTTTGGCCCTGCAGGCTCTCCCCAATGCATGGGAGAGGGGTCACGGCTTCAGCAGGGCTAGAGTGGGGCCCTCTAAGGTGTGGCTCCCTTGTTTATTTATTTATTACATTTTATTTAATTTTTTTTTGAGACAGGGTATCGCTCTGTCACCCAGGCTGGAGCGCAGTGATGC
>NW_012101627.1:9647-11376 GCF_000951045.1 Mandrillus leucophaeus | reverse complement strand
GTGGCCAACGAGGGGCTGTTTGAGTGACAGTCAAATACCCTCCCCCCACCCCCGGTGTCCTCCCTGGTGCTGCTGCTGGCTGGTCCAGGGCCCACTGCAGGCCCAGCTGCAGAGAGCGCAGACCTCTGCCTGATTTATTCAGGTCCGCTTCTCAGAAGCGTAGAGGTCACCCAGGGTGTTTGGGGGGATGCCCCCCCACCGAAACCCCGTCCGCTGCCTGCTGTGGAGACGCCGACAGTGCAAACTCACCAGGCACCATCCCTGTCAGCGTCGGCGCTGAGTAGCTGCCCTGTCCAGCGGGGGGAACGTGTGGAGGGTACCCGGGGAGGGTCGTGCTCGCCAAGTCACGGCCTGAGGAATCAAAGCAACAAATCACAGGGTGAGCATCTCCGCGGCCAGCCGCTCATGTCCACAGCTCCCTGGACGCTTCTGCACATTTGTCACGTTTGGACACTGAGTGGCAATGTGCCCCCAGCTCCCCCGTCGCTCACACGCGCTCTCACAAACACACAAACACACACACACACACACACGCACGCATGCACACACATCTCCAGCCACCCTCGCTCCACTCAGCAAGAATGGAGTCAGGGCTGTGGCCTGTTCCTGGGAAATTGGAACCCCCAGCTTGGGAAGGCTGGGCAACGCAGGTAACAGCATGCCCTGACTCCAGCCAGCTCTCCCTACTCTCTACTCCCCAAGAATGCCTGGGACCTCTCCATCTCCACACTGTTGCTTCTGCTATGTCCTCTGCACAAAGTCCCCCTTCCTCCAACTGCACACAGCCTGCCACCACCTGCTTTCAAAGACCAGCTGAAATGCCGCCCTCCTCCTCTCCTCAATAGCCCCCCTCAGTGAACAAGCGGTACATCTGCCTCAAACCCTATAGTCCCATATTTGGCCTAGTACTGAATTTTTCCTCCTTCAGCCTAGAGCTGTTTCTTCATTCAGCGAAGACGCAGGAAGCACCTCCCAGTGCCAAACACTGTTCTAGCGCTGGGACATGGAGGTTAAGGCCTCAGCCCTCAAGGTGTACACACTCCCATGGGTGAGTGTCCAGCTCTTTCAGGCTGCTGTGCTTCTGACCGTGAGTCCAGAGTGTCCACGTGTCTCTCAGCTGGGACACTGTCACCATTGCTGATTGGCTCCATCATGCAGAGGAAAATTCAATTGCACAGTTTTGATGGGCGTGCATGTTGGGGTAGAGGCCAGGACCACATAAGGAGGTGCTGCCAAATCTGTCTCCTGCAAGATGGGGGACATTATCCCAGAAGGCGGCTGCCTGGTGCAAGTGCTGACATCCTACCTGGCTGCCTGGGATGGATTAGAGGATCCTGAGAGGGCAGGTGACTTGCCCAAGGATACTCGGCTGACCTAAGGCAAGGCTGGGGCTGAGAGTCAGCCCCCCTGCCCCCGGGAGTGGATCCTTTCTTCAACGGTGGGTTGCTCTCAGGGTCATTTCTGAACCCCAACAGTTTCTGCTGCGTTACACATGCTTTAAAACCTTGATCGCTAGAGCAAAGGTTCAGAAGATCAGTGCCTCACCAAAGCACTCAAGAAGCCAGATAAAAATCAATAAAATGAACCCAGGGAAAGAAGAAGGAAGGAATCAACGAAATAAAAACAGAAAATAATTAATTAGGGGCGGGCTGTGGCTCACGCCTGTAATCTCAGTGCTTTGAAAGGCTGAGGTCAGGAGTTCAAGACCAGCCTTGCTTATATATATATA
>NW_012101627.1:0-1622 GCF_000951045.1 Mandrillus leucophaeus | reverse complement strand
ATGTCCACATGAAAACTTGTACACAAATGCTCATGGCAGCATTATTCATGATAGCCAAAAAGTGGAAACAGCTCAAATATCCATCAATTGATGAATGCATAAAGAAAATGTAGTATGTCCATACAATGGAATATTTGGCAATAAAACAGAGTGAAATACCAATACATACTACAGTAGTAACATTCATAATGAACTTGAAATGACTATGCTACGTGAAAGAAGCCAGCCACAAAAGACTATGTATTGTATGAATATATCCATACAAATGTCCAAGATAGGCAAATCTACCGACAAAAAGTAGATTAGTGATTGCCTAGCGCTGGGGCTGGGAAATGCTCAATAGGCAAAGAAATAAAGGGAAGGTATAAAGTCTCAGGCTGCATCTGGGGAGAGGGCGGGCTGGGCAGAGGCAAGCTATGGCTGACCCTAGTGGTGGACCTGGCCTCCAGAGGGCAGACCTGACCCCAGGGAGGAGACCTCCAGCCAGTTCTGCAGGCGGCAGGCTTGAGGGGGCATGAAGCCACCCACATCTGCTCTCCCTTTCACACAGGCTCCCCTGTTGCCTCCAGAGCCAAATCTAGGCCCCTGAGCCTGGCAGGGAGGGGTGAAGTTTGGAGTCACACAGTCCTGTCTTCAAATCTCAGCTCCACCACTTACAGGCTATGTGACCTCTGGCAGGTAATACAATGATCTGAGCCTTGGCCTTTCTTTGATAATTGTAAAAAGAGAGTATTTATTGGGAATGTAACAATGGTACTCTCTGTAATAGGATTAAAATATGTCTGCAAATTCTTTGTTACCCTTCTCAAGGAGAAGTGAGGTCTATGACCCTTCAACCTGAACCTGGGCCACCTTGGTGACTGGTCAACCCACAGAGCTCCAGCCTCCTTGGAGGTTCCCACAAGCCAGGCCCTGGCCAGGCACTTCCATGTCTTACCTCATTGAATACAACAACCCCATAAGGTTGTGGTTATAACCCCCATTTTACAAATGGGGAAATGAAGGCTCCCAAGTAGTTGATGTGCCCAAGGTTGCACAGCTGATAATAATAATAACGGCTAATATTTTTGTAGAATTTACTGTACGCCAGACAAGGCTCTACACCAGGCAGTGTTCTAAACACTATTCACTGCGCTTCATAGATATTGATTCATTTCATCCTCAAAAACTCTGTAAGGTGAGCCCTATTGTTATCACCATTTTACAGATGTGGAAACTAAAACACAGCGAGATTAGGCACCTGCCCAAGTTCCCAAGGCTGGTCAGAAATGGAGCCTTATCCAAACAGAGGTGTTCTGGCACCAGATGCCTTCACATTCCTCCAACATTGGGCACCCATCCTTCTCCTGCTTCTAGACTGCAAGTCCCCGGAGATCAAGAACTGCTCTCATCCCTCCTTCCCTTGCACTGGCCTGGCATACAGTAGATGCTCAGAAAATGTTTGCCGAGATTAAATTAATCATGTGACGTTGGTTCTGCTCTTCTGAAGGAACTATGCTTCCCGTCGCATCAACATCTCAGAAAGTCCTTCATTACAAACTCCACAAAATAACCAGGCCTGATTTATCAGTTTTTGCTTAGATGCAACTTTTTCTTTTACATAGAGCCCATTTCTAGGTAGG
>NW_012101626.1:33530-34066 GCF_000951045.1 Mandrillus leucophaeus | reverse complement strand
CAGAAAGCTTCTTTCTCTTTGTTATCGGAGGATATTTCCTTTGTCCCTGTAGTGTTCAAAGGGATCCGAAATATGTGTTCTCAGATTCCACAGAGATAAGTCTGGCAAAGAGATTCACGAAATACAGATGCAACTCTGTGAGATGAATTAACAGAATACTAAGCAGTTTCTCAGAAAGCTTCTTTCCAGATTTCATCTGACGATATTTCCTTTTTTACCGTAGCCCTCTATGGGCTTCCAAATATCACTTAACCAATTCCACAAGTACTGTCTTAGCGAAAGGCTTGTTGAGGAGAAAGCTCTAACTCTGTGAGATGATTTCACAGAACACAAAGAAGTTTCTCAGAAAGGTTCTTTCTCTTTGTTATCGGAGGATATTTCTGTTGGCCCTACAGTGTTCAAAGGGGTCCGAAATATCTGTTCTCAGATTCCACAGAAATAAGGCTAGCAATGAGGTCCACGAAATACACATATAACTCTGTGAATGGAAGTCACACATCACAGAACCGTTTCTCAGAAAGTTTCTTTCCAGATTT
>NW_012101626.1:26765-27060 GCF_000951045.1 Mandrillus leucophaeus | reverse complement strand
TATAGTCTTCAAAGGGATCCGAAATATCTGTTCTCAGATTCCACAGAAATAAGGCTAGCAAAGAGATCCAATAAATACAGATGTAACTCTGTGAGATGAATTAACAGAACACTAAGCAGTTTCTCAGAATTCTTCTTTCCAGATTTCATCTGAGGATATTTCCTTTTTCACCATAGCCCTCTATTGGCTTCCAAATGTCACTTTACCAATTCCACAAGAACTGTCTTAGCGAAAGGCTTTTTGAGGTGAACGCTGTAACTCTGTGAGATGATTTCACAGAACACAAAGAAGTTTC
>NW_012101626.1:26177-26414 GCF_000951045.1 Mandrillus leucophaeus | reverse complement strand
ATAGCCCTCTATGGGCTTCCAAATGTCACTTTGCCAATTCCACAAGAACTGTCTTAGCGAAAGGCTTCTTGAGGGGAACGCTGTAACTCTGTTAGATGATTTCACAGAACACAAAGACGTTTCTCAAAAAGATTCTTTCTCCTCGTTATCGGAGGATATTTCCTTTGGCCCTGTAGTTTTCAAAGGGATCCGAAATAGCTGTTCTCAGATTCCACAGAAATAAGGCTAGCAAAGAGA
>NW_012101626.1:24790-26127 GCF_000951045.1 Mandrillus leucophaeus | reverse complement strand
CCAATTCCACAAGAACTGTCTTAGCGAAAGGCTTCTTGAGGGGTAAGCTGTAATTCTGTGAGGTGATTTCACAGAAAACAAACATGTTTCTCAGAAAGCTTCTTCCTCTTCGATATCGGAGGATGTTTCCTTTGGCCCTATAGTCTTCAAAGGGATCTGAAATATCTGTTCTCAGATTCCACAGAAATAATGCTAGCTAAGAGATCTACGAAATACAGATGTAACTCTGTGAGATGTATTAACAGAACGCTAAGCAGTTTCTCAGAAAGCTTCTTTCCAGATTTCATCTGAGGATATTTCCTTTTTCACCATAACACTCTGTGGGCTGCGAAATAAAACTTTCCCAATTCCACAAGAACTGTGTTAGCGAAAGACTTCTTGAGGAGAACGCTATAACGCTGTGAGATGATTTCACAGAACACAACGAAGTTTCTCAGAAATGTTCTTTCTCCTTGTTATCGGAGGATATTTCCTTTGGCCCTGTAGTCTTCAAAAGGATCCGAAATACCTGTTCTCAGATTACACAGAAATAAGGCTAGCAAAGAGATCCACGAAATACAGATGTAACTCTGTGAGTAGAAATCACACATCACGGAGCAGTTTCCCAGAAAGTTTCTTTCCAGATTTCATTTGAGGATATTTCCTTTTTTATCATAGTCCTCTATGGGCTTCCAAATATCACTTTACCAATTCCACAAGAACTGTCTCAGAGAAAGGGTTCTGGAGGGGAAAGATGTAACTCTGTGAGATGATTTCGCAGAACACAAAGAAGTTTCTCAGAAAGCTTCTTCCTCTTTGATATCGGCGGATGTTTCCTTTGGCCCTGTAGTCTTCAAAGGGATCTGAAATATCTGTTCTCAGATTCCACAGAAATAAGGCTAGCAAAGAGATCCACGAAATACAGATGTAACTTTGTGAGATGAATTAACAGAAAACTAAGCAGTTTCTCAGAAAACTTCTTTCCAGATTTCATCTGAGGATATTTCCTTTTTCACCATGGCCCTCTGTGGGTTACCAAATAAAACTTTGCCAATTCCACAAAAACTGTCTTAGCGAAAGGCTTCTTGAAGGGAATGCTATAACTCTGTGAGATGATTTCACAGAACACAACGAAGTTTCTCAGAAAGGTTCTTTCTCCTTGTTATCGGAGGATATTTCCTTTGGCCCTGTAGTCTTCAAAAGGATCCGAAATATCTGTTCTCAGACTACACAGAAATAAGGCTAGCAAAGAGATCCACGAAATACAGATGTAACTCTGTGAGTGGAAGCCACACATCACGGAGCAGTTTCCCAGAAAGCTTCTTTTCAGATTTCATCTGAGGATATTTCCTTTTTCA
>NW_012101626.1:20045-22536 GCF_000951045.1 Mandrillus leucophaeus | reverse complement strand
GTAACTCTGTGAGATGAATTAACAGAACACTAAGGAGTTTCTCTGAAAGTTTCTTTCGGAATTTCATCTGAGGATATTCAATTTTTCACCATAGCACTCTTTGGGCTTCCGAATATCACTTTGCCAATTCGACAACAACTGTCTTAGCCAAAGGCTTCTTGAGAAGAAAGCTGTAACTCCGTGAGATGATTTCACAGAACAGAAAGAAGTTTGTCAGAAAGGTTCTTCCTCGTTGTTATCGAAGGATATTTTCTTTGGCCCTATCGTCTTCAAAGAGATCCGAAATATCTCTTCTCAGATTCCACAGAGATAAGGCTAGCAAAGAGACCCACGAAATACAGATGTAACTCTGTGAGATGAATTAACAGAACACTAAGGAGTTTCCCAGAAAGTTTCTTTCGGAATTTCTCTGAGGATATTTCCTTTTTCAACATAGCCCTCTATGGGCTTCCAAATGTCAGTTTGCCAATGCCAGAAGAACTGTCTGAGCGAAAGGCTTCTTGAGGGGAAAGTTGTAACTCTGTGAGATGATTTCACAGAACACAAAGAAGTTTCTCGGAAACCTTCCTTCTCTTTGTTATCGGAGGATATTTCCTCTGGCCCTATAGTCTTCAAAGAGATCCGAAATATCTGTTCTCAGATTCCACAGAAATAAGCCTAGCAAACAGATCCACGAAAAACAGATGTAAATCTGTGAGATGAATCAACAGAACGCTAAGCAGCTTCTCAGAAAGCTTCTTTCCAGATTTCATCTGAGGATATTTCCTTTTTCGCCATAACCCTCTGTGGGCTACCAAATAAAACTTTGCCAATTCCACAAGAACTGTCTTAGCGAAAGGCTTCTAGAGGGGAACGCTGTAACTCTGTGAGATGATTTCACAGAACACAAAGAAGTTTCTCAGAAAGCTTCTTTCTCTTTGTTATCGGAGGATATTTCCTTTGGCCTTATAGTCTTCAAAGGGATCCGAAATACGTGTTCTCAGATTCCACAGAAATAAGGCTAGCAAAGAGATCCACGAAATACAGATGTAACTCCTGTCTCTTATACACATCTAGATGTGTATAAGAGACAGGCCCTATAGTCTTCAAAGGGATCCGAAATATCTGTTCTCAGATTCCACAGAAATAAGGCTAGCAAAGAGATCCACGAAATACAGATGTAACTCTGTGAGATGAATTAACAGAACACTAAGGAGTCTCTCAGAAAGCTTCTTTCCAGATTTCATCTGTGGATATTTCGTTTTTCACCATAGCCCTCTAGGCTTCCATATGTCACTTTGCCAATTCCACAAGAACTGTCTTAGCGAAAGGCTTTTTGAGGGGAACGCTGTAATTCCGTGACATGATTTCACAGAACACAAAGAAGTTTCACAGAAAGCTTCTTTCTCTTTGTTATCGGAGGATATTTCCTTTGGCCCTATATGGGGGAAAGCTGTAACTCTGTGAGATGATTTCACAGAACACAAAGAAGTTTCTCAGAAAGCTTCTTTCTCTTTGTTATCGGAGGATATTTCTTTTGGACCTATAGTCTTCAAAGGAATCCGAAATATCTGTTCTCATATTCCACAGAAATAAGGCTAGCAAAGAGATCCACGAAATGCAGATGTATCTCTGTGAGGTGAATTAACAGAACACTAAGCAGTTTCTCAGAAAGCTTCTTTCCAGATTTCATCTGAGGATGTTTCCTTATTCACCATAGCCTTCAACGGGCTTCCTAATATCACTTTTCCAATTAAACAAGAACTCTCTTAGCGAAAGGCTTCTTGAGGGGAAAGCAGTAACTCTGTGAGATGATTTCACAGAACACAAAGAAGTTTCTCAGAAAGCTTCTTTCTCTTTGTTGTCGGAGGATATTTCCTTTGACCATAAGGTCTTCAAAGAGATCTGAAATGTCCTTTCTCAGATCCCACAGAAATAAGGCTAGCAAAGAGATCCACGAAATACAGATGTAACTCTGTGAAATGAATTAACAAAACACTAAGCAGTTTCTCAAAGAGCTTCTTTCCAGATTTCATCTGAGGATATTTCCTTTTTCACCACAGCCCTCCTCGGGCTTCGAAATATCACTTTGCCAATTCCACAAGAGCTGTCTTAGCGAAAGGCTTCTGGAGGAGAAGCTGTAAGTCTGTGAAATGATTTCACAGAACAGAACGAACTTTCTCAGAAAGCTTCTTTCTCTTTGTTATCGGAGAATATTTCGTTTGGCCCTATACTCTTCAAAAGGATCCGAAATGTCTGTTCTCAGATTCCACAGAAATAAGGCTAGCAAAGAGATCCACGAAATGCAGATGTAACTCTGTAAGATGAATTAACAGAACACTAAGCAGTTTCTCAGAAAGCTTCTTTCCAGATTTCATCTGAGGACATTTCCTTTTTCACCATAGACCTCTATGGGCTTCCAAATATCACTTTGCCAATTCCACAAGAACTGTCTTAGCAAAAAGCTTCTTGAGGGAAAAGCTGTAACTCTCTGAGATGATTTCACAGAACA
>NW_012101626.1:17872-18684 GCF_000951045.1 Mandrillus leucophaeus | reverse complement strand
AAAGGGATCCGAAATATCTGTTCTCAGATTCCACAGAAATAAGGCTAGCAAAGAGATCCATGAAATACAGACGTAAATCTGTGAGATGAATTAACTGAACACTAAGCAGTTTCTCAAAAACGTTCTTTCCAGATTTCATCTGAGGATATTTCCTTTTTCACCATCGCCCTCTATGGGCTTCCAAATATCACTTTGCCAATGCCACAACAACTGTCTTAGCGAAAGGCTTCTTGAGGCAAAAGATGTCACTCTGTGAGATGATTTCACAGAACACAAAGAAGATTCTCAGAAAACTTTTTCCTCTCTGTTATTGGAGGATATTTAATTTGGCCCTATAGTCTTCAAATGGATCGGAAATATCTGTTCTCAGATTCCACAGAAATAAGACTAGCAAAGAGATACCGAAATACAGATGTAACTCTGAGAGTGGAAGTCACACATCACAGAGCAGTTTCTCAAAACCTTCTTTCCAAATTTCATCCGAGGATATTTCCTTTTTCACCATAGGCCTCTCTGGGCTTCCAAATATCACTTTGCCAATTGCACATGAACTTTCTTAGGGAAAGGCCTCTTGAGGGGAAAGCTGTGACTCTGTGAGATGATTTCACAGAACACAAAGAAGTATCTCAGAAACCTTGTTTCTCTTTGTTATCGGAGGATATTTCCTTTGGCCACAGAGTCTTCAAAGGGATCCGAAATATCTGTTCTCAGATTCCACAGAAATAAGTCTAGCAAAGAGATCCGCGAAATACAGATGTAATTCTGTGAGAAGAAAAACAGAACACTAAGCAGTTTCTCAGAAGGCTTCTTTC
>NW_012101626.1:16736-17819 GCF_000951045.1 Mandrillus leucophaeus | reverse complement strand
TTCCTTTTTCACCATAGCCCTCTATGGGCTTCCAAATATCACTTTGCCAATTCCACAAGAACTGTCTTAGCGAAAGACTTCTTGAGGGGAAAGCTCTGACTCTGTGAGATGATTTCACAGAACACAAAGAAGTTTCTCAGAAAACTTCTTTTTCGCTATTATCGGAGGATATTTCCTTTGGCCCTATAGTCTTCAAAAGGATCCGAAATATCTGTTTTCAGATCCCACAGAAACAAAGTTAGCAAAGAGATCCACGAAATACAGATGTAACTCTCTGAGTGGAAGTCACATATCACAGAGCGATTTCTCAGAAAGCTTCTTTCCAGATTTCATCTCAGGAAGTTTCGTTTTTCACCATAGCCCTCTAAGGGCTTCCAAATATCACTTTGCCAATTCCACAAGAACTGTCTTAGCGAACTTCTTGAAGTCAAAGCTGTAACTCTGTGAGATGATTTCACAGAACACAAAAAATTTCTCAGAAAGCTTCTTTCTCTTTGTTATCGGAGGATATTTTTGGCCCTATATCTGTCTCTTATACACATCTAGATGTGTATAAGAGACAGGGATATTTCCTTTTTCACCATAGCCCTCTATGGGCTTCCAAATATCACTTTGCCTATTCCACAACAACTGTCTTAGCGAAAGGCTTCTTGAGGGGATAGCTGTTACTCTGTGAGATGATTTCACAGAACCAAAGAAGTTTCTCAGAAAGCTTCTTTCTCTTTGTTATCGGAGGATATTTCCTGTGGCCGTATAGTCTTCAAAGGGATCCGAAATATCTGTTCTCAGATTCCACAGATATATGGCTGGCAAAGAGATCCACGAAATACAGATGTAACTCTGTGAGTGGAAGTCACACATAACAGAGCAGATTCTCAGAAAGCTTCTTTCCAGATTTCGTCTGAGGATATTTCCTTTTTCGCCATAGCCCTCTATGGGCTTCCAAATATGACTTTGAGAATTCCACAAGAACTTTCTAGCGAAAGGCTTCCTGAGGGGAAAGCTGTAAGTCCGTGAGATGATTTCACAGAACACAAAGGAGTTTCTCAGAAAGCTTCTTTCTCTTTGTTATCGGAGGATATT
>NW_012101626.1:15082-16408 GCF_000951045.1 Mandrillus leucophaeus | reverse complement strand
CCATAGCCCTCTATGGGCTTCCAAATATCACTTTGCCAATTCCACAAGAACTGTCTTAGCGAAAGGCCTCTTGAGGAGAAAGCTGTAATTCTGTGAGATGACTTCACAGAACACAAAAAAGTTTCTCAGAAAGCTTCTTTCTCTTTCTTTTCGAAGGAAATTTCCTTTGGCTCTATAGTCTTTAAAGGGAACCGAAATATCTGTTCTCAAATTCCACAGAAATAAGGCTAGCAAAGAGATCCACGAAATACAGATGTAGCTCCGTGAATTGAATTAACAGAAGACTGAGCAGTTTCTCAGAAAGCTTCTTTCCAGATTTCATCTGAGGATATTTCCTTTTTCACCATAGCCCTCTATGGGCTGTCTCTTATACACATCTAGATGTGTATAAGAGACAGCTTTCCAGATTTCATCTGAGGATATTTCCTTTTTCACCATAACCCTCTATGGGCTTCCAAATATCACTTTGCCAATTCCACAAGAACTGTCTTAGTGAATGGATTGTTGAGGGGAAAGCTGTAACTCTGTGAGATGATTTCACAGAACACAAAGAAATTTCTCAGAAAGCTTCCTTCTCTTTATTATCGGAGGATATTTCCTATGGCCCTATAGTCTTTAAAGGGATCCGAAATATCTGTTCTCAGATTCCACAGATATAAGGCTAGCAAAGAGATCCACGAAATACAGATGTAACTCTCTGAGTGGAAGTCACACATCACAGAGCAGTTTCTCAGAAAGCTTCTTTCCAGGTTTCATGTGAGGATATTTCCTTTTTTACCATAGCCCTCTATGGGCTTCCAAATATCACTTTGCCAATTCCACAAGAACTGTCTTAGCGAAAGGCTTCTTGAGGGAAAAGCTGTAACTCTGTGAGATAGTTTCACAGAACACAAAAAATTTTGTCAGAAAGCTTCTTTCTCTTTTTTTTCGGAGGATATTTCCTATTGCCCTATAGTCTTCTAAGGGATTCGAAATATCTGTTTTCAGATTCCACAGAAATAAGGCTGGCAAAGAGATCCACGACATACAGATGTAACTCTGTGAGTTGAATTAACAGAACACTAAGTTTCTCAGAAAGCTTCTTTCTCTTTATTATCGGAGGATATTTCCTTTTTCCCTATAGTCTTCAAAGGGATCCGAAATATCTGTTCCCAGATTCCACAGAAATAAGGCTAGCAAAGACATCCACGAAATACAGATGTAAGTCTGTGTGATGAATTAACAGAACACTTAGCAGTTTCTCAGAAAGCTTCTTTCCAGATTTCATCTGAGGATATTTCCTTTTTCACCATAGACCTCTACGGGCTTCGAAATATCACTTTCCCA
>NW_012101626.1:12181-13156 GCF_000951045.1 Mandrillus leucophaeus | reverse complement strand
GATCCGAAATATCTGCTCTCGAATTCCGCAGAAATAAGGCTAGCAAAGAGATCCACGAAATACAGGTGTAACTCTGTGAGATGAATTAACAGAACACTAACCAGTTTCTCAGAAACCTTCTTTGATGATTTCATCTGAGGATACTTCCTTTTTAACCATAGCCCTCAATGGGATTCCAAATATCACTTTGCCAATTACACAAGAACTGTCTTAGCGAAAGGCTTCTTGAGAGGAAATCTGTAACTCTCTGAGGTGATTTCACAGAACACAAAGAAGTTTCTCAGAAGGCTTCTTTCTCTTTGTTATCGGAGGATATTTCCTTTGCCCCTATAGTCTTCAAAGCGATCCGAAATATCTGTTCTCAGATTCCACAGAAATAAGGCTAGCAAAGAGATCCACCAAATACAGATGTAACTCTGTAAGGTGAATTAACAGAACACTAAGCAGTTTCTCAGAAAGCTTCTGTACAGATTTCATCTGAGGATACTTCCTTTTTCACCATAGCCCTCTATGGGCTTCCAAATATCACTTTTCCAATTCCACAAGAAGTGTCTTAGCGAAAGGCTTCTTGAGGGGAAATATGTAACTCTGTGAGGTGATTTCACAGTCCACAAATAAGTTTTTCAGAAAGCTTCTTTCTCTTTGTTATCGGAGTATATTTCCTTTGGCCCTACAGTCTTCAAAGGGATCCGAAATATCTGTTCTCAGATTCCACAGAAATAAGGCGAGCAAAGAGATCCACAAATACAGATGTAACTCTGTGAAATGAATTAAAAGAACACTAAGCAGTTTCTCAGAACGCTTCTTTCCAGATTTCATCTGAAGATATTGCCTTTTTCACCATAGACCGCTGGACTTCCAAACACCACTGTGCCATTTTCACAAGAACTGTCTTAGCCAAAGACTTCTTGAGGGAAAAGCTGTAAATCCATGAGATGATTTCACAGAACACAAAGAAGTTTCTCAGAAAGCTTC
>NW_012101626.1:9158-11004 GCF_000951045.1 Mandrillus leucophaeus | reverse complement strand
TCTTCAAAGGGATCCGAAATACCTGTTCTCAGATTCCACAGAAATAAGGCTAGCAAAGAGATCCACGAAATACAGATGTAACTCTATGAGATGAATTAACAGAACACTAAGCAGTTTCTCAGAAAGCTTCTTCCCAGATTTCATCTGAGGATATTTCCTTTTTCACCATTGCCCTCTACGGGCTTCCAAATATCACTTTGCCAGTTCCACAAGACCTGTTTTAGCGAAAGGTTTCTTGACGGGAAAGCAGTAACTCTGTGAGATGATTTCACAGAACACAAAGAAGTTTCTCTGAAAGCTTCTTTGTCTTTGTTCTTGGAGGAAGTTACCTTTGGCCTTAGAGATTTCAAAGGGATCCGAAATATCTGTTCTCAGATTCCACAGAAATAAGACTAGCAAAGAGATCCACGAAATACAGATGTAACTCTATGAGATGAATTAACAGAACACGAAGCAGTTTCTCTGAAAGCTTCTTCCCAGATTTCATCTGAGGATATTTCCTTTTTCAACATAGCCCTCTATGGGCTTCCAAATATCGCTTTGCCAATTCCACAACTGTCTTAGCGAAAGGCTTCTTGAGGGGAAACCTGTAACACTGTGCGATGATTTCGCAGAACACAGAGAAGTTTCTCAGAAAGCTTCTTTCTCTTTGTTATCGCAGGATATTTCCTTTGGCCCTATAGTCTTCAAAGCGATCCGTAATATCTGTTCTCAGATTCCACAGAAATAAGGCTAACAAAGAAATCCACGAAATACAGATGTAACTCTGTGAGATGAATGAACAGAACACTAAGCAGTTTCTCAGAAAGCTTCTTTCCAGATTTGAATTGAGGATTTTTCCTTTTTCACCATAGTCCTCTATGGGCTTCCAAATATCACTTTGCCAATTCCACAAGAACTGTCTTAACGAAAGACTTCTTGACGGGAAAGCTGTAACTCTCTGAGATTATTTCACAGAACAGAAAGAAGTTTCTCAGAAACCTTCTTTCTCTTTGTTATCGGAGGATATTTCCTTTGGCCCAATAGTCTTCAAAGTGTTCCGAAATATCTGTTCTCAGATTCCCCAGAAATAATGCTAGCCAAGAGATCCACGAAATATAGATGTAACTCTGTGAGATGAATTAACAGAACACTGCGTAGTTTCTCAGAAAGCTTCTTTCCAGATTTCATCTGAGGATATTTCCTTTTTCACCATAGCCCTCTATGGGCTTCCAAATATCACTTTGCCAATTCCACAAGAACTGTCTTAGCGAAGGGCTTCTTGAGGGGAAAGCTGTAACTCTGTGAGATGATTTCACAGAACACAAAGAAGTTTCTTCGAAAGCTTCTTTCTCCTTGTTATCGGAGGATATTTCTTTTGGCCCTATAGTCTTCAATGGGATCCGAAATACCTGTTCTCAGATTGCACAGAAATAAGGCCAGCAAAGAGACCCACGATATACAGATGTAACTCTCTGAGTGGAAGTCACACATCACAAAGTAATTTCTCAGAATGCTTCTTTCCAGTTTTCTTCTGAGGATATTTTCTTTTTCACCGTAGCCCTCTATGGGCTTCCAAATATCACTTTGCAAATTCCACAAGAGCTGTCTTAGCGAAAGGCTTCTTGAGGGGAAAGCTGTAGCTCTGTGAGATGAATTAACAGAACACTAAGCAGTTTCTCAGAAAGCTTCTTTCCAGATTACATCTGTGGATATTTCCTTCTTCACCAAAGCCCTCTATGGGCTTCCAAATATCAGTTTGCAAATTACAAAAGAACTGTCTTAGCAAAAGTCTTCTTGAGGGGAAAGCTGTAACTCTGTGAGATGATTTAACACAACACAAAAAAGTTTCTCAGAAAGCTTCTTT
>NW_012101626.1:8858-9108 GCF_000951045.1 Mandrillus leucophaeus | reverse complement strand
CCTTTGGCCCTATATTCTTCAGAGGGATCCGAAATATCTGTTCTCAGATTCCACAGAAATAAAGCTAGCAAAGAGATCCACGAAATAAAGATGTAACTCTGTGAGAGGAAGTCACACTTCACAAAGCAGTTCCTCAGAAAGATTCTTTCCAGTTTTTCTTTGAGGATATTTCCTTTTTCGCCATAGCCCTCTCTGGGCTTTCAAATTTCACTTTTCGAATTCCACAAGAACAGGCCTGGCGAGCGGCTTC
>NW_012101626.1:7382-7595 GCF_000951045.1 Mandrillus leucophaeus | reverse complement strand
CCACGAAATACAGTTGTAACTCTGTGAGTGGAAGTCAAACGTCACAAAGCAGTTTCTCAGAAAGCTTCTTTCCAGTTTTTCTCTGAGGATATTTCCCTTTTCCACATAGCCGTCTATGGGCTTCCAAAAATCACTTTGCGAAACACACAAGAACAGGCTTAGGGAGCCGCTTCTTAACGGGAAAGCTGTAACTCTCTGACATGAATCACAGAA
>NW_012101626.1:5949-7132 GCF_000951045.1 Mandrillus leucophaeus | reverse complement strand
CAGAACACTAAGCAGTTTCTCAGAAAGCTTCTTTCCACATTTCATCTGAGGATATTTCCTTTTTCACCGTAGCCCTCTATGTGCTTCCAAATATCTCTTTAAAAATTCCACAAGAACGGTCTTAGCGAAAGGCTTCTAGAGGGGAAAACTGTAACTCTGTGAGATTATTTCACAGAACACAAAGAAGTTTCTCAGAAAGCTTCTTTTTCTTTGTTATCGGAGGATATTTTCTTTGTCCCTATAGTCTTCCAAGGGATCCGAAATATCTGTTCTCAGATTCCACAGAAATAAGGCCAGAAAATAGATTCTGGAAAAACACATGAAACTCTGTGAGTGGAAGTCACACACCACAAAGCAGTTTCTCAGAAAGCTTCTTTCCAGTTTTTCTCTGAGGATATTTCCTTTTTCACCGTAGCCCTCTATGGGCTTGGAAAAATCACTTTGCGAATTCCAGAAGAACAGACTTAGTGAACGGCTTCTTGAGGGGAAAGCTGTAACTCTGTTAGATGAATCACAGAACACTAAGCAGTTTCTGAGAAACCTTCTTTCCAGATTTCATCTGAGAACATTTCGTTTTTCACCATAGCCCTCTATGGGCTTTCAAATATCACTTTGCAAATTCCAAAAGAACTGTCTTAGCGAAAGGCTTTTTTAGGTGAGGACTGTAACTCTGTGAGATGATTTCACAGAACACAAAGAAGTTTTTCAGAAAGCTTCCCTTTCTTTGTTATTGGAGGTTATTTCCTTTGGCCATTTAGTCTTCCAAGGGATCCGAAATATCTGTTCTGAGATTCCAGAGAAATAAGGCTAGCAAAGAGATCCACGAAATACACATGTAAATCTGTGAGTGGAAATCAAACATCACAAAACAGTTTCTCAGAAAGCTTCTTTACAGTTTTTCTCTGAGGATATTTCCTTTTCCACCACAGCCCTCTATGGGCTTCCAAATCTCACTTTGCTAATTCCACCAGAACAGACTTAGCGAGCGGCTTCTTCAGGGGAAACACATAACTCTGTGATATGAATTCACAGAACACCACGCAGGTTCTCAGGAACCTTCTTTACAGATTTCATCTGAATATATTCCCTTTTTCCCCATAGCCATCTAAGGGCTTCCAAATATCACTTTGCAAATTCCACAAGAACTGTCCTAACGAAAGGCTTCTTGAGGGGAAAGCTGTAA
>NW_012101626.1:0-289 GCF_000951045.1 Mandrillus leucophaeus | reverse complement strand
TGAGGGGAAAGCTGTAACTCTGTGAGATGATTTCACAGAACACAAAGAAGTTTCTCAGAAAGCTTCTTTCTCTTTCTTATCGAAGGATGTTTCCTTTGGCCCTATAGTCTTCAAAGGGATCCGAAATATCTGTTCTCAGATTCCACAGAAATGAGGCTAGGAAAGAGATACACGACACACAGATGTAACTCTGTGAGTGGAAGTCACACATGACAAAGTAGCTTCTCAGAAAGTTTCTTTCCAGTTTTTCTCTGAGGATATTTCCTTTTTCACCATAGCCCTCTATGGG
>NW_012101625.1:62514-64698 GCF_000951045.1 Mandrillus leucophaeus | reverse complement strand
AAACAAGAAATTCCCTACCAATAATTCTCAATTACTAGCACAACTGGAAGAAAGAAGAGAGCATAGGAAAGCCGGCAATTCCCACGTTATTTGGCTCTGGAAATGGAGCCAGGAATATAAACACCGAAAAGAAACACATGCTTGAGCACCAAGAATGACTCACTGCAAGGCCCACTCTTTCACCAAAAAACAGGGTCAGGCAGGGCTAGGTTCAAATTCTGGCTCCACCATTGATGACCTACGCAAGCTGCTTGGCCAAATGACATAACCTCTCTGCACTGTGGCTTCCTGATGCGTACACTGTGGATAGTTCTAGGGCTTATCTCATTGAGTGGTTGTGTGATGTAAATGACAGAAACACATAGCCCACTTAACCCAATGCCTGGCTATTGCTATCATTATTAGTACTGAATACACCTTTCTCACTCTGTGAGACCCTGATGTCATCTTCTGCCTTAATTACACTCACTGTCTAAGAGATTTATCAATACGACTCATCGCCTCAAGTCAAGTGTAGTCTTGGGGGAGTGGAGATTCACTCTCTTGGGCCTTTCTAGAGTATCCAGCACTAGGTCATGTACACAGTAGGTGCTTCATAAGACTCTTCTGGATTAATACCACCTTGGTGTCCAGCTGTGGTCTCTTTTCACTTTCTCCTTGTTCCTGAGAGCTTGAGAACCAGTGGAAATTTTAATGGAAAAAAAGGCCCAGAGGTGAAGGGAAATAGAGACAGGGCCTACTGGAAAAAGCAGGAACTTATTAATTGAATTGGCCTAGACTAGATCTCTTCTACTCACTAGTTATGTCTTTGGCATAAATGGAGAAAATAACTTCTATCTCATAGGGTTCGTATTGGAGTAAGTAATATGTATTGGCACATGGGAGGGATTTGGCAGATGTTAAGTCCTTTCCTTCCTTCCTCCACATTGATGACATCAATGAAATTCAAAACATTTACACATTTTCTCTTCCCACACAGATGTCATTACTAGGTTTGAATTATTACCAACACAATTACCTTTGCGATGCCTAAGCCATGTTCATACATATTAGCCAGATTGAACATGGCTTGCGCATTGTGGTATTTGTCGGCTGCAATGCTGTAGTGTGTCGCTGCTGTTTGATAGTCTTTCTTAGTCCCATAGCCATAGTAATGGTAATCTCCAATTTTTACTCTAGCAAATGCATTGCCTGATAGAGATATTAGAAAAAGAAGAATCATAACTCAAATGATTTATGTATAGTTCTCAGGAATTCAACCTAATAATCTTGTTTCAGTCCTTTAAAATATATATGTATCTATAACCAAGTATAAAAAAGAACCAAAAACACTCAGAACCCCAGAACTGGAATTAGATATACTTTATGCAATACAAATGTGACACTCAATGATAACTGTCTTCATTGTAGTGTAACATCCATGGTATAGTACAATTTTATTTTATTTTTTGAGATAGTTTCATCCTTGTCACCCAGGCTGGCAGGCTGGAGTGCAATGGCACATTCTGCAACCTCTGCCTCTCAGGTTCAAGCGATTCACCTGCCTCAGCCTCCCAAGCAGTTGGGATTACAGGCCCCCATCACCACGCCCAGCTAATTTTTTTGTATTTTTAGTAGAGATGGGGTTTCACCATGTTGGCCAGGCTGGTCTTGAACTTCTGACCTCAGGTGATCCGCCCACCTCGGCCTCCCAAAGTGTGGGGATTACAGGCATGAGCCACCGCACCTGGCCAAATGTTCTTAAAGAACAAAAAATTACCAATTTTATCTTTTAATTTTTTTAAGTAGGTTAACTCTTGGGAAGCTGGACCCCATCCCTCCCATTCTCAGATGTCACTCCTGAAGTTCTACTCTCCTGCGTCACCACTGTCACCTTCTTTCCCAGATCAATCCCATCCACCATTCAAACACGCTCTAGCATCTTCTATGAACAAAAATAAACCCTCTCTTTATCCTGTGGTGACTCCTTTCTAGCTCATGCCCCATTTCTGTTTCCCTTTACACTGAACCTTTTCAAAAGTGTGTTCTGTGCTCATTGTCTCCAAAGCTTCACCTCCCACGGACTTTTCAACCCACTCCAACCTGGCTTCTGCCCCGTTGCCCGTGAAGCTGCTATTTTGAAGGTGGTAGATGGCCTTCATACAGCCAAATCCATCGCCACATCTCTGTCCTCATCTTACCCGA
>NW_012101625.1:58440-59574 GCF_000951045.1 Mandrillus leucophaeus | reverse complement strand
AGGATGATGCCCAGAAAAGAGGCCTGAAGGAGTCTGGAGAAGCAGGAGGTCCATGGAGCCCTAAAGAGAAACCTATTCCATCTCTAATTTTGCCCAAAGCTGCCCTCCTTTGACCCTAAGATTTCTTCTGGGCTATAACCACAAAGAGGACAATTCTGTGCATTTTCAAGTTGTGCAGGCAGTAAGCAGCATCCCTGAAGTCTCTAAGAATGGAAGGCAGTGAACAAGCTGGTTCTTGGGGGAATTCAGCTCCACCCTAATGAGGGGGCTGACTGGCAGCATGTGGCAATCCGACAGGCTCCCGTGGGGATCAACTGACAGTGGAGAGATTTCCACTTAGATTTCATAGTCACAGGGCAGTGACTGAGTCCTGATAGTTCAGCACCCTCTTCACATGAGTAACTGCTAAAAGGAGTACAGCCAGTGACTAATTGGAAAATTTCATTATTAGATTTCCTAACCCCAAGTGAGCCACTCAGTAGCCATATCTTCAGGGACACTTATGCCTGACCTCTCTTAGGACACATGATTATTTTTAGCAGTCTGACTTTCTTATATTGAGAAATTCAGTTTAATATCAGTGTATCAGCTGGGTGCCAGTACAGGCTGACGCCTGTAATCCAAGCACTTTGGGAGGCCGAGGCAGGCGGATCACGAGGTCAAGAGATCAATACCATCCTGGTCAACATGGTGAAACCCCGTCTCTACTAAAAATACAAAAATTAGCTGGGCGTGGTGGCGCATGCCTGTAGTCCCAGCTACTTAGGAGGCCAAGGCAGGAGAATCGCTTGAACCCAGGAGGCGGAGGGTGCAGTGAGTCGAGATCGTGCCACTGCACCCCAGCCTGGAGACAGAGCAAGACTCTGTCTTAAAAGAAAAAAATATGTATGTATCAATGTACCCTTGTTTTCAATGTCTCTTTTCCTTGCTGCAATTTCCACACTATTTCCTGGCTTGGAATAAACCTGTATTTGTTGTAATTGAGCTGACTGGCCATGGCTGAGAGGTTGTGGGTATTGTTTCCCCACTCTAAATAAGGCCTTCATTGCATTTTATAAAACATAGACTTTTTAAGGGGAATGTCTCACTAAAATTGCATTGATGGCTTGTTGCTGTGCTACCGGCTCAGCTGGA
>NW_012101625.1:52284-53360 GCF_000951045.1 Mandrillus leucophaeus | reverse complement strand
TATGTTATATATAGTATATATGTAACAGTTTTATTGAGATACAATTCACATACCATCCAATTTACCTATTTAAAGGGTACAACAAAATGGTTTTTCATATATTCACAGAGATGTGCAAGCATTACCACAATTTTAGAATAGTTCAATGACTCTGAAGAGAAACCTCATACTTTTTAGCTGGAGGATGATCTTTTTAAAATGTAAAATCAAGTTATGTTATTTGCTTGTGTAAAATCTTCCAATGACTTCACTTTGCCCTTGGAATAATAGTCAGACTCCTTACAACCTACAAGTCATGCCTCACCTGCCCTCTGCACAAGATCCCTGCATTTGATTCCTCAAGGCCCTCTACCTGGCAGGTTTGGAATTCTCTGACTCTTCCTGTGGCTGGCTTCTCTTCATTCTCAGAAGCACCAATGCCACTTCTCTCCTAGAGGCCGTCTCCAATTACCTTGTCTAAAGTTCCCCTCAGCCCCCACCCCAGAAGTTTTCGACTTCATCTCCATGTTTTATTTCCTTCACAGCATGTCACTGCTATCTGATTTGCTTACTAGTTTATTTTCTCTCTTCCGCATGAGGGCAGACACTTCATGAGGACAAGCACCTTGAACTCTTAATCACTAATACAGTCCCAGAACCTGGAATAGTACTTGATAAATACATATGGAATGAATGGATGGACATGCAAGGAAACTTTTTAGATAATACTTTCTGCAGATATTAAGTACTTTAGAATATTACTTTCCAAAAAACACGAATATGTCAAGTAGAAAAAACTCATGTGACTTTTTAAGATCTATCAGTCTTTTGAAGTCCTCTTAGGGATGACCCCTAAGGGTCCCCTTGGGGTCTATGTTCCCATCCACCAGGAGAGTGTTGATTGAAAAGATGAGGGAACACTCATCTAGGACGGCCATCTCAGCTATGGCCAGCCCTTCTGGCATGGTCTTGGCTTATTCAGAAAAAGAGGAAGTGCCCTGTATGGGCTCAGGTCTAGCATTAAGTGATATAGGACTCCTTCCAAAATTTTCTCATTTGGCCTAATGTAGTGCCTAACATCCTTTGGAATTTATTCC
>NW_012101625.1:50235-51637 GCF_000951045.1 Mandrillus leucophaeus | reverse complement strand
CTTCCTGTGAAAAGGGATGATTTGGCCTTAGCATAAGACAATTTTAAGAAACCTAATTGGAAGCAAAATTGCTCTCTTATTGCAAGAGAGTTTTCACATATCCAAATGCCAATGGTGACAACTTTGCAGTATTTCTCTGCTTTTAATAATGTAATTTTAGGGGAAAAATAGTAAGAGACATTGCAATGCAACGCAAATACCACTTGCCATTGCTTTTCCCATCACTGGTATCTTATATTCCTTATTCATGTGATGCCAGCAAGCGAGACATGGAAACTCAAGGAAAAGGGAGAGGATCCTGCCATGTATCTGTTTTGTTTTGGTTTGGTTTTTCATTCTCATGTGCTAATGATTGTAGTAAAGATCTGAAGTTTATGGTGGTCATCAATGTGATATTTTAATAGAGAAATCACATGAGCCTTAGATATATACATAACTAATTTTGCTTGTAAACTCATTGAGACATGGGTCACATCTCTGATTAGTTCAGTCAAGATCTCAGCAATGAATGAATGAAGCCAGACCAAGAAACTAGTTTCTTGAGTAAAATTGTATATTTCAAAGAACTGTTCTGGTGCCATGGAGACAGAGCCGTAGAAAAATTCCTATGGTTTGCTGAACCAGGGACCTTGATAATAATGGGGAAAATAAATTCCTGGAAATGATCTCTAACCACAGACTGACCCTAACATCAGTATAGTTTGAAATGTCACCTACTTGATATTCTGCTCCTTGCTGCCTATGTGCACAAACACGAAGCTAAAGCAAACCTGATGAATAACAGATGACAGGGACTGGGTATGTGCTTATTTTTATTTGGGTTCTATACTTTGAATGGCAGCTCGATTCCATAGTAGAAGCGCCATTGGATACATCTTCTCTTTTTCAAGAATGTTAGCCTTTTCTAAAAAAGGAGACATTCCGTTAGGAAGGCTTAAAATGCCTCTGTAGTAAAGTCATATATGCATATGTATGATTGGGGGATTGCAGAGAATTTTAACTTATCTTACTAGATTCCAAAATGAATGCTGAATTGCTTTGAGCCACTTCATATCCCATTTCTGCAAGCAGTGCATACTGAACAAGAGAAGAATCTATATCACCATCCTTATAGGCAAAGTAAGCTGTCAGGAATTTCTCAGCCCAGTGGCCTAGTTCACAGACACCTTTATAAAGCTGTATATGGGAAGAGAAATCAAGGAGACTAGTTAGCTAGTATGCTTCACCCCAGGCAAATGAGAAATGAAATCAGTCTTCAACTCCTACGGGCTGGTCAGGGAAGGATTTTAGGTCTATATTTTGCAAATTATTTAGGGTAAAGAGTTAATACCTTTTATAGGCACAAAGATCAGAAGTGTTTGGGTTTGTTTGTTTTGTTTTTGTCTTGAGGGAAACTTCCTCA
>NW_012101625.1:47232-48595 GCF_000951045.1 Mandrillus leucophaeus | reverse complement strand
AGGGTGTAGGTGACATAACTGTGAGGAAGGTGTGCAGAGCCCTAGGGGGACAAATGTCAACTTAGCTGAATAGCCCTTATGTAACCAAAAGAGGTTAGCCATACATAATTCATTAGGAAGTTGGCAAAGGAGCAAATCTAAAGATAGATCATTAGCTGGCAGCTTTTGAAATGAGCTTCAGAGGGGCCAGATTGCAACATAGAGTATTTATGCTGGTGCAGCAGACGTGTTTAATAAATCAATGAAGGACATTAAGGTCCTAAAAGCATTCTTTTGGAAAGCGTATCACTGGCTCAGACTGAAAGAATTCACTTTCTCAATTGTCATCCAAATCATCAAAAACCAAAGGATGCTGCTTTCTCGGAAGAAGTGGGCTACATTTTCTAGGCTAAATCTAGCCTTTCGTTTCCCAAGTAGCAACTCCCTATCCCACTAGAAGTCCCACATTGCCCTGGTGATTTGATTGAATGCTGAAACAGAGCTCCTTAACTGCATATTGAGGTGAGCTCTGAACTTGATGAAAAGCCAAATGTCAGAGAGAGGAGAGATCTTTTCTCTGTCTCCCCCACCCCGAGTTACATCACTGCTTTTCCCCTCTGACAAATGTCAGTATTCACATTGTCAACTGGAAGAAAAGAGGTAATATTTATAAAATCAAAGACACCAACAATTTAAGAACAGTATCACCTCCTCTGTGTCATATATGACAAGTGCTTTAAAAACAGCCTCATATTGTATTTACCTCCACAGCAGTTCTGCATGATCTTACTACTCCTGTTCCTGTTGCATACATCTCGGCCAGACAATAAATGGCGAGGGGCTGCCCACTCTGAGATGCCAAGTAAAAATATTTGAAGGCAAGTTTATAATCCTTCCATATTCCAGAGCCAGCTGAAAATTAAAATCATTTTAAGCCATCCCTTATTGACTTTATTTTTTATATTATAATCACTGAATATAATAGTCATAGTGATGATGCCTGCTATGTAAATACGATGGGAAAAGCCAACCAAAAGTCAAGCTACTCTAAATCCACTATTTGTGAAGGTGGGGGTGAACACTGAGTTTGATTCTAAGTAAGAATATGGAAATTTATATTCTTGAGCCATTCTGAAAAAAAAAATCGAGAAAGAAGGACTACTTAGTCTTGTGAAAGTATCTCCCCACTATGGCATAACTAAAGTTAATGCAAAGGAAATCAAGTGATGGTCTCTGAGGACCCAAAGCCCCACTATGATGCATCTCGCCATCTTTGTCATCCTTCCATATCAGGGCACCCATACAGCTTCTCCCAGCCACAACTGTGGCATATGCAGCAGGTAAATCCAAGCTCCAAGAAGCCGAACTCTCACCAAACTCCTGC
>NW_012101625.1:41781-42912 GCF_000951045.1 Mandrillus leucophaeus | reverse complement strand
AATTGCTACAAATGAAAAGATAATAAAATAATTCAACTTACCACGGGAACTCCTTTTCCATAAAAGTAAAGAAGACCAAGCCCATGAAGGCCAATTGCATTGCCCTAGAAGAGTTTTAAAAAGCCAAGTAAAGTCCCAGAAGAATTCATGATAAGGAAAACTACTGCAAAATTGTTCAAAATATTTGACATACACCCAGTAAGAGATTAATCAAGGCAGTTGACCGGTTATTCTGACCCACTCTAGTTTCTCCTTTTATACTTTCATAAACCCTTCTGGCTAGAAAAGGGAAGAGGGAAACAAAAGTCAAATCTCTCCTCCATTCTTGTATTCAACACTTATTTAGGACTTGCTTTGTATATGATTCCATAGTAGGCACTGGGCAGAGGTAGGAGGTGAAAGGTAAAAGATGAAGAAGCTATAATCCCTGCCTTGGAGAATTCACACACTACTGGGCTCTGAGCCATATCAAAAGGGAGGGGCAGGTCAAAACCTCTTAAGAGTTCTGTCAAATGTGGTAAGTCCTAAAGTTGAAATAGATTGAGGCCGGGCGTGGTGGCTCATGCCTGTAATCCCAGCACTTTGGGAGACTGAGGTGAGGGGATCACCTGAGGTCAGGAGTTTGAGACCAGCCTGGCCAACATGGCGAAATCCTGTTTCCACTAAAAATGTAAAAATTAGCCAGTCGTGGTGGCAGACACCTGTAATCCCAGCTACTTGGGAAGCTGAGGCAGGAGAATCGCTTGAACCTACGGGGCGGAGGTTGCAGTGAGCCGAGATTGCGCCACTTCACTTCAGCCTGGGCGAAAGAGCAAAACTCTGCCTGAAAAAAAAAAAAAAAAGAAAGAAAGGAAAAAAAGTAGTAGATTGAGAGTGTTACAGACACCTAGAAGAGGGACGCTCTAGTGCCTGATTGAGACTAGGAACTGAAGAAGATCGAATTGTCAGGAGTGGGGGTGGTGACATTTGAGCTAGGTCTTAAAGGATGTGTAGGAATTTTCCAGAAGGGAGAAGTCTATCCAGACACGTGTTACCTACTTAGGTCTAAGGAGGTTGACATAAATGGCCAAATCACATTTTAGAGACTGTGGATTTCAGTCCAGCCACTACAGATAGTAAAGCATTGTTGGT
>NW_012101625.1:39640-41321 GCF_000951045.1 Mandrillus leucophaeus | reverse complement strand
CCATCACACCCAGCTAATTTTTTGTATTTTTAATAGAGACGGGATTTCATCATGTTGGCCAGGTGGGTCTCAAACTCTTAGCCTCAAGTGATCTGCCCATCTCAGCCTCCCAAAGTGTTGGGATTACAGGTATGAGCCACTGCGCCCTGCCGACCAACTGACTTTCATTCAGCAGATCTGTAGGTATGTTTTACAGGTTTCTAGTATTTCTGCAGGAACTTATGTTCTAATAGAAAGCTCTCCAAATTTCTTCTTACCACCTATATTTAGTTATTGTAGATGCAGCCAGAGTAACCCTCAGTAACACAGGAATAGCACATAAATAGAGAAGGCATATTTCAAAAATGGTTTCAAGACTCCAAGTTTTGAGCCTATCGTATGAGAGGATCTGCTATTGTAAGAGTTCTTAAGGACAGTACATCCGTATTTAAAACAGATGGTATAATTCTGCTCTCTTCTTCCCTCTTCTCTCATGGTCACATCTCTTGTGGTTCTGGGAGTCTCGGGTTGCTCTGCTCTGGAAGTAGTAAGGCTCAGTGTGATGAATGTGGCAAAGTCTAGTGAGTCTGTCTTCTTCTAATTAGCCTCGTTTAGATGTCATCTTGAATTGTAGTTCCTATAATCCCCATGCATCATGGGAGAGACCTGGTGGGAGGTAATTGAATCCTGGGGCCGGTTACCCCTGTGCTGCTGTTCTTGTGATAGTGAGTGAGTTCTCATGCGATCTGATGGCTTTATAAGGGGCTTTTCCCTCTTTTGCTTAGCACTTCTCCTTGCTGCTGCCATGTGAAGAAGTACGTGGTTGCTTTCCCTTCTGCCATGATTGTATGTCTCCTGAGGCCTCCCCAGCAATGCTGAAATGTGAGCCAATTAAACCTCTTTCCTTTATAAATTACCCAGTCTCAGGTATGTCTTATTAGCAATGTGAGAACGGACTAATACAGAAAGGAAGGAAACAGAAATGAAAGGAGGGAAGGAAGAAGGGAGAGAGAAAGGAGAAAGGTTAAAATAGCAGGGACAAATTACTTTCTCCTCTAAGGGAGTCCCTGGGACCCCAGGGGCTCAGTGAATTACCCATCACTGTTTAAGACCCAGTGTACCTATTTAGAATTTGTCAGGTGAGGAGTGGCCAGTTCAGATACCTGCAGGAACCATGCCGGTGATATAACAAATAAAATATGCCGGGTGGTGGAGACAGTGGTGCAGATGGAGACACACAGAGTCCCTGCCCTGCGTGAAGGCAGCAGCAGCTCTCAGCTCCTCTGCTCCAGCTGAAAATGGCAGTCCTGTTTCATTAGCGTTTGTCATTTTCTTTTCTTTTTCTTTTTTCTTTTCTTTCTTTCTTTTTTTTTTTAAAGACGGACTCTTGCTCTATCACCCATGCTGGAATGCTGTGGAATGATCTCAACTCACGGCAACCTTTGCCTCCTGGGTTTAAGTGAGTTTCATGCCTCAGCCTCCCAAGTAGCTGGGATTACAGGCATTCGCCCCCATGCCCGGCTAATTCTGTACTTTCAGTAGATACAGGATTTCACCATGTTGACCAGGCTGGTCTCGAACTCCTGACCTCAAGTGATACACCAGCCTCAGCCTTCCAAAGTGCTGGAATTTAGAGGTGTCAGCCACCATGCCTGGCTAGCTTTTGCCATTTTCAAGAAAAGCTGGATGTTTAGATTTGGAT
>NW_012101625.1:37129-39375 GCF_000951045.1 Mandrillus leucophaeus | reverse complement strand
CTGGGACAACAGGCACATGCCACCACACCCAGCTAATTTTTTGTATTTTTAGTAGAGACAGGGTTTCACCATGTTGGCCACGATGGTCTCAATCTCTTGACCTGGTGATCCGCCCACCTTGGCTTCCCAAAGTGTTGAGATTACAGGCGTGAGCCACCATGCCCAGCCAGTTTACTGATTTTTAAAACACTTTTTGGCCCAGAAAAACCATATGTATAGCCAACCCCTCCAGTATACACCAGCTGTTTTAGGGTGTAATGCTGTTGCTTAGGTTAACTGACATGAAGTCAGGGAGCAAATAGGCCTTTCTTTGCAAATATTTAATAAACCCCTGCTCTGGACCCCTTTATTTAATAACCCCTTGTCAGGACCTTTGCCCTCCTCTAGTTGAGGACACAATGGCTTTTGGACAGGAGGGGAGAAGCAACAGGTAGGAACCAGTTAAATCCCAGCAGCAGGAGTGAATGCAGGGTAAGTTCAGAAGAGGAAAGAGATCATGTGAGCCAGTAAGGGCAGGGGCAGCTCTGTGGCTGGAGGGAGGACTGGGCTGTGCTCTGAGAGATAAGTAGGACTTAGAATAAGAGACTCTGGGAAGGGGAGGCAGATGACAAAAGTATGGAGATGGGGACGGGCCTGACGTTCAGGGGCGCAAGAGAGAACTGGAGGAATGTGGTCCAACATGGGCACAATGTCACATTCAGTCACTGTGCTTGTTTCTAAGTAAATAAGACAAAAGAGGTTGTAAAATCTGTAGCTCTATGTCATGGTATTGATATCATTTAAAAACAAATTTACAAAGCAGTTTTAAAAAAAGTAGTAAGAGTGAGAAATCTCATAAATTGTCCAGGTACTGATCAAGAAGTATGTGGCCATCTCTACCCAATGCCATTTAGAATAATTACCTTAATTGTAAGTTCAGATTTCCTTTGTAAAGGAAAGCAGCTCGGGTTCAGTGCACCAGAGACCCAGATCACTGCTGGTTGGTTCCACAACCCTGAATAGCTTGGAAGCTGAGTTAATTTACACTCCCATCTCCCTGGCATTATTCTTATGGGCTGACAAATCAGTGTTATTTGCCAGATTATAAGAGATTTTCCTTGTCACTCTTTTCAGTCTGCTTTTCCTTGTCATCCTAATCTAATGGTACTTCAGATAACTGCCTTGCTGAGCAACAATTTCATATAAATTACAAGGGAGAGAAGCCGAGTACTAGCCTTCTCAGTAATTTACACCACAATAGCAGCAGCTCCGAGGTGCTAGTCACTTATAAATAGGCTCCTAGAGCAGTGTGTGGGTTTTTAAAAACTGGGAACAGTTGAAATGATTCCTGATTTGAGCACATCTTTACTGCCAGTGTTCCAGTATGCAACTGTAAGACAACAAAATGCTTCCTACTGTGCAGGGATAGAAAGTTTACCAAGGCCATTTGCCAAGAGCAGGCCGATGGGTGTTGGGATGAGGCCATCTTTTGTGCATGAAAGGGATTCAGAGGAGTCTACTAAGTCTTATTCGACAGATACCAGCCTCACGGAGCCCAGGAACAAAGGCAGAGACTTCAATGCAGGAGGCATATTATACCATTTCGCTCGTCCCTCGTACAGCTAATTCATTCTGTCTGGAATGTGCTCCAAAGTTCACTCTACCTTACTGGCCCCACACTGCAAAAGATAATAGCGCGCTTACTATGTATCAGGCACTGCTTTAAGTACTTCACAATATGAGGCACAGCCTCCTGAGCAGCTGGGACTACAGGTGTGTGCCAGCACGCCGGGCTAATTTTTGTACTTTTTGTAGAGATGGGGTTTCACCATGTTGCCCAGGCTGGTCTCAAACTCCTGAGCTCAAGCAATCTGCCTGTTTCAGCCTCCCAAAGTGTTGAGATTACAAGCGCGAGCCACTGTGCCTGACAGGCAAATATTCTTAAATTCCCATTTTACAGATGGGGAAATTGAGGCACAGAGAGGTTAAGTAACATGCTCATGTTCACAAATCTAGTCAGTTTCAAGGCTGGCATTCAAGCCAGGGACTCTGTCTCCAGATCCCTATTCTCAGTCTCCTTGCCCTGGCCTCCTCCTTGACAAGCTCCCACCTCCGCCAGAGGGAGCTCTGGCCGACAGAGGGATTTTCCCTTCCTCTGTCCTCATCTCTTTTGTTTCCTGTTCCTGAGCTAGATGGCCTCATCTATTGCATAAGGGAGAGGGGAAAGCTGAACTTCTGTCTGGCTTCCTCTTGGCCTCTGCTAGGAC
>NW_012101625.1:32775-36384 GCF_000951045.1 Mandrillus leucophaeus | reverse complement strand
AGAGAGAAGAGCATGCATTTCCAGAGGAACCCTCCACCAGGCTACTCTGCAGTCATAGGAGGCCTCCCATCAGAGGTGGCATAAGGATAGCTCTGGTCAGTCTGGAGCTGATTCACACTCCAACGGTAGAGGAGAGAAGGGCCTGATTGGGCTCAGGCCTGTACCCGTCTCCAGCACTCAACCAACCTGGATCTCCTCTTACATATTGGGGAGTGGGGTGGTCATAGGCTCATAGCTACGCTCAGAGGAGGAGCCCTGGGCCAGATGCACTTTTTTTTTAAATTTTTTATTTTTGGAGACGGAGTCTCCCTCTGTTGCCCAGGCTGGAGAGCAGTGGCGTGATCTCGGCTCACTGCACCCTCTGCCTACCAGGTTCAAGCGATTCTCCTGCCTCAGCCTCCCAAGTAGCTGGAATTACAGGCACCCTCCACCACGCCCAGCTAATTTTTGCAGTTTTAGGAGAGACGAGGTTTCACCATGTTGGCCAGGCTGGTCTTGAACTTCTGACCTCAAGCAATCCACTGGCCTCCGCCTCCCAAAGTGCTGGGATTACAGGTGGGAGCCACCACGCCTGGCCCAGGTGCACTTTTAAGGTTGCTTTTGGTGCCCCAGATAAAGGCTGCTGTTATATGGGGCTTCTTCCCAAACCGTCACCTCAAGAATACCACCCTCAGGTCGCAGCCAAACGCCCCATTCAGCTGCTTCCGTCAGAGAGGCCTGCTGCGCTGTCCCTCTACAATGGGTTCAATGAGCTGGTATCATTCATTTGTTAGGTTTTTATTTTTTAAATTTAAATTTTAATTATCTTGAGATGAGGATCTTGCCATGTTGCCCAGGCTGGTCGCCTGTGCTCAAGTGATCTTCCCACCTCAACTTCCCAAGTAGCTGGGACAACAGGCACACGCTGCTAATTTCTTAGGTTTTTAATAAATGAAAACTATGAATCAAGATGAAGCATGTACCTTTCCTATAAATGCCATGGCATTTGCACTCCCGGCCTTTGCTGCCTTTAAGAAGTAGTGTAATGCTTTCTGGAGAGAAAAGAAACAGTGTTATTGCTAGTCACAAAATAAATCCTTCAAAATAGCTTTTTGAGCCACATTTTATTTAATTCAATATGCATTCGAAAAATATCTATGGTTCTGGCCACTGAGCTTAAAAAACATCTGTGAAATGCCCATTTTGTTCCAGGCACTATTCCGACCAAGTGCTTTTTCGGCCATAACCTGAGGAGTGGAAGAGTGTCTCCATCTCTTTCTTTCGTATCATTTTATAACATGAGGACTTGCTTCTTACATTTGGAAAGCCACAACGGGAATGTAGCTTTGTAGGGAGAGATGAATCCCAGCTGTGAAGCTAAATAGTCCATTATTTTGAAAAGCAGGCTTCTCTGTTGACACTGCATACTTAATAAGAGGTTTTACTATGGTTGGCAGAATTGGATACACAGTATCCTAATGTTTATAGGCATAGTAAGACCAGACACACTTGCCCGGCTGCTGAGATCAGGTCTTTATGCAGAAGTGAGCTTTAAGACAATTCCTTCTGACTCAAATTGAAGGAGGCCAGTAAAGCCTCTGATTTTTGTCTAGGTCATTACATTAAATGAAGCACTCTGTCTAGAACACGTAAGGGCTGTCCTTGTCCCTTGCTGCCACACTCCTTAGGCCTCATCTTGACCTTCTAGAAAGCCCCTCTTCGGAAACCATATGGAGCAATGAAAGAAATCAGCCTCAAGAATGTGATATGAAACCGCTGTTTTTGTTTGTTTGTTTGTTTGTTTTTGAGACGGAGTCTCACTCTGTCGCCCAGGCTGGAGTGCAGTGGCATGATCTTGGCTCACTGCAGTCTCCATCTTCTGGGTTCAAGTGATTCTCCTGCCTCAGCCTCCTGAGTAGCTGGGATTACAGGCGACCCCCCACAATGCCCAGCTGTGAAGCCATTCTTTAAAGTGTCTTGTTAGGATACGACCCTTCTGCTCTTTAAAAAGTCTTGATCAGGTTGATGTGCAAAGATGTTCCTTCTCAAAGAGAAGAGAATGTTTAAGGAAGAACTGCTAGTAGTTATTTGACATGGAAGTTTGCTGTAGGAATGTTGCTAACTTCTTTGTGGACATAAGTACAATTGCTGCCACTGCTGAACCTCATGGCATCATGCATCCATTCATCCATCCAGCTCTCCCAATCTTCATTTACCCTTTCAAACACTTGATTGAAGCCTGCTATATTTAGGATAGTATGTTACGTATTATAGGTGATTCATAAACAAACAGAAACATGATTCCTACATTTGCTCCCTAACAATGTTCCTGAGAAAGAGAATACATATAAATAGCAGTAAGATACTAGGTAACAGGTGGTATAAAATAAACTCCATAACGAATTAGAAGGAGATAGAATAAAAGACATTGTATCCAGTTCTCCAATAAGTGTTTTGCAAACTTTTTCTTCCCTAATCTTCACAATAGCACCATCAGGAGGGTGTTATTAATTTCTGATCTTATTACCAACATGTCAGAGTTGTGCAGTTAGTACTGGAGATCAATAAGCAGCTTGCCACTCTGTCTCCACAGTATATAGAGGGGGGCTAAAGTGATCAAGGCCTCATGAAAGATGGTGACAAGTCACCAGTACAGAGGCTAGGGGAAGAACCTGAGCAAAGGAATGGGGATGAGAGTGGCCAAGTTGTGTTCAGAAAATAGTAACTACTTCAGCGTGGCTGAAATACAACATCCGAAAGCCAAGACTTACAAAAATACGATGGGACCATTACTATAAACAGTCTTGAATACCAGGCTAAGGATTTTATTATTTTTTTTAATTAAAAAAATTTTTTTGAGACAGTCTTGCTGTGTCACCCAGGCTGGAGTGTAGTGGTGTGATCTCGGCTCACTGCAACCTCCACCTCCTGGGTTCAAGCGATTCTCCTGCCTCAGCTTCCTGAGTAGCTGGGACTACAGATGTGCGACCACCACAACCAGCTCATTTATGTATTTTTAGTAGAGATGGAGTTTTGCCATGTTTGCCAGGCTGATCTTGAACTCTTGACCTCAGGTGATCCTCCTGTTTCAGCCTCCCAAAGTGCTGGGATTACAGGTGTGAGCCACCACACGCAGCTGTAAGGATTTTATTTTATTTTAAAATAAAAAATACAAAATAGAAGCCACTGAAGATCTATAAATGTTAGGGAATCCTGAAGATAAAATGCCTGGAATCATCTAAGTGTCAGCTGGAGAGGAGAAAGTTATAGCAATGTACAAGTTACTAAATGAGAGAACACTAATATCAAAAATAAAAGTGTATCTCATGAATCTCTCTACTGAGCTGTGACCAAAATATGTCCCCAGGTAACTGTGTAAATTACACAAATCACATTATCTCCTGGGCTTGGTTTCCTTATTCAGATTCTCCTCCTCTGTGCTCTCAGGGCACTTCATCCTGTCCGTATTGTGGCATTCATCCGTTGATTTCATTATCTACTTATTTGGTCTCCTCCAATGTTGAATCTTCTGTACTTAGCATAGTGTGGGCTATGTGTTAGGTATCAGGAAATGTTTCAGAAATGAATAAATGAATGAATGTCTATCCATCTCTAAAACAAGGCAGCTGG
>NW_012101625.1:29956-32485 GCF_000951045.1 Mandrillus leucophaeus | reverse complement strand
TTTTTTTTTTCATTTTTAAATTTACATGTCCATAATACTATTGCTTCAATTATATAAATCTTTATTAAACACCACATGAAACTACCACCAAGAAAGCTACCTTGATGGATACACATGAGCCAACCTGAGTTCTTGTTCTTGAAGAGTTAAGATCAAGTATCCATCCATCCATCCATCCATCCATCCATCCATCCATCCATCCATCCATCCTTCCTTCCTTCCTTCAAATATTAACTGAGCACCCATCATCATATTTCACAGATTCTAAGATGTACATTTCCTCCCACCTCATTTCAATCAGGACATTTCTTACTATCAATGGCATATTATAATATATATTGGGGGTTTTTTTTTAATTCCTCAGAACATAAAATATTTGTGTGTCTTACAATTGCTTGTGTCTTAGTATGAAATATAGTAAGCCCCAGATATTATGTTAAGTAAGTAAAGTTTTATTATTTGAACCCATATCTCTCTTTTAAAAAAATGATCATGATTTTTCATCGGCTATAAGCAAATCTGTAGTTTAATCAGTTTGTAACATTTCCCCTAGAATGAAATGCCAAGAAAATGTATTGTTCTAAAAATCTTTATGAATACTTTTTTTTTTCTTTCTTGAGATGGAGTCTTGCTCTGTCACCAGGCTGGAGTACAGTGGCGTGATCTCAGCTTTCTGTAACCTCCATCTCCTAGGTTCAAGCAATTCTCCTGCCTCAGCTTCCTGAGTAGCTGGGACTACAGGCGTGCGTCACTATGCCCAGCTAATTTTTGTATTTTTAGAAGAGACGGGGTTTCACCATGTTGGCCAAGATGGTTTCAATCTCTTGACCTTGTGATCCGCCCACCTCAGCTTCCCAAAGTGTTGGGATTATAGGCATGAGCCACCGTGCCTGGCCTGAATACTTCTTTCATCTCTGGCTCTGTAGATCATCCTGAGAAGAGATGGTATTAGCTCTTTTTAAAAATTTTTTAATGGGTAGCAGCATAGACAAAGCAGTTGCCCTTACAAATTTGATATTATTCCTCTGCTAGGTTTAATTTAATTACGCTTTATCCATTTTAATAATATTCACCCAAACATCCCACTTTCCTAATCCAATTTACTCTGAGCCTGCATATATTTAGAAATGCAAATAAAATTAAAATCTATGTGTAGAAATTTCAAGATAATGTAATCAAGAATTGCATATACAGTATTTTTCAATAATTAAGAATTTGGTCAGGGGGAGGGTAAAAGTGTTTTCTGTGATGACAACTCATGAGAGAGATTAGTTCAACCCAACAATGAGGAAGGAAAAGAAAGGCCAGCTAGTTATTTCCAGGTATTTTGAAATTTAATTTTCTGAGCAGTGGACTGGAGCATCATATTTAAGAAGAGTCTTATACTAATAATTCTCTTTGGTGGACTGAAATATTAGCATACTGGCTCAAGTGGTGGTCTTCAGGCTGAGGACTGTAGTTAAGAATAAGGTATTGTATATTTCAAAATAACTAGAAGAGAGGATTTTGAATAGAACATGACAAAGAAATGACAAGTGTTTGTGGTGATGGATTTGCAGATTACCCTGGTTTGATAATTACATAATGTATACATCACATTTGCATACATATGTATATATTACATAATGAATATATTATGTAATGATCAAAACATCACAGTGTATCCCATAAATGTGTATAATTATTATGAGCCAATTAAAAAAGAAAATAAAATAAAAAGGAAAGAAAACATTATCCTCTCTGAGGAGGTGAGACTTGGAAAGATGAGAAGTGAGGCATGAAAAGAGCTGCAGTAATAGCCTTTTGGAAACTGGATTTACCTTTGTATCTTCCCTCTCCCTTATGCATCTCCCCTGCCTTCCAAGTTGATTCTGGCACAGCTACACTATGGTATGTTACAAGAATGACCGCAGTACTTTGCAGCTCTGCTCACTGAGAGGAGAAGCCCATTTCCCTACCTCTCCAAGCTTGCTGACCTTGTGATTTGCTTTGGCCAAAAGAATGTGGCAGAAGTGATTTGTCAGTTCTGAGCTCAGGCCTCAAGAGACTTCTGCTCTGGTGCTCTTCAAACCTTTGACTGCCATGTGGAAAGCTTGGGCAAGTTGGCTGGAGCATGAGACCACATGGAGAGGGACCCCAGTCATTCTAGCAGTCACAGAGGAAGCCATCATAAACCAGCCAGCTCTAGCTAATGTTCCAGCAAACTGCAGATGCATGAGCAAGCCCAGCGAAGATTAGCTGAGCCTGGCCCAGATCAGAATTGCTCAGCTGAGGCTAACCAAAATTGCTGACCTGTCAAAATCATGAATTAAATAAATGGTTATTATTGAAAACCACCTAAGTTTGGGACTATTTAAAATGCAGACAAAGATAACTGATAGATAAGTCAATTTGTCATAAGGTTTGATGTTTTAACTGGAGTCCTCCATTCAAGTTCAGGTTCATTAGGCTGAGAGAAGAAAAAAGGACCAGCCTGTGCTTACCCTCAGAGAGTACCTGAACCACAAGGATGGTTCTGGAATTAAACTC
>NW_012101625.1:27470-28791 GCF_000951045.1 Mandrillus leucophaeus | reverse complement strand
TGATCTGGGCTCACTGCAACCTCTGTCTCCTGGGTGCAAGTGATTCTCCTGCCTCAGCCTCTCGAGTAGCTGGGATTACAGGCATGTGCCACCACACCCGGCTAAATTTTTATAATTTTAGTAGAGACGGGGTTTCACCATGTTTGCCAGGATGGACTCAATTCTCGTCATCTCGTAATCCACCCGCCTCAGCCTCCCAAAATGCTGGGATTACAGGCATGAGTCACTGTGCCCGGCCGGTTAATTAACCTTTTAACCTCACTGGGATGAGGTAAGGTTAAACAAAATGATTGAAAGGAGCTTTGCAAATGTATAAGGATGTTTAATATATTTTAAATTATATTAAAAGCAGTCTGTCTTCTGATTTAGCCAAATGGGGATGAAGTTGCTTCTCAGGCTCCTTAGCAGTGATCCCCAGGTGGACTCTGTGGCTGGCCTTGGGTTCAGGCTGGCAGGTGTGGATATTCTCTCTCCTAATCCCGGCCCAAGGTGTGTGTGAGTGGGCAGAGACTAGGTTCTGCCAGAACATGGATACTCCCCTGCCTCGATTGCTCCTCAGAAGTCCCTTCCCCTTTGTACTTGAACGCAGGTGGGCAAGTGCTCCCTCTGGAGAACTTAGTTCTTCCTAAGAACCTGGGAAGCATAGTTGACCAACAAAGCATCAGTGGGCTTTCTGAGCAACTCTTCCACCTCTCCCTCTCCCTGCTTTCACTTCCCTGCCAGCCTCCCTCACTATTACCTTCCCCACCGCATGTGACTGGATCTTGAGATTGACTTATGTAGTAATCTTGATCTAGACCTTTCCCCCCAATTAAATGTAATTGTCCAAGAGAGACCTAGGAACGATGAGTTTGGAAATGATTTTAGCAGCAGTATTACTTTAAATAAATAAAACATTTATGTGGTGATTCTACTGTAGTATGTTGATTGTTGGACGCGTTTGAAATGTCCTGAAAAATTCAGGGAAACATTCCAGACTATATCATTTATTGGGTAATTGGTTGCTGCTGGACATATGGCTTCCTTAGTGGCTGGAAGCCGGCCTGCCAGGGTACAGAATCACCCAGGCACATAAACCTAGGGGCTTTAGTTCTTGACCCTCAAAGATTGTGCAAATACTGTCCCATTCCCAAAGACAGAACCTTTCTGGATTGTCGTAGTTTATTCATATTAAAACCAACACTGGGGCCAGGTGCAGTGGCTCACACCTATAATCCCAACACTTTGGGAGGCCGAGGCGGGCAGATCACGAGGTCAGGAGATCTAGACCATCCTGGCTAACACAGTGAAACCCTGTCTCTACTAAAAATACAAAAAATTA
>NW_012101625.1:23028-24380 GCF_000951045.1 Mandrillus leucophaeus | reverse complement strand
ATATAGTAATTCAAATTTCATTAAGCACATGAAATGATCTTGTTATATATAGCATCTTAAACTCAAAACTATTTTTTTCCTCCTTCTTTCTTTTCTCAGATCCTAATAGTGCCAAAGATGTGTGTTTAGATGTTATTCTGATTACATTTAGACTAAAGGTTGCTTGAATTGCTCTCATATGTGGTGATAGATACCTCCAATGTATGTACCTTACATTCATTCCTTTAGGAATTTTTGGCAGTCATCCCATATTCTAAATGTTATTTTTATGGTAACTGCTTAATATTTATTGATGTTACATTCAAATCCTCAGTAAAGGAAAGAACATCACAAAAGCAAGTAAAACAGAATTGTTAGGGGATACATATTAACGAAAATAAAAACTGAGTATAATCTTTTAAAATTATTTGGAAAATAGCTATTAAGGAAACAGAAACTCTGTATTATATTAAAAGAATTGTATTATAACATGTTAAGAACATACACTTTTGATATTTTCATAAGTTTATATCAATTGAACTGTTACTGATTCATTTTTCTAATTCCTTGGCAGCTGTTTATTTTAAAATAAGTTATGTGGATTACTTACTATGATCTGCCACTTTCTTGTAATAACTTAGGGCAACTTCACAATTCTGTAGAACACTGATTCCTGACAAATATCTGTACCCCTAAAACACCAACAGATGCATCTTAATATTCAAGACAATGCTGTATTTATGGCATACAAATTTGGTCCCGATAATATTCTGTTTACAAACCAAAATCATCTGGGACATCATGCTTCCTCCAGCACTTCCAAAGGTGTAATATATCAGTGCCTAAAGTAAAAACAAACAAACAAAAAACCCCCCAAACCAGGTTGGTCATTTAAATTTGAAACTCAAACCAATTATTCCTTTTTTATTCCTAGTCCCACAATGACCCATTGAGTTACTCCAAAATAAATTTCAAATTTCACTCTCCTTTGTAAAGATGGCTGCCATTTATTAGGGGTTTACTAATCTCTGGAGTCTGTGATAAGGGCATTGTATAAGATATTTCATTTAATCATCATAATTTCCCTATGAAGCAGATATTATCTATCTTCAATGAAGAAGTTGACTTATGAGGCTTTAAGAAACTTATGGCATAAGAACACTACATTTCTTTGACTATTAAGCTGGTGCTTTCAACTACTACACTAGAATGAACCCCTTTAATTAATGAGTAGATTTTATTCAATGTCCCTTTTAAAGAAATCAATTTTGTTCCAGAATAAAACAGAATGACCTTTACCTTAGCTTGATCATATTCCATTCCTATTCCATAAGAAGACAAAAATCCTAATGCCTAAAGCACAAAAGAAAAAA
>NW_012101625.1:20239-22546 GCF_000951045.1 Mandrillus leucophaeus | reverse complement strand
ATTGCCCAGATGGGGTTTCACCTGAGGCCAGGCTGACCTCAAGTGATCCATCCACGTGCCTCGGCCTCCCAAAGTGCTGGGATTACAGCCATGAGCCACCATGCCCAACCATTGTTAATTTATTTCTTATACCATAACAAAGCACCCTTTTACATTTTTTTTTAAGGCTGCAGGAATTTGGGAATGCTCACAATAGTGGAAAGTTTGTGTAATATATGTAAATATAGGCTAATTCTTACTGTACTTTAGTATAAATTATAGTAATAAAACCAAGGGCCCTTTTATACTTTATTGGAAATGAAATATTTTTCCTTCAATATTTGAAACATTTAGATTTGGATACTTTTCTTCATATTATTTTTAATGTGATGGATGTAAAATATTCAAACAATAACAAATACACTGAATAAAAAAATGAAAGGCTGAGCACAGAGCAAGACGATGGAATAGGAAGCCTCAGACTGCATTCCCTTATAGGGACAGTGATTTAATTATATATGATCAAAAAAACCTTTTTGAGAACTCCAGAAACCAGTTAAGAAGTCACAGGACAGCAGGCAAGCTCAAAGTCAAGAATAGTCCATGAAATAGGTAAGAAAAGCCATTTAATTTCATCCATGATCCCTCCTCCCTCAAGCCAGCACAGCTTGGTGCTCTCAGGAGAAAAAGCCCAACTGACAGTTACTACCTTGGGAGGGAAAGAGAAGAAAGGAACATATGACTTTTCAGGCGGTCGTTCCAGTGACTGGATTTTCCTCACCTAACTCACAGTGCTGACAGAACCAGTATATTTTCCATCCCTAGGGGCTACTGAGAACAAAAGAGCTCAATGGCTTACTGCAGTGCCAGAGAACCTGCAGTACCACAGACAGACATCAGAAGGAGTAAGAGATTATAAACTCCTGGAAACAAACAAACAAACAAACAAAGTGGCAAACCACTCTAATTGGGAAATTACATGCACAAGCCCAGAGAAGATGCATCCCCAGAAAAGGTTTGAGAAGCCTTCAGAATTTTTAACTGTGCTGATTGGTGAAGGCCTTTCACATATGAAGCTAGTCTATGAAGACTAGGAGAGATAGGTGTTTTTTTAAGTGCACAAATCATAGCAAAATAACAACAACAACAACAAGGCACACAAGGAAACAGGAAAAGATGGTCCTATGGAAGGAACAAAATCTCCTGAAATCAACCTTAAAGAAACACCAAACAATGAATTACCAAACAAATAATTCAGAATAATCATCTTGAAGAAGCTCAATGAACCATAAGAGAATACAGAAAATAAAATCTGGAAAATGATGCATGAACGCAATGAGAATATCAACAAAGAAAAACTACTAAAAAAACAGAAATTCTGGGCTGGGTGCAGTGGCTCATGCCTGTAATCCCAGCACTTTGGGAGGCCAAGGTGGGCGGATCAAAATGTCAAGAGATCGAGACCATCCTGGTTAACATGGTGAAACCCCGTAACTACTAAAAAAAAGAAAAAAGAAAAAAAATTAGCCAGGCATGGTGGCGGGTGCCTGTAGTCCCAGCTATTTGGGAGGCTGAGGCAGGAGAATGGTGTGAACCCAGTAGGTGGAGCAGTGAGCCAAGATCACGCCACTGCACTCCATCCAGCCTGGGTGACAGAGCAAGACTCCATCTAAAATAATAATAGTAATAAATAAAAAAAAAAAATCCAGGAATTTTGAAGCTGAAGAATACAATATCTGAATTTTAGAAATGCACTAAAGGAATTCAATAATAGAGTTGATGAAACTGATGAATCAGCAAACTTGAACATAGGTCATTTGAAATTATTGAATTAGAGGAACAAAAAGAAAAAGGAATGAAGAAAAGTAAAGAAAGCTTAGGGGACTTATGGGATACCATCACATGGAACAATATACACATTATGACAGTCTCAGAAGAAGAACAGACAGAAAAGGACAGAGAGGTTATTTGAAGATAAAATGATTGAAAACTCATGAATCTGAAGAAGGAAATAGGCATCTAAATTCAAGAAGCTCAAAGGATTCCAAGTGAGATGAAAACAAAGAGCCCCAAACCAAGACACATTACAATCAAGTTTTCAAAAGTCAATGGCAAAGAATGTTGAAAACCCCAAGAGAAAAGCCACTGGTCGCATATAAGGAAGCTCCTGTAACATCAGCAGATTTCTCACCAGAAACATTACAGACCAGAAGAGGATGGGATAATGTATTCAAAATGCTGAAAGAAAAACCTGTGCCGACCAGGCACGGTGGTGCACACCTGTAATCCCAGCACTTTGGGAGGCTAAGGTGGGAGGATCACAAGGTC
>NW_012101625.1:18003-19229 GCF_000951045.1 Mandrillus leucophaeus | reverse complement strand
AAAAAAAAAAAAAAAAAAAGTATAAGATATTTTTATAAATTCTTCATGGTAATCACAAAGAAAATGTGCATTGAAGATGCACAAAGAAAATGAAAAAGGAATCAAAGCACACCATCAAAACAAAAACAAACACACACAACTAAAAACAAAGGAATACAGTAAGAGAGGAAAAGAAGGACAAAATAACTACAAGATATGCAGAAAAAAATAACAAAACAGTAATAGTGACTCCTTCCCTATCAGTGATTGCTTTAGATGTAAATGGATTAAACTTCCCAATGAAAAGATATAGAGTGACTGAATGAATAAGAAAACAAGATTCAGCTATATACTGTCTACAGGAGATTCACATTAGTATAAGGACACACATAGGCTGAACATTAAAGGATAGAAAAAGATATTCCATGTGTCAAATTATGCCCCCACTTAACAGACAAGATGGACTTCCTGTGATTGAAAATTTAAAAGCAGAACCAAGAGTTATATGGCAGGGTGAAGAAATGGTCACACTCTCTGTGTCCTTGGAAAGCATTATAAAACCCGTTTTTCCACAACGAAGTCAAAGAACAATTCCTGAAAATAACTGCAGCTAGAAATTCCTCAACTGACCCCAACAGACCACCTGGTGCCTCCCCACTGACCACCTGGAACCAGCTAATTAAGACAGACTGGTGAAATGGGGCTTAAAGATCATTTAATCAAGACACCGTTCCCCACTCCCTTGATTCGCCTCCCCTGACCTGTGTTTTTGGCCTTTATAAACTCTAACTTTCCAACCCCGACCTCAGGTCACACTTTGATTTTGCACTGAAGGCTGCATCTCTCCAATCTGCAGATTGCTTTTAGAAAATAAAGCTCCCCCTTTTCCTCCACAGAACTCATTGATCTTTTGTTAACACAGGCAAATGGTAACCAAAAAAGAGCCAGACCAGCCCTACTTATATCAGAGAAAACTGATTTTAAACCAAAAATTGTTGTAAGAGACAAAGAAGAACATTATATAATGATAAAATGTTCACTTCATTAGAAAGATGTAACAATTATAAATATATTTGCATCTAAGAGTAAAGCATCCAACTGTATGAAACAAATATTGACAGAACTGAAGGAAGAAATAGAAAGTAACGCAATAGTAAGAGATTTCAGTACCCCACATTCAATATTAAATAGAACAATCAGATAGAAGATCAATAACAAAAGACCTTATTATGTTTACACAATAAGGT
>NW_012101625.1:13023-17748 GCF_000951045.1 Mandrillus leucophaeus | reverse complement strand
TTCTTGAGCAACCAATGAGTCAAAGAAGAAATCACAAGGGAAATTAGAAAATATCTTGAGAAAAATGAAAACAAACAACAAAACACATGAAAACTTATGGGGATGCAAGAAAGCATCCCATAAGATGCTGAGGGAAGTTTAGAGCAGCATATGATATAAAATGCATTACTAAAGAAGATCTCAAATCAGCAACCTAATTTTATACCTCAAAGAACTAAAAAAAGAACAAACCTAACCCAAAGTGAGTAGAAGAAAGGAAATACTAAAGATTAGAGTAGAAATAAGAGAGACTAGAAAGCCGATACCAAGAAGTCAACAAAACTAAAAGTTAGGTTTTTAAAAAATATCGACAAAAGTTTGACCAGGTGCAGTGGCTCATGCCTGTAATCTCCAGCACCTTGGGAGGCCAAAGTGGGTGGATCACCTGAGGACAGGAGTTCGAGACCAACCTGGCCAAAATGGCAAAACCCTGTCTCTAATAAAAATACAAAAATTAGCCAAGCATGGTGGCAGGCACCTGTAATCCCAGCTATTGGGGAGCCTAAGGAGGAGAATCATTTGAACCCAGGAGGTGGAGGTGGCAGTGAGCAGAGGTCACACCACTGCACTCCAGCCTGGGCAACAGAGCAAGACTTCATCTCATAAATCAAAACAAACAAAAAATCAACAAAATTTGCAAACCTTTAGCTAGATTAACAAGACAAGAGAGAAGACTCAACAAAATTCAGAAGTGAAAGAGGAGACATTACAAACGATGCCACAGTAATAAAAAGGATCATACTGTTATGAACAATTATACACCAACAAATCGGATAACTTAAAACAAATGGATGAATTGCTAGAAAAATACAACCTACCAATACTGAGGTTTGAAGAAATAGTAGATCTGAATGATTTGTAACTAGTTAATAGGCTGAATCAGTAATCAGAAACCTCCCAACAAAGAAAAGCCCAGGACCAAATGCCTTCACTAGAGAATTCTACCAAAAATTTAAGAATTAACAGAAATCCTTCACATTTTCCAAACTTTCTATGAGGCCAGCATTACCCTGATACCAAAACTAGACAAGGACACAACAAGAAAACCATAGACCAATATACCTGAATATTGATGCCAAAATCCTCAACAAAATACTAGCAACCTGAATTCATGGCACATTAAAGGGATTATACACCATAACCAAGAGGAACTTACTCCTGAAATACAAGAATGTTTCAACATATAAAAGTGAATCAGGTTGGCGCAGTGGCTCATGCCTGTAATCCCAACACTTTGGGAGACCTAAGTGGGCAGATCACTTGAGCTCACGAGTTTGAGACCAGCCTGGCCAACATGGCAAAACCTTGTCTCTACAAAAAATACAAAAATTAACTGGACATGGTGGTGCGTGCCTGTATTCCCAGTTATTTGGGAGGCTGTGGTGGGAGGATGACTTGACCCCAGGAGGTGGAGGTTGCAGTGAGCCAAGATCACGCCACTGCACTGCACTCTAGCCTGGGGAATAGAGCCAGATCTTGTCTTTAAAAAAAAAAAAAAAAGTCAATTCCATAATACAACACATTAACTGAATGGAGGACAAAAGCTATTGATGGATAAAAAGTATCTGACAAAATTCAACATGCTTTTGTGAGAAAAACACTCAACCAACAAGGACTAGAAGGAAATTACCTCAACATAATAAAGGCCATATATAAAAGCTTACAACTTACATCGTACCCAATGGTAAAAAACTGATTGCTTTCTAAGATCAGGATCAAGGCAAAGATGCCCACTTTTACTACTTCCATTCAGCATAGTCATGGAAGTCCTAGACAGAACAATTAGGCAATAAAAAGGAATAAAAGTTATCCAAATTGGAAAGGAAGAAGTAAAATGATCTCTATTCCCAGATGACATGATCTTACATGTAGAATTCCTAAAGATTAGACACACACACACACACACACACACACACACACACTGTTAAAACTATTAAATGGACCAGGCGCGGTGACCAACCCTTGTAATTCCAGCATTTGGGGAGGCCAAGGCAAGTGGGTTGCTTGAGGTCAGGGGTGTGAGACCAGCCTGGCCAACATAGCAAAACTCCATCTCTACTAAAAATACAAAAAAAATAGGCAGGCGTGGTGGCAGGTGCCTGTAATTCCAGTTATGCGGGAGGCCGAGGCATGAGAATCATTTGAACCTGGGAGGCGGAGGTTGCAGTGAGCTGAGATCATGCCACGGCACTCCAGCCTGGGCAACAAAGTGAGACCCCATCTCAAAAACAAACAAACAAACAAACAACCCCCCCCAAAAAAAAATAACTAATAAATGAATTCAGCAAAGCTGCAGGACACAAAAACACCATGCAAAAATCAGTTGTGTACCTATATACTAGCAACAAATAATTAAGAAAAAAGGAAGAAAAGAAAACACTTCCACTTACAATAGCATTAAAAAGATAAAATACTTAGGAATAAACGTAACTAAAAAAGTAAAAGACTTTTACATAAGTCACTACAAAACATTGCTGAAAGAAATTGAAGATACAAATCAATAAGACAGCTGTGTTGATGGATCATAAGACTTAATATTGTTAAAATCCTTTTACTACTCAAAGCAATTACAGATTTAATGCAATCCCTATTAAAATATCAATGTTATTTTTTGCAGAAATAGAAAAACCCGTCCTAAAATTCATATGGAATTGCAAAAAAACCCTGCATAGCCAAAACAATCTTGAGAAAGAAAAACAAAATGGGAGGCCTCATACTTCCTGATCTCGAAACATTCTACAAACCTACAGTAGTCAAAACCATGTAGTATGGGTATATAGACAGACATTTAGACCAACGGAACAGAATGCATAAAACAGAAACAAAACCTCACATACGTGGTCAAATGATCTTTGACAAGGATGACAAGGCTGCACAATGGGGAAAGGATAGTCTCTTCAACAAATGGGGTTGGGAAAACTGGATATCCACATGCAAAAGAATGTAGTTGGACCCTTACCCTAGATCATATACAAAAGTTAATTAAAGATGGAATAGACCAAAAGTAAGTCCTGCAACTATAAAAGTCCTCAAACAAACTACAGAGGAAAAGCTTCATGACACTGGATTTGGCAGTGATTTCTTGGATATGACAACAGATGTGCAGGTAACCAAAGCAAAAATGGACAAAGGGGACTACACCAAACTTTAAAAAGTAGGAAAGGAAACAATCGATACAGTAAAAAAGCAACCTGTAGAACTGGAGAAAATATTTGCAAACCATATATCTGATAAGGAATTAATATCCAGAATGTATAAAAATTCTTACAACTCAATAACAAAAAAACTCCCAAGTACCCCAATTTTTAAAATGGGTAAAGACCTTGAATACATATTTCTCCAAAGATATACAAATGGCCAATAGGTATATGAAAAGGTGCTCAACATCAAGATGCTCAGCATCATTAATCATTAAGGAATGTGAATCAGAACCACAATAAGAGGCCAGGCTTGGTGGTGCATGCCAGTAATCCCAGCCACTAGGGAGACTGAGGCAGGAGAATCGCTTGAACCCAAAAGGTGGAGGTTGAAGTGAACCGAGATCGTGCCACTGCACTCCAGCCTGGGCAACAAGAGCGAAAACTCCCTCTCAAAAAAAAAACCAAAACAAACAAAAATAACCCACGATAAGCTATTACTTCATACCTGTAAAGATGGTCACTATAATCACACACATACACACACACACACACACACAAACACACACAATAAGATATTACCTCATACCTATTAAGCTGGCCACTATAAACACACACACACACACCCCCCAAAAAAAAACCCAGAAAATAAAAAAAACTGGTGAGGATGGGGAGAAATAGGAACCCTGTGCACTATTGTGGGAATGTGAAATGGTGCAGCTGCTATGGAAAACAGTACGGAGTTTCCTTAAAAAATTAAAAATACAATTATCACATGATCCAGCAATTCTGCTTCTGGGTATGTAACCAAAAGAACGTAAAGCAGACTCTCAAAGAGTCTAGTTTCCACCCAGTAGGTGGAGCTGACACATGGGTATTGATTAGAAGTCTATAAAAAGAGCAGTCCTAACCCCTGTCCTGTGCAGCCAGGCAGATAGCCCATCCCCTGACCCCACTGGAGATGGGAGGCTTATTCCCTGAAGAAATTAAACCAAGGAGACTTCAGACTTTGAGACACAGACACATTAAAGAATATCGGTGAAGAACAAGGCTGAAAACAGGAGTATTAGAAAAGTCTACATTCTGTATAATGAGTCTCCGGCTCTCTTTCCCAGAACTCTCATATTTATAACCCCACGCAGGAGGTATCAGAGATACCTCCTACTCTCTTACCCCAAGTAACCAATTTACCATCAACTTCCAGTGAATTTCACCTCTACAATATCTCTCTAATTCATTTCTTTCAGCACCTGCTATTGTGAGTTAGTCTCAATTCTCATCAGGACAATTGTAGTAGTATCCAGGCTTGTTCTCCTCCTCTCCATTCTTCATGTATGGGTAGAGCCAAATCTGCTTATGTCACCTTGGCCCTGTTTAGCACCTTTTAATGGCTTTCCATTGTTTTTTATTTTTATTTTTATTTATTTATTTTGAGACAGAGTCTCGCTATTGTCACCCAGGCTGGAGTGCAGTGGCCTGATCTTGGCTCACTGCAACCTCCACCTCCCAGGTTCAAGTGATTCTCCTGCCTCACCCTCCCTAGTATCTG
>NW_012101625.1:11258-12683 GCF_000951045.1 Mandrillus leucophaeus | reverse complement strand
TGCTAATAATTTCAATTAAATGTTCTCCGTTTACTAACTTTTAGAATCAGAAGCAAATGTTGAATTTTATCACTCTATTTTCAGCATGTATTATAATTATTTATATTTTTTCTTCTTAGCATATTAATAAAATTCACTTAATCAGCATTTACTAAGCAGATGGTGCCAGGCACTGTCCTCTGCACTGGAGGTTACAGAAATCAAAAAGAAAGTCAAAGCCTGTGTGCTTCCCTGGCAGAGGGTGGAAGGGCAGAAGGAACAAACTTCGTCCCTCAGGCCCTTTTATAAGGGCACCTAGTCCTATACAGGGGGCACCACCCTCATGGCTTAATCACCTCCTGAAAGCCTCACCTATTAATAATGTTATATTGGGCATTAAGTTTCAACATGAATTTTGGAGAGGACACAAACACTCAAATCACAGCAAGTACCATGAAGAAAATTGAAGCAGGATAAGTAGGTAGAAAGTGATACGGTGCTATTTTATTGAGATTAAGCTATAAAAATGTATTCTTAATGTTGAATTATCTTAATATTTCTGGTTAAAAATCCTACTTGATTAAATTTCATGCTTTTCAATTTGCTAAAATTTTATTTAGAAACCTTATATTGGTGTTTATAAATGAAATCTGCCTGTTTTATTCTTCTGGATTCTTATTAAGGCATTTTAGAATGATATTTAAAGATCTTCTTTTTAAAAAATAATTTACATAATAGAAAACAATTTATGATGGTTTTATTGTATAGAATTTCCTAGTAAAACTATCTGAGTGTAGTGTCTTTGGAGAGGCTTATCTTTGACATTTTCAATTTGTTCCATAGTTACAGGTCTAGTCAAGGCTCCTACCACATTGATATGAGTGTGACCTGTAATACCCTACAGGAGGAACTGATTTATATTTTCTGGAAAATGTCTTTATTTCATCTAGATTTTAATGTATTCACATAAATTTGAATATAGCACTGTCTCATAATTGCTTATATTTCTTTCAGTCTGTGGTTTTATTTTTAAATTCTCAATGTTACCCATTGGTTATTTTTTAAAAATTGTGATAGACTGGTATGTAACTCAGGGGCTCTGGGTTTTCCGGTACACACTGAAAAAGTGCCCACTTGTAACTGTTGCACCTTGAGTTGTTTCAAAAAGTTCCTGGAAGAAGCTCAGCCCCAGAAAAACAAAAAACACTTGGATCCAGAGATGGTTGAGTAGGAGATGAACTTTGGCGAACTCTCATTGTTATCATCTTAAAAACCTGGCCCAGGGAGGAGCTTATTCTCTATTCTCTATACATGTGACATATGTAGAAACATAATCTGCCACTGCGCCTGTGCGGCCAGGACTCCCTCTCTACACACAGTGATTCAGCTGACCAGCCCAAGACATGCTCGGTTTTCACGCCTGTTTGTGGGGGCACTGCTTTGGGG
>NW_012101625.1:9142-10888 GCF_000951045.1 Mandrillus leucophaeus | reverse complement strand
GCGATCTTGGCTCACTGCAAGCTTTGCCTCCTGGGTTCACGCCATTTTCCTGCCTCAGCCTCCCGAGTAGCTGGGACTACAGGTGCCCGCCACCATGCCTGGCTAATTTTTTGTATTTTTAGTAGAGATGGAGTTTCACTGTGTTAGCCAGGATAGTCTCAATCTCCTGACATCGTGATCTGCCCGCCTTGGCCTCCCAAAGTGCTGGGATTACAAGCGTGAGCCACTGTGCCCGGCCATTTCTTGTTTATTAAAAACACGTAAAGTTGTATATTTTCCTCTGCATCTGGCATTAGCCCTATTCCATAACTTTTACTATGTAGTATTATCATCATGATTAAGTGCTTAATATGTCAGTTCAATTTCGATTTTGCTATTAATTAGGAGACTTGTAATTTTATAAAAAGTGTGACTAAGCTGTCTTTTTTTCATCATTTTGTAGTTTTATTGCTTCTAGTCAAAGCTACCATTTCTCAAATAAATTGAGATTTTTCTTTGTGGAATCATTTAAAAAAAATTTTTTTTTTGCAAATTTTTAAAAATTTTGTTTAGAATGCTTTTCTATATAGTCTTAATTTTGCATGTAGATGTAGTCAGGGAATACTTTTTTTGTCTGCCTGGATTTTCTGTCACAGCTGTTCATACTTTCATAACTTCAGTTAAGTTATGTGCATTATTGGTCCTACGTGTGTCAAGTTTAATTGATATATGCAATGTTCAAAAAGATTACGTTGAGATTTGGCATTAAAACAGAAGACTTTTAGGTGCTTTGGAAGGTGTAGAACAGAGCAGTAGAGTGCAGATTTCATATTGATGAAGCAAATATTCATTTGTAAGAAGAAGGACTACGACTTCCTATCTCCCTTCAAAGCAACAGTCAAGGTCCTAAAGAAACAAAGATATGCCAAAGCAGATTAAACTTTATTACTAAATTATATGCAAAAGGATTAGCTGTCACAGCTGAGCTATGCAACTGAAGGCAGGAGAAAATGCCAAATCCCTAGGAATCGCTGAAAAACTTCATCTGTGCTTGCTGAGAAAAGTGCATTCTACCCTTTCAATTCTGAATATAAGTATGCTTGTTACAGTTACTTTGGCTGTGGAACAAATTACCCCAAAACTTAGTGTCATATAAAATCCATTTATTATGCTCCAAGATTCTGTGGATCAAGAATTTGGACAGGATACAATGCAGATAGCTTGTCTCTCATCCATGATACCGGGGCCTTAGTTGTAAAACTCCAAGGCTGGGGACTGGAATCATCTGAAGACTTGCTCACTCGCATGTCGGGCAGTTGATGCCAGCTGTTGGCTGAGACCTCAGCTGCAACTAATGGGCAGAATACCTACATGTGGCCTCTCCATGTTGTGTGCTCTCTTCATGGTGGCAAGCACACTGAGAGAGCCAGACCTATATCTTTTGTGTGTGTGTGTGATTTAGCCTTGGAAATGGTGTAATATTATTTTCATTAATCTTTAGTGGTTGTAGTTACAAGCTCATCGATACAAAGGGAGAAAAGATGGACTCCATGTTTTCATGATATGTGTTAATGTTCTGACACAGCATGTGACACTAGAAATCTTTCTGTTGCCGTTTTGGGGGCAGGGAAAGTTACTACAATTCTCAACAAAAGCCAGACAAGTATAGAAATATCCCACTCCCTCTCAGTAATCTACAGGTCTTGCCCTATTCCATCTGTTTTTTCTTCCCTTCCCTTCCTTTCCCCTTCCCTTCCCCTTCCCTTC
>NW_012101625.1:7339-9016 GCF_000951045.1 Mandrillus leucophaeus | reverse complement strand
GTTCCAAAGGATTCTCCCACCACAGCCTCCCAAGTAGCTGGGACTACAGGTGCATGCCACCATGCTCGGCTAATTTTTTTTTTTTGGTAGAGATGGGGTTTCACCATGTTGGCCAGGCTGGTTTCAAACTTCTGACCTCAAGTGATCTGCCTGTGCTCGGCCGCCCACAGTGCTGGGATTATAGGTGTGAGCCACCATGCCTGGCCTACTTTTCCTTTTTGTAATAGAATATTTCAAATGTATGAAAGTAGTCCGGGTGCAGTGGCTCACGCCTGTAATCCCAGCACTTTGGGAGGCTGAGGTGGGCAGATCATTCCAGGAGATAGAGACCATCCCGGCCTACATGGTGAAACCCTGGCTCTATTAAAACACAAAACATTAGCCAAGTGTGGTGGCAGGTGCCTGTAGTCCCAGCTACTCAGGAGGCTGAGGCTTGAACCTGGGAGACGGAGGTTGCAATGAGCCGAGATCGTGCCACTGCACTCCAACCTGGCAACAGAGTGGGACTCTGTCTCAAAATAAAATAAAATAAGTAATATAATCAACCCCATGGTATCTATCAGCCAATTTAATTATCCATTATCAACTGATAGTCAAGTCCATTTATACCCACACTGATTTCCCCCAGCCATCCAGTTTATTTTGAAGCAAATCTTAAGATAATATATATTTCATCTGTAAATATTTTAATACGTACCTATAAAAGAAAATCTTTTAAAATAGCGTAACTATAATACCATATCCACCTAAAAGCATTAATAGTAATTCCTTAACATCATCAGTCAGTATCTACATTTGCCCAATTGCCTTATAAGTTTGTTTTTTCTTTTTTTTTTAAGTTTGTTTATTTGAATTGGTATCCAAATATGATGAGTACTTTGCAACTGAGTGGCATGTTTCTTGCCTTTAAAAAAATGTTTTAAAAAAAATCTTTAAAAAAAAAAATAGAGACAGGGTCCCACTATGTTGCCCAGGCTAGTCCTCAATTCCTGGGTGCAAGTAATCTTCCCGCCTTGGCCTCCCAAAATGTTGAACTTACAGGTGTCAGCCACCATGCCCTGCCTCTTAAGTCTTTTTTGATCTTTCAGTTTTTTTTTTCTTCCATTTTTATTTTAAGTTGAGGGGCACATGTGCAGGATGTGCAGGTTTGGTACATAGGTAAATGTGTGCCATGATGGTTTGCTGCACAGATCATCCCATCACCTAGGTATTAAGCCTGGCATCCATTAGCTATTCTTCCTGATACTCTTTCTCCCTCCACAACCCCCCATCTGACTGGCCCCAGTGTGTGTGTTGTTCCCTCCCACGTGTCCATGTGTTTTCATGGAGACAGCTGGTGGGAGAGGGTACCTGGAAAAAAGCCAACGAGCCTGCACACTGGGGTGGAACTGCTGGTGGGAAGCACTCTAGCAGGGACTCTGGCCTTGCAAGAGTCCCTGTTTCCTCCTTTTCTTCCTTTTGCACCCAATAAAGCCCTGTCTTATTCAGCATTCAAATTATCTGTGAGCCTGAATTTTCATGGCTGTGGGACAAAGAACCCCGTCTTTAGCTGAACTAGGGAAAAGTCCTGCAACATCATCATTCAGCTCCCACTTATAAGTAAGAACATGTGGTATTTGGTTTTCTGTTCCTGCCTTAGTTTGCTGAGGATAATGGCTTCTAATTCCATCCATGTCC
>NW_012101625.1:3488-6474 GCF_000951045.1 Mandrillus leucophaeus | reverse complement strand
CATGGGTTCAAGTGATTCTCCTTCCTCAGCCTCTCAAGTAGCTGGGATTACAGTTGCCCACCATCACACCCAGCTAATTTTTGTATTTTTGATAGAGACAGAATTTCACCATGTTGGCCAGGCTGGTCTCAAACTCCTGACTTCAAGCAATCTACCCACCTCAGCCTTCCAAAGTGCTGGAATTACAGCCATGAGCCACTGTGCCTGGCCTTCATACCTACTTTTAATTACATATAGATTAAGGGGTGGTTTATGCAGAAATTTCCAGGAAAAGGGTAGTAATTTCTGGGTTGTCAGCTCATTGCCATGGAAAAGGGCAGTAACGCCAGGGTGTTGCCATGGCAATGGTAAACTGACATGGCACATTGGTGGGTGTGTCTTATGGAAAGTTGCTTCCACCTCATCCCTGTTTTAGCTAGTACTCAATTGGGTCCAGTGTCCAAGCTTTACCTCTGGAATCGAGTCCCACCTCCTATCTCAGATCCACTGATTCATTAGGGGTGGCAATGAAGACATTATAATTCTGTCATTCCTTCTTCACTTATTAGCTGAAATAATTCTGTAAAGAAAACTGTCACCTATACTCTATTGTGCAGAATAGGCAAGGTAAATGCTTGACTCCCTTTATCAGTTTTCAAAATAATGTGAGTTGGTTCTTTAATGTCCCCCGAAGTGATGAATGAGTGTTGTTTCTAGGTATCATTATGAACAAATGAATTTAAATAGATTTTAGATGTTTCAGTCCCTTGCCATCATTATTCATTTTGGTGCTTGATCATTCCAGCTTTAGCTGGTGGGAGCCTATTTGAGTTGGCTCCTCCATCCCTTGGTCATGACCCTAATTTCCTGACACCATCCTTCCTATCGGGTATGATAAGATATTTTAAGATCGTCTTGTACATTTCTTCCTCACACCTGGAATTTGACATTTTCCAAATTGCTGGTCCCTTTTTAGTAGAAGAGGACTTCTGGTTTTTGCTTTAAAAATAATTGTTTTGAGAGGAGAGGGTTAATATCTAAATTTAACTTTTAAAATATTTTTGTCAAATTAATCAATGCACATGTATTAAAAGTTAAAATTCTGGCTGGGCGCAGTGGCTCACACCTGTAATTCCAGCACTTTGGGAACTGAGGTGGGCAGATTATGAGGCCAAGAGATCAAGACCATCCTGGCTAAAATGGTGAAACCTCGCCTCTACTAAAAATACAAAAATTAGCTGGACGTGGTAGTGGGGGCCATAGTCCCAGCTACTCGGGAGGCTGAGGCAGGAGAATCGCTTGAACCTGGGAGGCGAAGGTTGCAGTGAGCCGAGATCATGCCACGGCACTCCAGCCTGGGCAACAGAGAGAGGCTCCTTCTCAAAAAAAAAAAAAAAATTAAAATTAAAATGGTTCTGAAGAGCAGTTCAACCACTTTTAATGATTTCAACTGTTTTGATCATTACCATTGTTATGACTAGATAAATTGCTGTTGCTTAATTTACATATTTCACACATTATCTATGGATGTGCTATAGTAGATGATGATTTAGATCATCAGTGTCACTTTCTCATGGCTCCTCCTCACTCCTCTCAGTAGAGTCATTTTTTGTCAGAACAGAATTGTAAAAGTCTGCTTGGGTGTTTCTAGTATTTGCAAGGTTCTACTCATTTGGAACTCATGATTTCTGTCACCATTCTTAGAAGTTCATTCCACACACTTATGTGTGCTATTGGTAATATGCCTTTCTTTCTATCCTTCTTATTAGCAACACTCTAGTCTTAGCTATTCAACTTACTAGTCGAAGAAGTATTTAGGAGGCCGAGGTGGGCGGATCACTGGAGGTCAAGAGTTCAAGACGAGCCTGACCAACATGGTGAAACCCTATCTCTACTAAAACAAAAATTAGGTGGGCATGGTGGTAAGCCTGTAATCCCAGCTACTCGTGAGGCTGAGGCAGGAGAATCACCTGAGCCTGGGGGGAGATGGAGATGGCAGTGAGCCAAGATCGTGCCACTGCACTTTAGCCTGGGTGACAAAGCAAGACTCCATCTCAAAAAAAAAAAAAAAAAAAAAGTATTTGAAACCCATAGGGTCACAAGCAGAATCCCGGGAGGGTCACGAGCAGAATCCTGTGGAGTACTTCAGAGACCTGCTTTCACCTTGACATTAGTTCATTACTGTTAGCACTCTCCAACTGCCATTATCAAGTCCACATTTTTATTTTTCCATCTAGTTCATGAGAACATCATGTGAGACTGTAAAATGTCTTCCAAAAATCAAAATACATCAAGGTCTTACAATTCAATTAAAACAAAAGTACATCATTTTTTAAGTTTATTATAATTTCAATTATATTTATTACAATTTCCAGTACAAAGAACTCCTTAAATTTGGAAATTGACTATGGAGTTCATTTCCTAAACACATTTTAGCTCTAACATGCAGTTTATAAGCATAACTTGTGTCACTTATTTAATATATACACCAAAAATTAAAAATATATATGTATTTGGCCGGGCGCAGTGGCTCACACCTGTGATCCCAGCATTTTGGGAGGCCGAGGTGAGAGGATCACTTGAGGTCAGGAAGTTTGAGACTAGCCTGGCCAACATGGTGAAACCCTGTCTCTACTAAAAGACAAAAGTTAACTGGATGTGGTGATGTGAGCCTGTAATCCCAGTTACTTGGAGGTTGAGGCAGGAGAATCATTTGAAGCTGGGAGGCAGAGGTTGTACTGAGACGAGATGGCGCCACTGTACTCCAGCCTGGGTGACAAAGCAAGACTCCCTCTCAAAATAAACAATAAATAGACATATAAATAAATACTCTATGATTCTGCCAATTCCTCTGATCGCAAGCATTCCTCTTTTAGGAAAGTGGACCATAAAGGCTGTTTCTGCCAATAGAAGGCATCTGGGATCCTGGTGGTACTCTAACCCTTGTAATATATATATATATATGGCTAAATTGGCTCTTTTTAAGGATATCTTCTGCCAATATTAG
>NW_012101625.1:0-308 GCF_000951045.1 Mandrillus leucophaeus | reverse complement strand
TTAACCATAATGCTGTATTTTTAAGGAATTGTTACAGTGGCTGGGATTTAAATTAATAGAGTTAAGAGTTAAGTTCAAATATTTTACTGTACTCTAAAGTAAATTACTCAAGTTCCATAATAACAATTTAAGCATTAAATATTCCTCCTTCTACTTTTTATATAAGAAATTATTATTAAAGGAGAAAAAAGATTAAGCAATTTTCCTTTAATAACTGCATGAAGCTTGAAAGCACCTGTGATCATTACTTTTAGCTCAAATTGCATACCAAACAAAAGTGTGAATCAACCCTAATGAACAACTCAAGT